>NC_064849.1:170886534-171217368 GCF_024139225.1 Suncus etruscus
AAATATTAGTTGGCTATATACCTGGGGGTTTATGTCTGGAAATTCTGTTCTGACCCACTGGTCTGAGGTCCTGTCTCTGTTCCAGTACCATGCTGTTTTGATTACTATGGCTTTATAGTATAGTTTCAAGTTAGGTAAGGAGATGCCTCTCAGCTTCTTGTTTTTCTGTATTTGTTTGGCTATCCTGGGTCTTTTGTGGTTCCAGATAAATTTTGTGAATGATTGTTCTAATTCTTTTAAGAATTGTGTCTGGATTTGGATAGGGATTGCATTAAATCTATATAGGAGTTTGGGTAGGATAGTCATTTTGATTATGTTAATTCTACCTATCCATGTGCATGGGATGTTCTTCCATTTCTTTAGATCGTCTTCAATTTCTTTCTGAAGTGTTTTGAAGTTTCCCTGGTATAGGTCTTTCACTTCTCTTGTAAGGTTGATTCCTAGGTACTTGATATTTTTTGATACTATCTTAAATGGAATTGTATATTTAATCTCTCTCTCCTCAACTTCATTGTTTGTATATAGAAACGCTACTGTCTTTTGTGTATTGACTTTGTAACCAGCCACTTTGCTGTATTGGTTAATTGTTTCTAGGACTTTTACTGTGGACTCTTTAGGGTTTTCGATGTATATCATCATATCGTCAGCAAATAGAGATAGCTTGTGTTCCTCTTTCCCAATTTGAATTCCTTTGAATTCTTGTCGAATTGCTATTGCTAGGACTTCTAAGGTTATATTGAATAAGAGTGGAGAGAGTGGACAGCCTTGCCTAGTTTCTGATCTTAGTGGGAATGCTTCTAGTTTCTCACCATTAAGTATAATGTTGGCTGTAGGCTTTTCATATATAGCTGTAATTATTTTGAGGAAGGTTCCTTCTAACCCTATTTTGGTGAGTGTCTTTAACATGAAAGGATGTTGGATTTTGTCAAACGCCTTCTCTGAATCGACTGATATGATCATGTGGGTTTTGTCTTTTATGTTGTTGATGTGGTGTATTATGTTAATTGATTTGCGTATATTGAACCAACCTTGTATTTCTGGGATGAAACCCACTTGATCGTGATGTATGATCTTTTTGATGAAGTGCTGGATTTGGTTTGCTAATATTTTATTTAGTATCTTTGCATCTATGTTCATTAGTGAGATTGGTCTGTAGTTTTCTTTTTTGGTAGTGTCTTTGCCGTCTTTGGGAATGAGTGTGATATTAGCCTCATAAAAGGAGTTGGGGAGAATACCTGTTTTTTTCTATGGTTTGGAAGAGCCTATGGAAAAGTGGTAGTAACTCTTCTTGAAATGCTTGATAGAATTCACCTGTAAATCCATCTGGGCCAGGGCTTTTGTTCTTAGGGAGTTTTTTAATTACATCTTCAATTCCTCTGAGGTGATTGGTCTGTTTATGATTTCTAGATCTTCCTTTTCCAGTCTTGGAAGAGGGTGTTTTTCCAAGAATCTATCGATTTCTACTGGGTTCTCTAGCCTAGTTGAGTATAGTTGTTCATAATATGATCTCATGATATGTTGTATTTCTTGGGGTTCTGTTGTAATATCGCCCCTTTCATTTGTAATCCTACTGATTTGAGTGTTTTCCCTATTTTTTGGTGAGTTTTGCCAGTGGTTTGTCTATCTTGTTTATTTTTTCGAAAAACCAACTCCTGGTCTCATTGATTTTTTGTATTGTTTTCTTAGTTTCTATGTTGTTTATTTCTGCTCTGGTTTTTATTATTTCTTGCCTTCTGGATGTGGTTGGATTTCTCTGTTGCTGTTGTTCCAATTCTTTGAGGTGATCTTTTAAACTGTTGGTTTTGTTATTTTCCTGTTTCTTGACATAGGCCTGTATTGCTATGAGTTTCCCCCTAATTACTGCTTTTGCTGTGTCCCATAAATTTTGACATGTTGTCTCTTCATTGTCATTTGTCTCAAGGAATATTTTTATTTCTTCCTTGAGTTGTTCTTTGATCCAGCTGTTGTTGAGCAGTATGTTGTTTAATCTCCAGGTATTAGTTTTTCTCCATTGCTTCTTCTTGACCTCAATTTTGAGTTCTGTTGCATAGTGATCTGAGAGGGTACTTCTAATGATCCTTACCTTTGTGGTCTTATATAGGTTGGCTTTGTATCCTAAGACATGGTCTATTCTGGAGAAGGTTCCATGTGGGCTTGAGAAGAATGTGTATTCTGCTTTCTGGGAATGGAGGGCTCTATATAAGTCTATTAGCCCTAAATCATCTAATTTTTCATTCAGAGCTCTTATTTCTTTGCTATTTTTCTGTTTGGTGGATCTGTCTAGTGGTGATAGTGGAGTATTCAGGTCCCCTGCTTTTATCACATTTCCCTTCATATGTTTCTCCAGGTTTGCCAGTAGTTGCCTCACATATTTTGCTGACTCTACATTAGGTGCATAGATATTGACCAGGGTTAGTGTTTCTTGATCTAATGTTCCCCTGATCAGTAAGTAGTGACCCTCTTTGTCTCTGATCACTTTCTTGATGTTGAATGCAATTTGGTCTGATATAAGAATGGCTGTCCCTGCTCTTTTTTGTTTTCCATTGGCCTGAATAATTACTTTCCATCCTTTTATTCTAAGCCTGTGCTTATCCTGCTTCTGTAGGTGTGTTTCTTGCAGACAGCAGAAGTCCGGTTTATTTTTCCTAATCCAGTTCTCTACTATGTGTCTTTTAATTGGAGAGTTTAGTCCATTAACATTTAGGGAGATTATTGAGAGAGAGGATTGTTGTGTAGTTGTGTTGTGTAGGGTGGTTTTTGTTACAATCGGGGGTTTGGATTGTGTAATTCATCTCTGAGTAAGTCGTTTAGGATCGGTTTTGTTTGCACAAATAGTTCAAGTTCGTTCTTGTTTGAGAATGTTTTTAGTCTATCCTCCCATATGAATGTAAGTTTTGCTGGGTATTGGACCCTAGGTTGGAAATTTCTTTCATTCAGTCGTTTAAATAATCCATTCCACTCTTCTTGCTTGAATTATTTTGAATGGGAGATCTGGTTTGATTCTTATGTCCCTACCTTGGTACTTGAGGTTTCTTTTCTTCCTTATTGCTTTAAGGAGTTCCTCTTTCTCTTTGTTTTTTGCCAATTGGATTACCATATGTCTTGGTGTTTGTTTATTAGGGTCTATCTTATTAGGAACTCTTTTTACTTCCTGTATTGGCATTGAAGTTTCCTTCCAGAGGGTGGGAAAGTTCTCCGCTATTATCTCTCTGACTACTTGTTCTTCCCCTTTCCCTATTTCCTCTCCTTCTGGTATACCCACAATTCTTAGATTGTTTCTTTTGTCCTTGTTTATTAGATACTGGACTTTTCCTTCTAGTGCTTTGCCTTTTATTTCTTTGTTGGTTTCTTGATCATTTTTTGTTTGCAGTTTTCCTTCGAGTTCTTCAATGTGTTTCTCCAATTCTGTGTTTCTGCTTGTAAGGCTTGTTACTTTGTCTTTTAATTCCTTCACTTCTTTTTGTATGGAATCTCTCATGTTCTTTAACATTTCTTCTTTAATTTGGCTGATTCTTTCATCCATAGATTTCTTATACTCGGTAGCTAGGGTTTCTCTCATTTCTTTTATTAATTCTTGCATTTCCTTCTTCATGGCTGCTTTTAGGTCTTCTTCGCATGGATCTGTGCTTTTTGGTGGACTTGGAAACTTGCAAGGTTTTGTCACCATATCTCCAGATATTAGGGTTCTCCTTGATTTATGCATATTTCTTTGTATTTAATGGTGTGTTTTAGAGTGCTGTGCTTCTAATTTTCCCCTGTTTTGATCCCCTGTGGTGTGGGAGTGGGTTCCCTCCCTGAGGGTCGTTCTAGAGGTACTTTTGGGTGAACTCGCTGAGGTTTGGTTCTTCCTGTGCTCTTTATGTGGCCCAGTTAGTTGTTTTGCCCTTTTGTTGGCAGCTAGTACTGGCCCTTTCCTGACCACAGTGGTGGGGGGCACTGTTGAGCCTAGCTCTTTCTCCACTCCTCTACCACCTGGAAGTCAGTCTTCCTCTTTAATCCTGTCAGCAGGTGTAGTTCTGCTCCTGGCCACACTGGTTGCGGGTGCTGTTGAGCCTGACTCTCTGTTCCCTCCCTTATCTGGGGGTCAATGAAGCTCTGCTCCTCTGAGTTTCCGCCGGAAGAAATTCCCTCAGTCCAGCCCTCCCGGTAGCTGCTCTCAGCCCTTGGGGGGTCTCAGCTCCACTCTGGGACTCGGGGCTAGGTTGCTGTAGGTTACCTAAAGGTCCAGGGGGCAGGTCCAAGCTCACCCAGTCTATTCGTCCCGCCTGTCCCAACAGGGCAGGTGACTCCGGCCCACTAAGTACTAGGGAATGCCCTCCTCTGTCTACGCTCGGGTCGGGTGGGGTGAACTCTGGGGCCTGGAAATTGAGGCAACGGGTGGTGTGGTCTCTGTGCCAACAAGCTGGCCTGTGCGGTGTTCTCCGAGTGCCCACGTGGGAGCGCCTTAGGAGAGTGCACTCACCCTGGGCGCCGGTGGGGGCGGGGTCAGGAGCGCAGGAGTTCCTACACCCTAGTTGGAGCAGCTCTGGTCTCTGCAGTCTATTGGGGGGGGGGTCGCGCGCAAGGTGGTGGACGCGGCTGTCTCCGGTCGTCCACGTCGGAGCGCTTTAGGAGAGTGCACTCACCCTGGTCGCCGGTGGGGTCAGGAGTGCAGGAGTCCCTACAACCCAGTTGGAGTGGCTCCTGTCTCTGCAGTCTATGGGGGGAGGGGTCGCGTGCAAGGTGGCGGATGCAGATGTCTCCAGTCGTCCACATGGGAGTGCTTTAGGAGAGTGCACTCACCCTGGGCGCCGGCGGGGTCAGGAGCGCAGGAGTCCCTACACTCCAGTTGGAGCGGCTCCTGTCTCTGCAGTCTATGGGGGGGGGGGTCACGCATGCGGATGTCTCCGGTCGTCCACGTGGGAGCGCTTTAGGAGAGTGCACTCACCCTGGGCGCCGGCGGGGTCAGGAGCGCAGGAGTCCCTACACTCCAGTTGGAGCGGCTCCTGTCTCTGCAGTCTATGGGGGGGGGTCACGCACGCGGATGTCTCCGGTCATCCACGTGGGAGCGCTTTAGGAGAGTGCACTCACCCTGGGCACCGGTGGGGTCAGGAGCGCAGGAGTCCCTACACCCTAGTTGGAGCAGCTCCGGTCTCTGCAGTCTCTGGAATACACATTTTTTCCGAACTTCTGTGACCATGAGCTATGATTATGACATCACATTGGCCTGTTTTGCACAAAAATGTAGACAAAATATTTCTTGCCTCTGTGGTCATAACTCCAGGTTCCGAAGGCAGAAATGTCAATTCAATGCCATTTTTTTCACGTATTATTTCATGATGCTGAATGTTGTGAGCCATATTCTGTTTGCAAGACGCCAGCACCTGCAAACAGATCCTTCGTGGAGTTCGGGAAAAATTCCACGGGGAGAAGGTGGACACGCGGAATGGCAAATAACGGAAATATATTGTAGAAATGAATGAAACCACTCAGATTGCATGGGGACTCTCGTTAGCAGAAACGAGATGCAAATTCTAGGCATCAAAGAAACTGGGAGAAGAATGGAAAGACCCTGGCTAGATTAGCATATTAAAGAGCTGAATACTGAAGGTGAAAAAGACAGCTTGTTTTGGGTTCACTTTGCTTTGGGTAAAACAGAAGGAAAAAATAATTATCGGGTGAAATGTGAGGAATGTATCAGAGTTTCGGGGTGAAAAGTGAAAATTACTTTATTTTGAGCTAAGTAATGGAAAAACCTGAATTTAGGCACCAAGGTAGGAAAAATTACAGGGAGCTGTTGAATGGGAGGTTTTTTGGCGGGATTAGCACTGTCCTTTGTTGTAGGAAGAAATAACTAAGGCCTGATTTCTAATAAAGGTTTAAAATAAAGAGAGAAATAGTTACAGCCCTTATGAAATTATGTCCAAATAATCCACGCAAAGGGTCAAGTGATTTTGACTGCTCTAAGCGGGCCTTTTTGGCAGATAATTTCTTTTTTCAGGAGAGCACTACATTTTGGTGTGTGCTTCTCCTGAGTGGGGTGTAGCATTTCACCCTTTTTTTTTTTTTTTTTGCATGGTCACCTGGTGGCAATTTTTGGCTTTATTGGCTGTGAGCTTAGAATAGCCTTTTGCACACTAGGGACCAAATAGGAGTTCGCATTACTGTTTGCATGCGAGGCAAAACACCTTACGTATGCTATTTTTTTAATAAGTTCAATTAGAAGGAATAGGGACAGTACCAAAAGAGCCAAAAGTTTTAAGTATTATTTTGCAAGGTGGGATTAGGAGTATGAGACACTTAGCTAAATAGGGTATAAAGTATATACTATTTTATGAAAATTAAAATATAGGAAGGTGATTGTAAAGATAAAAATTGAGAATGTGCACTGGCACTGAGGAATAAAAAACAGCTAAGTAAGATATTATAAGTGAGAGAATTGTAAGGAGAAGATTGAGTAATACTACATTATTAAGAAAAGTTAGAAATAAAGAAGAAGCATAGAAAAGTTGGAAATTAGAGGACAATTTAAGCAATAGTAATAACATGGCATATATGAAACAATTTTTGCTGGGAAATATTTGGAAGGGGAATTGCTGGTTTGCAAATTAAAAACACATATACAAAAAAATTTTTTTTGTTACAAATTACAATGATAATAAAAGTTTTGTTGCTGCTTTTAAGAAGGTAGGCTAAATAGGAAACATATACTTAGAAGAATAAAAGATGATATTTTGTTGAAGAGTTCATAAGTTCAGTTTTTAAATTTTAGAGTTCGTAAGTTCAGCTACAGGTGTGACGTCATCTGTTTCCAGGCAGTTTTCAGGGGTTAGCAGTGATGGCGTTTTTTGCAGAAGTCACAGGACTGGGGGTTGAAAATGCAGCTGGATTTGTTTGGTGAAATCAGCAGGGGTGCTGCGTTTGTGAACTTGTTAGCTTCTGTGGAGGGACTAATTCCTCAGGCAAACAGCGTTTTAGCGTTAGTAGTTTCTGTGAATTTTATTTTGAAGAACTGGAAAACTTAAGTGAAGAAATTAGTGGGGGCATGGTAATTGTTTTACTTTGAGTGGGTTCCAGAGAAACTTTTTAGACCTGTAGGGAAATTAAATAGCTTTTAATTATGCTTTGGGGGAGCTATATGCTTCCCTTTTGGATTTCATGCTTCTATAAAACAAAGGTTGTTAGGAGAAAGTGAGGGTAGAGAATTTGCATTATTTGTATTTGGGATGTTAAAGGAGCTGTACTTTTCTTGCCTATAAGAAAGGAAGAAAGATTTTTTGTTACTTTGATTGCAAGGGAATGCAATTGACTGGTATAACTTTGTAGTTTTAATTCCTGGAAATGATTAAATTGATTAGTGGGATTTGAGCAGATTAGATTTAAAAACTCTAAGATTGTCTTAGAGGTGCACGTGTTCTTGTTTCTGTGGGAGGATAAAAAGCTAATATGTAAAGAAATACAAAAATTAAGTAAAAGCAATTACAATATTAATTAGTACAGATTGGTTATAAAACAAGGTAAGGTTATAATATTTAAATGCATTTTATAAGCAAGTAGATAAGGTAGTGGTGGTAGGTATATTTAGAGGCTAGAAATATAAGGAAAAATAAAAGAAGCAAAGCTTTTAACATATTAGCAATAAGATTATAAGGTAATGATTTTACATTTAAAAGGAGAAAATGTTTGTTAAGAAAGTAATTGACCTCATTATACTGTATACATATTGAAATAAAAGAAAACAAATTTATAGAAAAAATTATAGAAAGAATAGAGAGAAAATATTTTTGAGTTATGTAAATGAAAAGTTATGCACCAAACAAGACGTAAAAATTGATGAAACTTATTAGTTATTGGCATTTGTGTGAAGGCACACCTACTGTTTTTAGGAAGAAAACTTTAATGATTTTTTGGGAGAAAACACAGCTGAATATTACTGTTAATTTGTTTACTATAAATTTTTGGGTAAGAGTTACCGTGATGGGAGCCACTGAACTTCGCTGGATCTCAGATGCCAGCACACTTCTGCCTCTCTACTCTGCTGTCCTGCATTTTTGGCCTGATTTCATCCTGGGTGCGGCCCATCTGCCAGCCTGCCTTCCTGTGAGCCTTCCGTGGAGGTGAGTCGACACGCCCAGAAAGGGAGAAGCCAGAGGAGCACGGTTGCTCCGCTCCCCTTCGCGACGGTGCACAGCATTTAGCAGATGAATACAATCACAACACGTAGAAAAACACGCAGTACTAGTGTGACAATGGGGAAACAACACGGGCCAGTGCCAGACATAGAGAATGAAGATGGCAACTCTGATGACTTGAACATGACCAACCACCTAGTCAGTCTCTCAGATAAGGAGTTTAGAGTTGCAATATGGAACATGTTCAAAGAACTCAAACAAAGTATAGAAGAGAAAACTAAAAAGAATCAGGAGAATATGAAGATAGAAATGAGAAAACTCCAAACAGAAATTTCAGATCAAATAACAGGTCTGAGAAACTCAGTAGATGAATTGAAGAAAAACATGTTTGAGATTTCCCACAGGTTAACAGCAGCTGAGGATAGAATCAGTACACTGGAAGATGAGATACATAACAATTACATACAGCAGAAGAAATTGGAAAAAAGCCTCAAAGCAAATGATCAAACAATGGAAAAATTACTCAAAGAATGGGAACAGATGAAAATAGAAGTCTATGATAAGCTCAACAGAAACAACTTAAGAATCATTGGAGTCCCAGAGACTCAGGAAGAAAATCTCCAGGAAGAATCAACAGTCAAGAACATCATTAAAGAGAAACTACCAGAGATAATGAATACATGTGATCAAATCCTGCATGCCCAAAGAGTGTCAACTAAAAGAGACCCCAGAAAAAACACCCCAAGACACATCCTAGTCACAATGACGAATCCCATAGATAGAGACAGAATTCTGAAAGCAGCAAGATCGAAAAGAGAAATTACATTCAAGGGAACATCCTTGAGATTTACTGCAGACCTGTCACCAGAAACACTCAAGGCCAGAAGGCAGTGGTGGGACATAGTGACAAAACTCAATGAAATAAATGCTTCGCCTAGAATACTGCACCCAGCAAAACTCACTTTCAGGTTTGAAGGAACAATACATAGTTTCACAGACAAACAACAGCTCAAAAACTTCACAGACTCAAAACCATTCTTAAAAGAAAAACTGAATGGCATACTTTAAGACAAGGCTTACCAACAGACACACCAAACTATAATATAAAGATGGCACTAACTTTCAGGACAATTCTTTCTCTCAATGTCAATGGACTAAATGCACCAGTTAAGAGACACAGAGTGGCTAAATGGATCAAAAAACTCAATCCAACCTTCTGCTGCCTACAAGAAACGCACCTGAATAGTCAGAACAAACATAGACTCAAAATAAAAGGCTGGAGGAAAATCATCCAAGCAAACAACACCCAAAAAAAAGCAGGAGTGGCCATATTAATATAAGATGATGCAAACTTTATACTCAGGAAGGTTGTAAGGGACAAAGATGGACATTTTGTATTAATCAAGGGATATGTACAGCAGGAAGAAATCACCCTCCTAAACATATATGCACCGAATAAGGGGCCAGAAAATATTTAATACAACTGTTGACAAATCTGAAAAATAATATCAATAACAACACAATAATTGTGGGAGACCTCAACACGGCATTGTCAACACTAGACAGGTCAACCAGACTGAAACCCAACAAGAATATACTAGACCTGAGGAGAGAAATGGAAGAAAGAGGCCTAGTAGATATATACAGGACACTCCACCCCCAGAAGCCTGGATACACATTTTTCTCTAATGTACATGGGACATTCTCTAGGATAGAATACATGTTAGCACACAAAACATACCTCCATAATATCAAGAGGATAGACATTTTGCAGGCTGCCTTTGCTGACCACAAAACCCTGAAATTATATATAAACTACAAAGGGACACAGAAGAAAAATTTTAACACCTGGAAGTTAAATAGCCTCATACTGAATAATCAGTGGGTCCGGATGAAATCAAAGAGGAAATCAAAACCTTCCTGAAAACAAATGACAATGGAGACACAAATTATCAGAACCTATGGGACACAGCAAAAGCAGTACTGAGAGGAAAATTTATAGCTTTGCAAGCACACATCAGGAAAGAAGAAGGGGCATACCTGAATAGCTTAATGACGCAGCTCATAGAATTAGAAAGTGCTCAACAAAAGGATCCAAAAATAGGGAGGCAGAAGGAAATAACAAAGCTGAGAGCAGAAATCAATGAAGTGGAAACCAGAAAAACCATGCAAAAGATCAACGAAAGCAGAAGTTGGTTCTTTGAAAAAATAAACAAGATTGATAGACCACTGGCAAAACTAACAAAGAAAGAAAGAGAGAGAAACTTGATAACTCGTATTAGGAGTGAAAAAAGGAGAGATCACTACTGATATGGTAGAGATTCAAAGGGTAATCAGAAACTACTTTGAGAAACTCTATGCCACTAAAAATGAAAACCTGGAAGAAATGGATAAAATTTTGGAATCTTATAATCTTCCACGATTGAATGAAGAGGATGTAGCATATCTAAACACACCCATTACTATTGAGGAAATTAAGAAAATAATCAAATGTCTGCCCAAAAACAAAAGCCCAGGCCCAGATGGATTTACTAATGAATTCTTTCAAACCTTTCAAGAGGAATTACTACCAATCCTGGCAAGACTCTTTCATGAAATTGAAAAAACAGGAAAACTTCCAAATAGCTTTTATGAAGCCAACATTACCTTGATACCTAAACCAGACAGAGATGCTACGAAAAAAGAAAATTACAGACCAATATCGCTGATGAATGCAGATGCAAAGATCTTCAACAAAATCCTGGCAAATAGGATTCAATGCCTCATTAAGAAGATCATCCACTACGATCAAGTAGGTTTCATTCCAGGAATGCAAGGCTGGTTTAACATCTGTAAATCTATCAACATAATACACAACATCAACAGCAAGAAAAATAAAAATCACATGATCATATCAATCGACGCAGAGAAAGCATTTGACAAGGTCCAACACCCATTCTTGATCAAAACTCTCAGCAAGATGGGAATGGAAGGAACCTTTCTCAATATAGTTAAGGCCATCTACCACAAGCCAGAGGCAAATATTGTCCTCAATGGAGAAAAACTGAAAGCCTTTCCTCTAAATTCTGGCACAAGACAAGGCTGTCCTCTCTCACCACTCCTATTCAACATAGCACTGGAAGTACTCGCTATAGTGATTAGGCAAGAAAAGGATATCAAGGGACTCCAGATAGGAAAGGAAGAAGTCAAGCTCTCACTGTTTGCAAATGACATGATACTCTACTTAGAAAACCCCAAAGACTCTACCAAAAAGCTTCTAGAAACAATAGACTCATATAGCAAGGTGGCAGGCTACAAAATTAACACACAAAATTCAATGGCCTTTCTATACACCAATACTAATAAGGAAGAAATGGACATTAAGAAAACAACTCCATTCACTATAGTGTCACACAAACTCAAATATCTTGGAATCAACTTGACTAAAAATGTGAAGGACCTATACAAGGAAAACTATAAAACTCTGCTCCAAGAAATAAGAGAGGACACGCGGAAATGGAAGCACATACCCTGCTCATGGATTGTCAGGATTAACATCATTAAAATGGCAATACTCCCCAAAGTACTGTACAGATTTAATGCGATCCCCCTAAAGATACCCATGACATTCTTCAAAGAAGTGGACCAGGCACTTTTGAAATTTATTTGGAACAATAAACACCCTCGAATAGCTAAAGCAATCATTGGGAAAGAGAATATGGGAGGAATTACTTTCCCCAACTTTAAACTTTACTACAAAGCAATAGTTATAAAAACAGCATGGTATTGGAATAAGGACAGGCCCTCAGATCAGTGGAATAAGCTTGAATACTCAGAGAATGTTCCCCAGACATACAATCACCTAATTTTTGATAAAGGAGCAAAAAATCCTAAATGGAACAAAGAAAGCCTCTTCAACAAGTGGTGTTGGCACAACTGGGTAGCCACTTGCAAAAAAATTGAACTTAGACCCCCAGCTAACATCATGTACGAAGGTAAAATCCAAATGGATTAAAGACCTTGATATCAGCCCCAAAACCATAAGATATATAGAACAATACGTAGGTAAAACACTCCAGGACATTGAGGCTAAAGGCATCTTCAAGGAAGAAACTGCACTCTCCAAGCAAGTGAAAGCAGAAATTAACAGATGGGAATATATTAAGCTGAGAAGCTTCTGCACCTCAAAGGAAATAGTACCCAAGATACAATAGCCACCCACTGAGTGGGAGAAATTATTCACCCAATACCCATCAGATAAGGGGCTAATCTCCAAAATATACAAGGCACTGACAGAACTTTACAAGAAAAAAACATCTAATCCCATCAAAAAATGGGGAGAAGAAATGAACAGACACTTTGACAAAGAAGAAATACAGATGGCCAAAAGACACATGAAAAAGTGCTCCACATCACTAATCATCACGGAGATGCAAATCAAAACAATGATGAGATACCACCTCACACCACAGAGAATGGCACACATCACAAAGAATGAGAATAAACAGTGTTGGCGGGGATGTGGGGAGAAAGGAACTCTTATCCACTGCTGGTGGGAATGCCGTCTAGTTCAACCTTTATGGAAAGCAATATGGAGATTCCTCCAAAAACTGGAAATCGAGCTCCCATACGATCCAGCTATACCACTCCTAGGAATATACCCTAAGAACACAAAAATACAATACAAAAACCCCTTCCTTACACCTATATTCATTGCAGCTCTATTTACCATAGCAAGACTCTGGAAACAACCAAGATGCCCTTCAACAGATGAATGGCTAAAGAAACTGTGGTACATATACACAATGGAATATTATGCAGCTGTCAGGAGAGATGAAGTCATGAAATTTTCCTATACATGGATGTACACGGAATCTATTATGCTGAGTGAAATAAGTCAGAGAGAGAGAGAAAAACGCAGAATGGTCTCACACATTTATGGGTTTTAAGAAAAATGAAAGACATTCTTGCAATAATAACTTTCAGACACAATAGAGAAAAGAGCTGGAAGTTCCAGCTCACCTCAGGAAGCTCATCACAAAGAATGATGAGTTTAGTTGGATAAATAACTACATTTTGAACTGTCCTAATAATGAGAATGTATGAGGGAAATTGAGAACCTGTTTAGAGTACAGGCGGGGGTCGGGTGGGGAGGAGGGAGACTTGGGACATTGGTGATGGGAATGTTGCACTGGTGATGGGTGGTGTTAAGAAAAAAAAATATTGTTATTCAATAATGGAATACAATGTATATACAATATATTATTATATACAATACATTGCATTATAAAAAAAAGAGTTACCGTGATAAGGTAGAGTAATTAGTACATGAATAAAATTTGTTACTAATGATTAGTTTTTTGTAGTTATTAAGTAACTTTTATTTAAGTATTTTTAAATGCATATAAAACAAATACAGAAAGTAGTTACCAAATACAAGTTAACTAAATTTTTTTTATTTTAGATAGTTGAAAATTAAAATTATATTTTTAGACATATATATTTTTAAGATTGAAGAAAATTTTATTTTTAGGGGCAGCCACTGAAGGCTGTTTGCAAATATGGTTTGCAGAGAAGGCATTTTTGTTTATACATAAGGTAGCCATTGAGTATAACAAAAGATGAATTTAAAGATTTTAAGAGGCTGAAAGCACAGAGCAACAAGTAAATTTTTTTTAAATTGCAATAAGTTATGTAGCTTTGATTTTATGATTACTGTATCATGAGGTTAAAAAACATGCTTTATTACTAGAATTTTACCATATAAAGCATTAGATTAGTGTTTTGAAAATAATTTGGCACAATAGACTGACAAATGAAATGGCCTGATTAATTAATTGTTAAAGTTTTAAACTTTTTGGGAATAAGTTGCCTTTTACCAATTAAAGGTACTAAAATTTGTTGAAAACTTGAGGGCATTATTTGTAGATGAAATACACCTTAACTAAATTAAAACCAGTGCTGACAGGTGGTATATGCCAGCTATTTGTTAACATTAGAAAACTTTTATTAAGGCTAAAAGATGGAAATAATGAAAATTACCCTTAATTAAAATATAAGTAAATAAAATGCTAGATGTTATTAAAGACGATTAAAAATTAGTTTTTTTGATGTAATTATTTTAGATAACAATAAAGAATTAACACAATTTGATACCAGTTTTAATATTATTATGACCAATGATAATATTACACAGTAATAAATTTATGTGACCAAGAAAATAATTTTTTTTAAATTAAGTTGTAAAAATATTATGCATACACAAAATTAATACTATGGTTAAATCTTAATTAACTGCAATATCATTAGACAATTTTGATTTATTAAAAAACCTTTTAGAAAGAGAAATTTGGAAACCTTGAGAAATTTTGTTCTCATTCTGATGACCACAATGAGCTCTCTGCGGGGGAGGTTTTCTTCCCCTCAGGGCCTAGAAGCCGCTTGAATTCAAAGCGCAAACAGATTTTTTTTTCTTTGCTTTTCTCCGAGGCGAGGTTTGACCTAGGAAAAAGCTGTTTTTTTAAAATTGCACATTTGTAATATGCTCACACATTGTTTTCAGACACACAATTTCAATGCACACTTAGACAAACTTTTAGATTCACACAGCACATAAATTGACAAACTTAAAGGTGAAATTCAGGTAAAAGATGAGATGAGAAAAATTGTGGGAAATTTTTGGACGTCTCCAAATTATTCCCACCAGATTTTTGCTGGTTATTAATAAAAAATTGTTTTAGGAAAGGATAAGATAAGGCCTTTTTAGAAGAAAATAGAAGAGTCGACTCTTAGTTAAAAAGGGAGGTTTTTGAAGAGAAATAGGAAAAATTAAGTGCATTTGTTTACCTTTATAAATTTTTAATTGGCGAATTTTTACTTTTGTTGCATTAGATATGACCTGCAACTTTTACGGATACGCACATATTTATTATTATTTAAAGAAAACATTTGAGCAGAGACTTATGAAAAATGTATGCATTAGATATGCAAAAATGTTATTAATTATGATTTATAGACAGTTTTAAGTACATCTCTTCCCCATATAGTATACGATGAATGAGGTAGAATATAGGACTGGAATTCTTCTTTGCTTACACCATTATTCCAAGGTAGGACTACAGCACTTTTTAGAACACTTTTAGGCAATCCTAGACCCCTCAAAGGGAATGGAACGTGTTCCACTGCCCAAGAGTGGGGCCAATCTTTTCCAGCGATGCAGGAAAAGTCTGCTCCGGTATTCACGTGGCCTAAAATATCTTTGTCCTGAATTCTTATAGATGTTACAAGTGGTTCTGAGGTGATTTCATATTTCTCAAACATTACAGGAGAACAAGACTCAGTAGCATGAGAAGATGCAGCATACAGATTGTTTTGTTCTGAAAACTTTTTAACTTTATGCACAGGAGAAACAGTAGCCAAAGCTAATTTTGATTTATCTATAACTTGGTGTTTTCTGGGGGATTCTTTTGATTTTAAGTTTAGAGATGCTATAGAAGGAACCGGCATATCAGCTGTTAAAGGTTTTGAGCCGTCCTTTGCTCTATCAAACCACTGATCGCTAGTTTCTTCTTTAAAATTTATATTGGTATTCTGCCTGGACTGCTGACCCTGACTATATTCCATTTTTGCCCTAGTAGCTTGTACTGATTTTTCTTTTTCATCAATTACCTCCATAACCTCTGTTCAAATTGTATGGATAAGATTTAGATGGGCATCAGGACCATATGTTTCATATACATTTTTGATATCCTGCTGTACTTGTAGCCAATCCTTCAAACATAGAGTACCCCTCTCAATAAACCAAAGGCTATAAGTTTCTAAGAATAGAATAAATTGCTGTATCTGCTGTGGAGATATGGCTGAACTCTTAGCTCTTAGAATATACTTTATAGTATCAGAAAGAATTTGTTGCTTAGAATAATTTTGACCCATGTTCCCGTATACCTTCTCGCCTTAAAACCTGGTACTTTTCCAGGGGTTCCTAGGCAACCGGCGAGGTCCAATTCCGTGGCCTGGAAATGAAAAAGAGAAGGAAAAGAAAGGATAGAAGAAAAGGGGAGAGACAGCTTACCTTCTCTGAAATGGCCCCTCGTTGAAGCGCCAATTGTTGTGAGCCATATTCTGTTTGCAAGACGCCAGCACCTACAAACAGATCCTTCGTGGAGTTCGGGAAAAATTCCACGGGGAGAAGGTGGACACACGGAATGGCGAATAACGGAAATATATTGTAGAAATGAATGAAACCACGCAGATTGCATGGGGACTCTCGTTAGCAGAAACGAAAGACAAATTTATTTTTTGAGCTGGCAGCTTTTAAAGGTTAGAGACTTGGAAGGCAGATGCAAATTCTAGGCATCAAAGAAACTGGGAGAAGAATGGAAAGACCCTGGCTAGATTAGCATATTAAAGAGCTGAATACTGAAGGTGAAAAAGACAGCTTGTTTTGGGTTCACTTTGCTTTGGGTAAAACAGAAGGAAAAAATAATTATCGGGTGAAATGTGAGGAATGTATCAGAGTTTCGGGGTGAAAAGTGAAAATTACTTTATTTTGAGCTAAGTAATGGAAAAACCTGAATTTAGGCACCAAGGTAGGAAAAATTACAGGGAGCTGTTGAATGGGAGGTTTTTTGGCGGGATTAGCACTGTCCTTTGTTGTAGGAAGAAATAACTAAGGCCTGATTTCTAATAAAGGTTTAAAATAAAGAGAGAAATAGTTACAGCCCTTATGAAATTATGTCCAAATAATCCACACAAAGGGTCAAGTGATTTTGACTGCTCTAAGCGGGCCTTTTTGGCAGATAATTTCTTTTTTCAGGAGAGCACTACATTTTGGTGTGTGCTTCTCCTGAGTGGGGTGTAGCAGCTGAATACGGAATGGACATGTTTTTCAAACTCGTGTGACCATGAGCTATTATTTTGACATAACATTTGCCTGTTTTACACAAAAATGTAGAAAACTATTTCTTTCTCAATGGTCAGAATTCCAGGTTCTGAAGTCAGAAACGTCAATTCTAGGCCACGACCGTCACTTCGTAATTCATGATGCTGAAATCGGAATTTACAAGGTTTTCCGAACCTATGTGACAATGAGACATGATTTTGACATTACATTTGCCTGTTTTGGTCCAAAATGTAGACAACAAATTTCTTGCCTCTAAGGTCATAATTCCATGTTCCGAAGTCAGATGTGTCAATTCAATGAAATTTTTTTCACGCATTATTTCATGATGCTGAATTCGGAATAGACATATTTTTTCTAACATCTGTGACAATGAGACATGATTTTGATATTTACATTTGCCTGTTTTGGTCCAAAATGTAGAAACAAATTTCTTTCCTTTCAGGTCATAATTCCAGGTTCTGAAGTCAGAAATGTCAATTCAATGCCATTTTTTTCACGTATTATTTTATGATGCTGAATTCAGCATGGACATGTTTTTCCGAACTTGTGTGACCATGAGCTACGATTTGACATCACATTCGATTGTTTTGCACAAAAATGTAGACAAAATATTTCTTGCCTCAACGGTCAGAATTCCAGGTTCTGAAGTCAGAAACGGCAATTCTAGGCCACGACCGGGACTTCGTAATTCATGATGCTGAAATCAGAATTTACAAGGTTTTCCGAACCTATGTGACATTGAGACATGATTTTAACATCACAGGTGTCTGTTTTTGTCGAAAATGTAGACAACTAATTTTTTGCCTCAATGGTCACAATTCCAGGTTCAGAAGTCAGAAATGTCAATTCTAGGCCATTTTTTTCACGTATTATTTCATGATGCTGAATTCGGAATGGACATGTTTTTCCGAACGTGTGTGACCATGAGCTATGATTTTGACATCACATTTGCCTGTTTTGCACAAAAATGTAAACAAAATATTTCTTGCCTCAATGGTCATAATTCCATGTTCCAAATTCAGAAATGTCAATTCTCGGCCAAGACCGTGACTTCTTAATTCATGATGCTGAATTCAGAATATACAAGGTTTTCTGAACCTATGTGACATTGATACATGATTTTGACATTACATTTGCCTGTTTTGGTCCAATATGTAGAAACAAATTTCTTTCCTCTAAGGTCATAATTCCAGGTTCTGAAGTCAGAAATGTCAATTCAATGCCATTTTTTTCACGTATTATTTTATGATGCTGAATTCAGCATGGACATGTTTTTCCGAACTTGTGTGACCATGAGCTATGATTTGACATCACATTCGATTGTTTTGCACAAAAATGTAGACAAAATATTTCTTGCCTCAACGGTCAGAATTCCAGGTTCTGAAGTCAGAAACGGCAATTCTAGGCCACGACCGGGACTTCATAATTCATGATGCTGAATTCGGAATAGACATATTTTTCCAAACCTCTGTGACATTGATACATGATTTTGACATTACATTTGCCTGTTTTGGTCCAAAATGTAGACAACAAATTCCTTGTCTCTAAGGTCTTAATTCCAAGTTCGAAGTCAGAAATGTCAATTCAATGACATTTTTTTCACGCATTATTTCATGATGCTGAATTCGGAATGCACATTTTTTTTTCAGAACTTTTGTGACCATGAGCAATGATTTTGACATCACATTTGCCTGTTTTGCACAAAAATGTAGACACAATAATTCTTGCCTCAATGGTCATAATTCCAAGTTCTGAAGTCAGAAATGTCAATTCTAGGCCATGACCATGACTTCGTTATTCATGATGCTAAATTCGGAATCTACAAGTTTTTCCAAACATATGTGACATTGAGACATGATTTTGACATTATTTTTGCTTGTTTGTGTCCAAAATTTAGACAACAAATTTCTTGCCTCTAAGGTCATAATTCCATGTTCCGAAGTCAGAAATGTTAATTCAATGACATTTTTTTCATGTATTATTGCATGATGCTGAATTAGGAATAGACATATTTTTCCAAACCTCTGTAACCATGAGACATGATTTTTGACATCACATGTGTCTGTTTTTTTCGAAAATGCAGACAACAAATTTCTTGTCTCAAAGGTCATAATTCCAGGTTCTGAAGTCAGAAATGTCAATTCTATGCCATTTTCTTCATGTATTATTTCATGATGCTGAATTCGGAATGGACATATTTTCTAAACCTGTGTAACCTGAGGCATTATTTTGACATCACATTTCCCTGTTTTGCACAAAAATGTAGACAAAATATTTTTTGCCTCAACGGTCATAATTCCAGGTTCCGAAATCAGAAATGTCAATTCAATGCCATGTTTTTCACATATTATTTCATGATGCTGAATTCAGAATAGACATATTTTTCCGAACCTCTGTGACCATGAGACATTATTTTTGACATCACAGGTGTCTGTTTTTGTCGAAAATGTAGACAACTAATTTTTTTGCCTCAATGGTCAAAATTCCAGGTTCTGAAGTCAGAAATGTCAATTCAGTGCCATTTTTTTTTACGTATAATTTCATGATGCTGAATTCGGAATGGACCTGTTTTTCTGAACTTGTGTGACCATGAGCTATGATTTTGACAGCACATTTACCTGTTTTGCATAAAAATGTAGACAAAATAGTTCTTGCCTCAATGGTTATAATTCCAGGTTCTGAAGTCAGAAACGTCAATTCTAGGCCATGACCGTGACTTCATAATTCATGATGCTAAATTTGAAATTTACAAGGTTTTCCGAACCTAGGTGATATTGAGACATGATTTTGATATTACATTTGCCCGTTTTGGTTCAAAATGTAGCCAACAAATTTCTTGCCTCTAAGGTCATAATTGCAGGTTCTGAAGTCAGAAATGTCAATTCAATGCCATTTTTTTCACGTATTATTTCATGATGCTGAATTCGGATGGACATATTTTTCTGAAACTGTGTGACACTGAGATATGATTGTGACATCACATTTGCCTGTTTTGCACAAAAATGTAGACAAAATATTTCTTGCCTCAATGGTCATAGTTCCAGGTTCCGAAGTCAGAAATGTCAATTCAATGCCATTTTTTTCACGTATTATTTCATGATGCTGAATTCAGAATAGACATATTTTTCCAAACCTCTGTGACCATGAGACATGATTTTTGACAACACATACGTCTGTTTTTGTTGAAAATGTAGACAACAAATTTCTTGCCTCTAAGGTCATAATTCCAGGTTCAGAAGTCAGAAATGTCAATTCAATGCCATTTTTTTCACGTATTATTTCATGATGCTGAATTCGGAATGGACATGTTTTTCCGAACGTGTGTGACCATGAGCTATGATTTTGACATCACATTTGCCTGTTTTGCACAAAAATGTAAACAAAATATTTCTTGCCTCAATGGTCATAATTCCAGGTTCCAAAGTCAGAAATGTCAATTCTCGGCCAAGACCATGACTTCTTAATTCATGATGCTGAATTCAGAATTTACAAGGTTTTCTGAACCTATGTGACATTGATACATGATTTTGACATTACATTTGTCTGTTTTATTCCAAAATTTAGACAACAAATTTCTTTCCTCTAAGGTCATAATTCCAGGTTCCGAAGTCAGAAATGTCAATTCAATGCCATTTTTTTCACGTATTATTTCATGATACTGAATTCGAAATAGACATATTTTTCCAAATCTCTGTGATCATGAGACATGATTTTTGACATCACAGGTGTCTGTTTTTGTCGAAAATGAGACAACAAATTTCTTGTCTCAACGGTCATAATTCCAGGTTCTGAAGTCAGAAATGTCAATTCAATGCCATTTTTTTCATGTATTATTTCATGATGCTGAATTCGGAATAGACACATTTTTCCGAACCTATGTGACATTGAGATATGATTTTGACATTACATTTGCCTGTTTTGGTCCAAAATGTAGACAACAAATTTCTTGCTTCTAAGGTCATAATTCGAGGTTCCAAATTCAGAAATGTCAATTCAATGCCATTTTTTTCACGTATTATTTTATGATGCTGAATTCAGAATAGACATATTTTCAAACCTCTGTGACCATGAGACATGATTTTTTTTTTTTTTTGGTTTTTGGGCCACACCCGGTAACGCTCAGGGGTTACTCCTGGCTATGCACTCAGAAGTTGCTCCTGGCTTGGGGGACCATATGGGACACCGGGGGATCGAACCGCGGTCCGTCCAAGGCTAGCGCAGGCAAGGCAGGAACCTTACCTTTAGTGCCACCGCCCGGCCCCGAGACATGATTTTTGACATCACATGTGTCTGTTTTTGTCGAAAATGTAGACAACAAATTTCTTGTCTCAAAGGTCATAATTCCAGGTTCTGAAGTCAGAAATGTCAATTCAATGCCATTTTTTTCTCGTATTATTTCATCATGCTGAATTCGGAATGTATAAGTTTTTCTGAACCTATGTGACATTGAGACATGATTTTGACATTATATTTGCCTGTTTTGGCCCAAAGTGTAGACAACAAATTTCTTGCCTCTAAGATGTTAATTCCAGGTTCCGAAGTCAGAAATGTCAATTCAATGCCGTTTTTTTCACATTATTGTTTCATGATGCTGAATTCGGAATAGACATATTTTTCCAAACCTCTGTGATGATGAGATATGATTTTTCACATCACGGGTGTCTCTTTTTGTCGAAAATGTAGACTACAAATTTCTTGTCTCAAGGGTCATAATTCCAGGTTCTGAAGTCAGAAATGTCAATTCAATGCCATTTTTTTCATGTATTATTTCATGATTCTGAATTTGGAATGGACATATTTTTCTAAACCTGTGTGACACTGAGACATAATTTTGACATCACATTTGCCTGTTTTGCACAAAAATGTAGACAAAATATTTCTTGCCTCAACACTCAGCCACACAATCTGGCTTCTAGATGGCAGGCTGACAGGCAGGCTTGCTGGTTGGCAGGATGGCATACAGGCAGGCTGGTAGGATGGCAGTCAGACAGGCTGGCTGGAGGGCTTGCAAGCTAGCTGACTGGCAAGCTGGCTGTCTGTCTGGCTGACAAGGTGGTAGTTTGGCTGCCTGGCAGGTTGGTAGGATAACCCATAGGCAGGCTGCCAAGCTGGCTGGCTGGCAGGATGGCAGGCTGATGGCAGACTGGCAAGCTGGCTGGCAGGCTGGCAGGCAGGCTGGCTGGCTGTCAGATTGGTTGGCTGACAGGCTGGCAAGCTGGCTGACTGTGTGGCTGAGGCATAGGCTGGCAGGCTGGGTGGCAGGCTGGCAGGCTGGGTGGCAAGCAGGCTTGCTGGCTGGCAGGATGGCAGGATGGCAGTCAGGCTGGCTTGCAAGGTGGCTGACTGGCAATCTTGCTTGCTGGCAGGCTGGCAGGATGAAGACAGAATGGCAAGCTGGCTGCCAGGCTGCCAGGCAGGTTAGCTAGCTGACTGTGTGGCTGAGTGAAAGGCTGGCAGGCTGTCTGGCTATCTCGATGGCAGGATGGCAGGCCGGCTTGCTGGCTGGCAGGGTGGCAGGCAGGCAGTCTGGCAGGATGGCAGGCAGGCATGCTGGCAGGATGGCAGACAGACAGGCTGGCAGGCTGGCTTGCAAGCTGGCTGGCAAGCTGGCTGTCTGGCTGGCTGACAAGGTGGTAGTTTGGCTGCCTGGCAGGTTGGTCGGATAACCCACAGGCAGGCTGCCAAGCTGGATGGCTGGCAGGATGGCAGGCAGGCAGGATGGCAGGCAGACAGGCTGATGGCAGATTGGCAAGCTGGCAGGGATGCTGGCAGGCAGGCTGTCAGATTGGCTGGCTGGCAGGCTGGCAAGCTGGCTGGCAAAGTGGTAGTTTGGCTGGCTCACAGGTTGTCAGAATAGCAGGCAGGCAGGCTGCCAAGCTTGCTTACTGGCAGGCTGGCAGGATGAAGACAGAATGGCAAGCTGGCTGGCAGGCTGGTAGGCAGGATAGCTAGCTGACTGTGTGGCTGAGTGGAAGGCTGTCTGGCTGTCTGGCTGTCTGGATGGCAGGATGGCAGGAAGGCTTGCTGGCTGGCAGGATGGCAGGCAGGCAGGATGGCAGACAGACAGGCTGGCAGGCGGGCTTTCAAGCTGGATGACTGGCAAGCTGTCTGTCTGTCTGTCTGGCTGACAAGGTGGTAGTTTGGCTGCCTGGCAGGTTGGTAGGATAACCCACAGACAGGCTGCCAAGCTGGCTGGCTGGCAGGATGGCAGGCTGATGGCAGACTGGCAGGATGGCAGGCAGACAGGCTGATGGCAGATTGGCAAGCTGGCAGGGATGCTGGCAGGCAGGCTGTCAGATTGGCTGGCTGTCAGGCTGGCAAGCTGGCTGACTGTGGCTGAGTTATAAGCTGGCAGACTGTCTGTCTGTCTGGATGGCAGGCTGGCAGGCAATTTTGCAGGCTGTCTGGCTTTCTGGCAGGCTGGCTAGGTGGCTGCAGGCTGGCTGGCAAGCTGGCTGACAAGGTGTTAGTTTGGCTGGCTCACAGGTTAGCAGGATAGCAGGCAGGCTGCCAAGCTTGCTGGCTGGAAGGCTGGCAGGATGAAGACAGAATGGCAAGCTGGCTGGCAGGCTTGCACTCAGGCTAGCTAGCTGACTGTGTGGCTGAGTGGAATGCTGGCAGGCTGTCTGGCTGTCTGGATGGCAGGATGGCAGGCAGGCTGGCAGGGTGGCAGGATGGCAGGCAGGATCCAGCCTGCCAGCCAATCTGACAGCCAGCTGCCTGCCTGCCTGCAAGCCTCCCAGCCTGCCAGCCAGCCAGCTTGCCAGCCTGACAGCCAGCCAGCAAGCTTGCTTGCCTGCCTGCCAGCCTAACAGCCAGCTTGCAAGTCTGCCATCAGCCTGCCAGCCATCCAGCTTGCCAGCATGCCTGCCAGCCACCTTACCAGCCACCTGCCAGACAGCCAGCCTGCCTGCCAGCCTGCCAGCAAGCCAGCCTGGCAGCCACCTAGCCAGTCTGCCAGAGAGCCAGAGAGCCTGTCGACTGCCTGCCAGCCTGCCTGACTGCCATCCTGCCAGCTTGCCACCCAGCCTGCCAGCCTACCACTCAGCCACACAGACAGCCAGCTTGCCAGCCTGCCAGCCGGACAGCCTGCCAGCCAGACAGCCTGCCTGCCAGCCTGCCTTTCAGCCAGCTTGCCAGCCTGCCTGCCTGACAGCTAGCCAACTTGCCAGAAAGCCTACCTGACATCCTGATTGCCATCCTGCCAGCCCGCTTACCAGTCTGCCTGCCAGCCTGCCAACCAGCCAGCCAGCTTGCTAGCCTGCCAGCCAGCTTGCCAGTCTGCCTGCCAGCCTGCCAACCAGCCAGCCAGCTTGCTAGCCTGCCTGCCAGCCTGCCATCCAGACAGCGAGACAGCCTACCAGCCACCTAGCCAGCCTGCCAGCCATCCTGCCAGCCTGCCAGCCAGGCAGCCAACCTGCCATCCTTTCAGCCAGCTGGATGACAGGGTACATGGCTGGCTGGCATGCTGGCTAGCTGGCAGGACAGCAAGCAGGCTGTCAGGAAGGTTTTCTGGCTTGCTGGCTGGCATGTTGCCTGGCTGGCTGGCAGGCTGGTTGGCTGTCAGGATAGATGGCTGGCTGGCTGGCTGGCTGGAAGAATGGCAGTCAGGCATGCTGGCTGGCAGTGTGGCTGGCAGATTGTCAAGCTGACTGACAAGCTGTCTAGGTGGCTGGCAGGCTGACTGGCTGGCTGGTAGGCAGGCTGGCAAGCTGACTGTCTGGCAGGCTGGCAAGCTGGCTGTCTGGGAGGTAGGCTGGCAAGCTGGCACGTTGGATGGCTGGAAGGCTGGCAGAATAGCAGGCTTGCTGACAGGCATGCTGGCAAGCTGGCTGGCTGGCAGACTGGCGACAGACTTGCAAGCTGGCTGTTAGACTGGCAGGCAGGCAGGCAAGCTGGCTGGCTGGCTGTCAGATTGGCTGGCTGGCTGGCAGGCTGGCAAGCTGTCTGACTGTGTGGCTGAGTAGTAGGCTGGCATGCTGGCTGGCTCTCTGATGGCAGGCTGGCAGGCAGGCTTGTTGGATGGCAGGATGGCAGGCAGGCAGGATGGCAGGATGGCAGACAGACAGGCTGGCAGGCGGGCTTGCAAGCTGGCTGGCTGGCAGGCTGGCTGGCTAGCTGGCTGGCTATCTGGCTGACAAGGTGGTAGTTTGGCTGCCTGGCAGGTTGGTAGGATAATCCACAGGCAGGCTGCCAAGCTGGCTGGCTGGCAGGATGGCAGGCTGATGGCAGACTGGCAAGCTGGCTGGCAGGCTAGCAGGCAGGCTGGCTGGCTGTCAGATTGGCTGGCTGGCAGGCTGGCAGGGATGCTGGCTGGCTGGCTGTCAAATTGGATGGATGGCTGGCATGCTGGATGGATGGCATGCTGGCTGGCTGGTATGCTGGCAAGCTGTCTAGCTGGCTGGCAGGAGGCAGGCAGTGAGGCTGGGAGGCTGGCAAACTGGCTTGCTGGCAGGATAGCAGGCTGGCAGGCAGAATGGCAAGCTAGCTGGCAGGATGGCAAGATGCTAGGCAGGCAGGTAGGGTGGCACGCTGATTGAAAGGCTGGCAGGTTGGCTGCCTGGCTGGTAGGATGGCAGAATGGCAAGCAGATTGGCTGGCTTGCAGCCTGGCAAGCTGGCTGACTGTGTGGCTGAGTGGTAGGCTGGCGGGCTTGGTGGCAGGCTGGCAGGCAATCTGGCAGGCTGTCTGGCTTTCTGGCAGGCTGGCTAGGTGGCAGGCACATAGGCTAGCAGGCAGGCTGGCAAGTTGCCTGGGAGACTGGCAGGATGGCATTCAGGCATTCTGGAATGCACGTTGGCAAGCTGACTGGCTGGCTGGCTGATTGGCAGGATGGCTAGCTTGCTGGCAGGCTGGTAAGCTGGCTGGCTGGCAGACTTGCTGGCAGGCTGGCAAGCTTTCTGCCTGGCTGGCTGGCTGGAAGGCAGGCATGCTGATGGCAGGCTGGCTGGATGGCTGCATGGTAGGCTGGCAGGCAGCCTGGCTGGATGACAAGCTGGCTAGCTGGCTGGCAGGCTGACAAGGCTCATAAGCTGGCTGGCTGGCTGGTTGGCAGGCTGGTAGTCAGACTGGCTAAGTGGCTGGCAGGCTGGATGGCAGGCTGGCAGATGGCTGTCAGGCTGGCTAGCTTTCTGGCAGGCTGGCAGACAGCCTGGCTGGATGACAGGCTGGTTGGCTGGCTGGCAGGCTGGCAGGTCTCTCAAGCTGGTGGGCTGTCTGGTTGTCAGGCTGGCATGCAGTTTGGCTGACTGGCTGGCAGGCTGGCTGGCAAGCTGGCTGGCTGGCTGTCAGACTTGCAGGCAGGCTGGCAATGTGGTAGTTTGTCTGGCTGGCAGGCTGGCAGGCTAGCAGGCAGGCAGGCTGCCAGGCAGGCTGCTAAGCTGGCTGGCTGGCAGGCTGTCAGATTGGCTGGCTGGCTGGCAAGCTGGCTGGCAGGATAGCTGTCAAGCTGGCTGGCAGGCTGACAGGCAGGCTGGCTGGCTGGCTGTCAGATTGGCTGGCTAGCTGGTAGACTGGCTGGCTGGCAGCCTTGCAGCTGGCGGCAGACTTTTAAGCTGGCTGACAGGCTAGCAGGCTAGCAGGCAGGCTGGATGGCAGGCTGGCAGATTGGCTGGCCGGCTGGAAGGCTGGTTGGCTGGCAGGATGGCTGGCAGAATGACTGGTTGGTAGGCTGGCAGGTTTGCAGGCTGGCAGGCAGAATGGCAAGCTGGCTGGCAGGCTGGCAAGCTGTCTGGCTGTCTGGCAGGCAGGCTAGCAGGCTGGCTGGCTGGTAGGCAGGAAGGCTGGCAGGCAGGCTGGCAGGCAGGCTGGCAAGCTGACTTGTTGGCAGGCTGACAATATGGCAGGCAGTCTGGCAGGCAAGCTGGCAAGTTGGCTGGCTGTTTGGCTAGCTGTCAGGCTGGCTGGCTGGCTGGCTGGTAGGCTGACAAGCTGGCAAGCTGGCTGGCAGGCTGTCTTGCAGGCTTGCAAGCTGCCTGGCATGCTGGCAGGATGTCAGTCAGGCAGGCTGGTAGGCTGGCATTCAGGCTAGCAAGATGGCTGGCGGGATGGCACTCAGACAGGCTGGCATGCAGGCTGGCACAATGACTTGCTGGCTAGCTGGCTGGCAGGCAGGCTGGCAAGCTGGTTGAAAGGCTGGCAGGTTGGCTGCCTGACTGGCAGGATGGCAGGATGGCAACCTGGCTGACTGTGTGGCTGAGTGGTAGGCTGGCAGGCTGGGTGGCAGGCTAGCAGGATGACAGACAGGGAGTCTGGCAGGCTGACTGGCTGTTTGGAAGGATGGCTAGGTGGATGGCAGGCTGTATGTCTGTCTGGCAGGATGGCAGGCTGACTGGCAAGCTGCCTGTCTGGCAGACTGGCAGGCAGGCTGGCAAGTTGGTAGTTTGGCTGGCTGGCAAGCTGGCAGAGTAGCAGACAGGCAGGTTGCCAGGAAGGCTGCCAACTGGCTGGCTGGATGGCTGGAGGCAGACTGGCTGGCTGGCTGGCAGCAGACTGGCAAACAAAATCTCCTCTGTAAAAACCAAGATCTCAGGGCCAGAGAGATAGCGTGGATGTAGGTCGTTAGCCTTGCATACAAAAGAATGGTGGTTCGAATCCCAGCGATTTCTGAGCATAGAACCAGGAGTGACCCCTGAATGCTGCTGGGTGTGACACAAAAATAATAATAATAATAATAATAATAATAATAATAATAATAATAATAATAATAATAATAATAAAATCCAAGATCTCTAATTACTAAAGGACTGATTTTGACAACCACAACTGAGCAAACATTTTAGGGCACTATGAGGAAAGACCTTGGGGTTCAACAATAAACATGTTCAGAGCCTGTAGTTGGTCTCATGACAGTATGTTTTCTTTTTTTTTTTTTTTTTGAGATTAATGATTTATTGCAAGCAATTGACACATTAAAAAGTTGTCCAAACCAACTTATAAACTCTTTAATCTTTTAAACAAAGTGTACAACTCAGAATATCACACTATGGTTCAAAAATCTGGGAACAGAGAGGTAGAAAGATAAATGAATTATGTCCTTGCATGTAGTCAATTAGTGAAAAAACAGAATGAGTTCAATCCCAAACCTAGTTTTAAAACTCTACCTCTTTACAACAGTTACTAAACAATTAGACAAAGTCTTGACAGACATAACAAAGGCCATTTCGAAATTAAAAGTGAGCCAAGAAGCCTATATGCTTCTAGCAACTGAGCAATTTTATGTCTTACGAATTTGTTGTCTTCCAAAGTGAGCCTGCTAGATTTTATGGTGTTTATGAATGATTTCCAAACAGGTTTGTGTCTCAAGCGAAGACAACGGAGTATAGTTGATGTCCCACAAACAGTATATGCCTATCCCATCCACAGTGCTCCGTAAGTCCAGCTCAGCCACAATGAGCAAACCAGCTCCTCTTAATACTTTTCTCTCAATCAAGTCCTCTGGAACCACTGCTAAGCCTCTACCAGTTGTTAAAGAGTCATCACCTGAACAACTTCTACCTCCTGATATCATCTCCAAAGCATTTGGAGGGGAAGAGGTGCTTCTAAAAGGGTCTCCAGAGGAAAAAAAGGTACTGGCTGAAAAGAAAGAGCCATCCCATATGCCAGAACAAATACTACCGCCCCCACCGCCGCCGCCACCACCACCACCTCCTCCTCCACTCCCCACAGTTATACCTCATCCAGCTGCTCCAACTTCTACTCAAGTAGATGCTACCTTGACTCCAACACAGTCAAGCCCAGCTGTCTCTCAGCCTCTCAGCCCTGACTTCCTGGATCTTAACATTTTGAACAGTGTGTTGCCAGTAGCTATCATGGCTTCAGCACAGCCAACTGCTATACCTTCTGATGAAACAGCTCCTGGGGTAAGTGAGAATGATAAAGACCAGGATGTGTTTTCTGTGTTAGTTCGCCCTCCACCTCCCCTCTCAAGTGTGTTCAGTGAACAAGCAAAAAAATTGGAAAAGCGAAATTCATGCCTAGCCACAGCCAATGCTAAAGATTTGTATGACATATTCTACAGTAGTGGTGGAAAGGGGACAACAGAGACTAAACTGAGTAGTGGTTCATTGGCCAATGGGGAAAATCCCAACCTCTTAAAAGTTGGAAATTCAGATACCTCTGCCATTGCTACTTTGAATAGCTGTATATCCCAAGAGAAGTTCACTCCAGATGAAAGTTTGGACTCTGTTCCTTTAGTCAGCAAACATGAAAAATCTGTTAAAAAAACAACATTGGTATCTTTAGAGAAATGGTCAGTTGTAGAACACATAGACTCAAACAGCAAAGAGAGTAGATATAGGTTTCTACAACCTCTGACAAGGTTGTGCCAAAGCAGGCCTTATGAAGCTGTTGCTCAAACGACAGACACTATGGCCATTTGGACTTCTAGCTCACTCGAGAATGATGCTAGTAGGGATGTATCTCCAGAGGTAAAAAATGAGCTTGACGTTGGAGCACCAGGGCCACCAGATACAGAACCAGCCCATCAGCTCTTGGACATTCATTCTCATACCATGGAATCTCAGAAGCTGGTAGAAGCCCACCTTCTGAAATCTGGTGACCAGGAGGAAAAACGCCAGGAGCTCCAGAAATCTAAAGATTATAGAGAAAATGAGGAAAAGACAAACACTGTACTAAAAGAAAGAGGACAAAGGCCTTCTGAGAGGAGTATAGGAGAGGGAACAGGAATTAATATTGGCCCCAATAACACAGCAGACTCTAATTTGAACCATGAGAAAAAATCTGTGTCAGAAAGAGAAGCACAAGTGACTGACAAAAAGGCTGAGCAGTCCAAGACACTAATGACAGGAAGCAAAATTCAAAGTAGTGTAAGAATTGAATTGACTGCACAAACTCTCTCTTCATCACAGGTAAAAATAGATTCATTTCCATCAGAAACTAGATCTTTACTCCAGAACCCACAAGTTAAAGTTTTTAAAAGTCTTGCCCCAGAATTACTTCTTCAATCCTCAGCCAAACCACCTATGTGTTTAATAGATCATATAAAAGAAAAGGGAGTTTCAGCTAATAATATAGAATGGTCAGAAAATTCACTTCTAGAACCAGCTTCTAAAATCTCCAGATATAAAAGTCTTAAACTCAAGAAAGAAAGATCAAAAGGTTTTCTGGGTAAAATGATGCTTGAACTGACTGTTTCGGAAGAGAAGAGGAAGAAGCCAGAAATTTGGGGATGTCCAGAGAAATCAGAAGCAGAAGCCCTGGAACTACAAGGTATCCATCCAGAATTAACAGTGACGGTAGAAGGAAAACCTTTAGAAAACTCTGAAATCACAGACTTAAAAGTGAAAGAACTTGCTGCCCTGAGATATCTGGGGAATGTGGGTATCAATTTTCACAATACTCAAGTAGAAAACACAACACATAAATCCTCAACTTCCCTGTCTCAGAAAATATGTGAAGAAAATTCTCCATCTTATGTAGGACACAATCCTAACACTCTCACTGACTTTGAATCCATCCCATCCTTTTCTGCGTTTCACTCAGACTCTCCTAAAACCCTGGTCCTTAACATTGGAACAGAGGGTGAACAAAACTCATCTAATCCCAGAAATGGGAGGATCACCCGTAACATTTTGAAAACTGCACTTCCTATAGAAAATGTTGACCTTGACTTGGGGAGACTGGAAGGAACCCACCAGGCCTTTGATTTGTTAGCAGGAGGAATGATGCCCAAGGAGGAAGAAGGAACTGAAGCAAAGAAACAAGATTCATTCAGACTGAAATCCCAAACAATGAGTTCTGCTGGCCTTGGACCATCTCCTTGCCTTCCGGACCTTGTTGACTTTGTTACCAGAACATCTGTGGTTCAGAAAGAAAAGATCTGTTCTCTCTCAGAACCAGGTGGCCCTCCTGAATGTAATTCCCCAGAGAATGCATCTGTCAGACAGGTAACAATGCCTCAAGTTGATGACAGCTATTTGAATATGGGAGAATGTCTGGCTTCAATCTCTCCTACGAGACAGCAGGTTGTTAGAAGCAATATGTTCCCTCGTGATACACCTGTTCGAGGAGCTGCAGTTGATGCCATTCAGGACTACGAAGAACCCAGTGTTCATAAATAAGAATGCACATCCAGAACAGCTTGTGGGTGAATAAGTGGCTTCTAGACTCTGGCACCCAGATGATGCAGGTCGCTCTCATCCGGACCCTACAGGCAATATCCTCCGCTTCGTACAGTGAATGCTCATGGAAGTCTTCTTCCCTTTTTGTTTTTTCCCCATGTCTCCTTAAAATACCAGAGAAATGACTGATAACTCCTTCTATACATATCTGTAAAAATATCTTATGTTAAAATGTTTTATTGCCGATTTTCTCCTTGCCATTAAAATCAAATGTCTATCTGGTTCACCATCTAGTGTGCTTTGATTGTATTTTGACTTTGCTTCTGCCGTTCTGGAATGTGGGGGAGGAGAGGAACAGTTGGTTTCTTCCATTGCTATCTTGTATTCCCACCCAATTTTGTGGGCAACTGATGGATCTAGGAGAAACACCAGAAAGTTGGCTAAGATTGAAAACTGCTGATGAACGAATGTTCATCTCTTGGGCTTCTGTTTGGATGGGCCTGCCTTAATATTTTGAAGTACAGTGTGAGTAGTTCTTTCATATACTGTTTGTGGGACAGTATGTTTTAATGGTGGGGACACCATGTATCTCTTAGGTCAAGTGTAGCATGAAATAATTAACGATGGGGCTGGATGGCGATGGATGGAGGCCTTTGTGCTTAGGCCCCAGCCACGTGGCTTCATCCCCATCCAGCTGGCGGATTCCAGGCCCAGGTAATCGGCGTAATCAAGACTCACTCACAGGCAGGCTTCAGGAAGCATTAACTTTATTCATGCCCTATTCACCACATGTGTGTGGCCTATCTCATAACCTTTTAAGCACTAGTTATTCTTGGCCCTGCATCTAAACTCCTTTCAGCCATCTTCCCTTTGGGCTCCATGCTGGTCAAAGACCAGAACACAGAAACCCAGAAGCCAGAGCGCACAGCAGCGCAAAAAGGGCAAAGAGCCAAAAGGGCCGAATTCCCTTGGTCCAAGCCTTATCTACCTTTTCCCAGACCCCTCCCAGGAATGGGAGGGGCTCGCAGGTAAAGTTACACCTACTATCCGGTTCCCAAGACCCCTCCCAGAAAAGGGTGGGTCTAGGGTTTTAAATAGGTACACCCACAGTCAAGGAAATTTTCTTTCTAATTGCCCCAATACTTACTGTGCTTATGCCAAAAACAGAGCAAAACAAAATAAAAAACAAAATAATCCCTTGCCATACTAGCAACCCAGATTTTTTCTTTTTCTTTTTTTCTTTCTTCTTTTTTAAACTTATATTTATAGCTTCTAGAAAGAGCCCATACTACCTTTCTGCTACTTTAAAAACATAATCATATAGCATGAATCACCTTTGTTCTGCTTCATGTTTCTATGTCTTCCTACAAATTGAGAAAAAAAAAGTACATGGTACCAGGGCCAAAGCAGTTTCATGAGCAGTGAATGGAAATAAAAAAAATGATCAGACCTGCTACATCCACAGTGTTAACAAAATCCTGAGACCTAGAAAGGCACCAAGTTTATAAAAGCTCTCAATTCCGGAGGGAGGTGTTTTTGTTTTTGTTTTTGGGTCACACCTGGCAGTGCTCAGGGGCTACTCCTGGCTCTACATTCAGAAATTGCACCTGGCAAGCTCATGAGACCATATGGGATGCTGGGATTCGAACCACCATCCTGCATACAAGGCAAATGCCTTACTGCTGTGCTATCTCTCTGCCCTCCCTTTTTTTTTTTAAATAAAATCTCTCTTAACAGTATCCATGATATCTTCAAAGAAGTGGAGCAAACACTCCTGAAATTCATTTGGAACAATAAACACCCACAAATAGCTAGAGCAATCCTTGGGAAAAGGAATATGGGAGGCATCACTTCCCCAACTGTAAATTGTATTACAAAGCTAGCTCTGGTCATTAAAACAGCATAGTATTGGAAAAAAGACAGACCCTCAGATTAGTGGAATAAGCTTGAGTATTCAAAGAATGTTCCCTAGACATACAATCAATTAATCTTTTATAAAGGGGCAAGAAATGCAAAATGGAGTAAGTAAAGCCTCTTTAACAAGTGGTGTTGGGATGGTTTCGGCACACACACACACACACACACACACACACAAAATAACAAAACAAAAAAAAAGTGGTGTTGGGACAACTGGTCAGCCACTTGCAAAATAACAAACTCAGACCTCCCTTTAACACCATGCAAAAAGGTGAAATCCAAATGGGTTAAAGACCTTGATATCAGACCCGAAATCATAAGGTATACAGAAAAATATGTAGGTAAAACACTCCATGACATTGAGACTAAAGGCATCTTCAAGGTGGAAACAGCACTCTCCAAACAAGTGGAAGCAGCCTATATTAAGCTGAGAAGCTTCTGCACCTCAAAGAAAATTGTCACTAGGATACAAAAGTCACCGACAGAATGGGAGAAACTATACTCCAATACCCATCACATATTGGGCTAATATTAAAGGAACTGACAGGACTTAACAAGAAAAAACATCTAACATCAAAAAAATGGGGAGCAGAAATGATTCTCATTTCTCAATTTCTCAAAGAAGAAATCACAAATTTCTTCTTCAAAGGCACATGAAATAATGCTCCACATCACTCATCATTAGGGAGATGCAAAGCAAAAACAATAAAGAGGTACCATCTCACACCACAGAAACTGGCACACATCACAAAGAACAAGAACAATCATTGCTTTCAGGATGTGGAGAGAAAGGAACTCTCATTCACTACTAGTTGAAATGTCATCTAGTGCAGCCTTTATGAAAAACAGTATGGAGATTCCTCAAAAATCTAAACTGAGCTCACATATGATCCAGCTATACCACTCCTAGGGATATAACCCTAGGAACACAAAAAATGCAATACAAAAACCCTTCCTCACACCTATATTCATTGCAGCGCTATTTACAATAGCCAGACTCTGGAAACAACCAAGATGCCCTTCAACAGATGAATGGCTAAAGAAACTGGGGTACATATACACAATGGAATATTATGCAGCTGTCAGGAAAGATGAAGTCATGAAATTTTCCTATACATGAATGGACATGGAAACTATTATGTTGCGTGAAATAAGCCAGAGGGACGGGGACACACACACACACACACACACACACACACACAATCACACACAGAATTCTCTCACTCATCTATGGGTTTTAATAAAAATAAAAGACATGATTGGAATATGCCCAGAGACAATAGAAATGAGGCCTAGGAGGACCAGCTCATGATATGAAGCTCACCACAAAGAGTGGTGAGTGCAGTTTGAGAAATAACTACACTAACAACTGCCATGACAATGTTAATGAATGAGAGAAGTAGAATGCCTGTCTTGAATACAGAGTGGGGGGAAGAGATGGGGACATTGGTGGTGGGAATGTTGCACTGTTAAAGGGGGTGTTCTTTTTATAACTGAACCCCAACTAAAATTATGTTTGTAACCATGGTGCTTAAAGATATTATATAAAATAATTTAGCTGATATTTTAACTATATTATTTGAGACATCATTTAGCAGATATTTTAAAAACATTATTTGAGACATCATTTAGCTGACATTTAAAAAAATTACTTAAATATATAAACACACCTTATGAGGAACATTTGCTTAGATACAAGTATTTTTGTTTAGTCTTATAGAAATATTTCTCATTCTTGAATCTAACTTTGCTCCTCGATAATGTGCAGTTTAGTAAGGGTTAACATTTCAGGCTTCATCTCAGTATGCATAAAACCAAAATCAATACTAAATGACCTTGCTGACCAGGGCTCTCAGATAGCAAAAAGTGGCTTCAAAGGTCAAACTGGCCTGTGTCAAAATGTGTTTTCAACAATTGCCCCTGTGTTTTTTTGGCTAAATTAGCTTTGTCTAAATAACTTTGTTTAAAAGTTATGACTTGTCAAGAAATTGAGTATAAAGATTCCACTTTGTGCTTTAAATAAACGGAACAGAGCTTGAACCCAGCTTGAGTCCTCAGCCTCTGTCTCTCACAACCACCCGTTCACAAACCTTTCAAGGGAACCTCAAAGATTCCGTAGTGTCAGGACCAATCACTCTGCGACAGACCTAAATACCCAACCCAAAGTCAACGACAATAGAATCAAGAGACCCAAACTACAACAAGCTCTATACAAAGGGACCTGCTACAGGCGCTGTCCAGGAGGTATGGGATGCATGCTGGGAACAGTGGTGGAGGGAGGTCAACACTGGGGGTGGGCATTGCCCTAATTCACTGTCACTATGTACCTTAAATATAACTGTGAGATTTGTAACTCAAAAAAAAAAAGAAAAGAAAATTTTAAAGATTAAAAAAATAGGGAGAGAATATAAATAGACACTTCTTGAAAAAAGACATTCAGATGGTAAATAAGCACAGGGAAAAAAAGGCCTATTGTCACTTATCATATCTCACACCGGTGAGAATGGCATACATTAAAAATAGTGGGAACAGGGGTCGCAGCAGTGACACAAGTGGTAAGGCCTTGCCCGAGCTAGCCTAGGATGTCCCATATGGTCCCCCAAGCCAGGAGCAATTTCTGAACACATAGCCAGGAGTAACCCTTGCGAGTCATCGGGTGTCACCCAAAACCCAAAAACCAAAAAAACAATACTAGGAACAATCTGTGTTGGTAGAGAAATGGTGAAAAAGGAACTTCTGGAGGAAATATTGTTGAGTTCAACCCATGTGGTAAACATTACCAGAAGTGCTGATGGGAATCCAATGACTGTCAGAATATCATCCAGTTTAACCCATATGATAAACAGTATGGGGACTTCTCAGTAAAGGGAGAATGAGCTGCTAGAGTTCCCAACAATTCTACTTTTGTGTGTCTATCTCCAGGACACAAAGACACTCATTCAAAAGGAAACATTACACCATTATTCATGGCAGCATTTAGTGGAATACCTGAGATATAGAATCAAACTAGGTATCCCATGGCAGATGAATAGATTATAAAGATGTCATGCATGCACACGTACACACACACACACACACACACACACACACACACACACACACACACACTGGAATAAAATGCACTGCAAGGAACAATGGAATCGTGCAGTTTAATGAATCTGATGGAATGGAAGATATATTGAGTGAAGTCAGTCAAAGTCAAACACAGAATTATCTCACTTCTCTGTGATACAGAGAATAACTGGATGAGGAAATGTCATGTAGTCAAGGGAGGATACAGATAACACTGGACCCCACATTTTAGGGAGAAGAACAAAAGAGAAGGAAAGAAATAGAGGGGGAAGGAAGAACATAAGAAAAGGAAGTAAAGGAGAAGAGAGAAGGGTTCAGGAGCCTAAGCCATAACAGGGATGTGGGATATAGCTACATATCAACAACATTGAAAACAGATCTAAACTACAACCACCAACGTGGAAACGTGCCTAAATAGGTGGCAGGCATGAGAGTGGGTAAAAGTGGGCATGGTTCAAGGGTGAACTGGGAACACTGCTGGAAGAAAGTTGACACGATTGATGTTAGAATATTATATACGTAGAAAACAACTATCACTAACTTTAAATATCATACCTCTTAATTATTTATCATCAAAAATAAATTAAATGATAAAAGTACACTTAATTTGTTTTTACTGATTATTTAGTGAATTACCAGTAGAAGAGAAAATTAATGCTAATGTTCTTTGCTTTCTGTATTTTTTTTTGTTTGTTTTGGTGTCACACCTGGCAGTGCTCAGGGGTTACTCCTGGCTCTACACTCAGAAATTTCTCCTGGCAGGCTCAGGGGACCATATGGGATGTCGGGATTCAAACCACCGTCCTTCTGCATGGAAGGCAAACGCCTTACCTCCATGCTATCTCGCTGGCCCATTTCTGTTTTGTTTTGTGTTTTGAGGGGGATCATTTTTTATTCATTTATTTATTTATTTATTTTGGATTTTGGGTCACACCCAGCAGTGCTCAGGGGTTACTCCTGGCTCTATGCTCAGACAAAAGCCCCTGGCAGGCACAGGGGGCTATATGGGATGCCGGGATTCGAACCACCATCCTTTTGCATGCAAGGCAAATGCCCTACCTCCATGCTATCTCTCTGGCCCCGGGTGGATCATTTTTAACCAAATATTTATTTGAGCACCATGGTTACAAGCATGATTGTAGTTGGGTTTCAGTCATAAACAGAACACCCCCCTTTACCAGTGCAACATTCCCACCACCAATGCCCCCTCTCTCCTTCCCCACCCCTGCCTGTATTTTTTTTACAGTTCCTTCATTAGATGTGAGCATCCATAAGTATATCACATATTTTAAACTTTCAGATAAACACGAATTCATACAAGTTGTGGGAATAACAGAGCATGAACATGAGGTCATCTGGGATCAAATCTAGACATTGACACATATAGGTCATCTGCTCTACAAATTGAACCGGATCCCTAGCCTCCTCCTCCTCTTTCTTTTCTTGTTTTTTTTTTCTCTTCTTTTTCTTCTTCCTCTTCCTACCCTTCTTACTCTTTTTTTTTTTTTTTTGCCACCTTCTTACTCTTCTTCCCCTTCTTAGTTTTCTTTTGTTTTGTTTTGGGGTCACACCTGGCAGCGCTCAGGTGTCACTCCTGGCTCTATGCTCAGAAATCGCTCCTGGCAGGCTCAGGCGAACCATATGGGATGCCGGCATTCGAACCACCATCCTCCTGCATGCAAAGCAAACGCCCTACCTCTATGCTATCTCTCTGGCCCCAATGCTGTTTGTTTTTGAGTAGTTTTCCTTTATGTGTAAATTAGAGCCTGCATGCCCTACTATGTTAGGTTCCACCTTATTTTATCTAAAGCAAAGCTCACCTTGGTTCCTTGGTATGTTTGTTTACAACTTGGATTTACCCCAAAATAGAGATTGTCTTACTTGTCAACCTGAGTGGGTTTCCTGCCCAACACAGGGGTGATCTCTACACAATAAAAACAGCAGTTTGGGCAGGCAGCTGACTCTCTCCACCAAGTCCAAGACTGCCAGACTACATGTGTTTCATCCTCAGCCTAGTTTGGATGATTTCAGGCACGACCCTGAGTCAGACTCGTTCACCTGGGGTTGAAATTAGAGTGGGGGTGGGGTACTTGTAACGTAGGGGACAAACACTTCATGAGAAACTGGTGCTGAACATTGGTAAGGTGTCATATTGTAATACCCACTCAGCAACAGAACTGATTTTGCACATACATGTACCCATGTTGCTTGCCCAGACTGTGGGAGCCTCACTCGAGGCAGGTCAGACTAAACCAAATGACTCTGGTAAGAACTGGCCCTTGTACCTGATTGCACCATGCTGAGGACTGATCTTCCTCAGAGTTGCCTGTTCAAGCGCATGGTCCTCAACAATGGAACAGGAAGAATGAAGTCACCAGGAAGCCATAACATGCAGTATTCCGAGCATGAAGTTGGGAGGGTCAGATCCTGCTGTCATTTGAGTACCTGCTCAAGGCAGAGTCAATAAAGCGATGGCAGTGTGTGTCCAGGGTCCAGCTGGTTCCCAGGGGAGGACGGGGAGGCACCCATGGTGGGAAGTGTGTCTGGTGAGGAAGCCCGCAATTCAATGGCACACACATCCTTTTCTGTTTTTGTACCTTTTGTCTTTCCACATAAGCACTTCCCAAATCCCTTGGCCTGTGCGACTACGTCTTCTGGAATATCTGATACATCCCAGATCTCCCAAAAGGAGGACAAAACGTGCCTCTTTGTTAGTCTTTCCTGTCGGGCGTGTAGGAGTAGCTCCACTGGAGGAATGCTATGGCAGCCACGAGCATCTCCACACAGAGGGCAAAGTTCTGCAGCCCGTTGCCCACTGCCTTTGCTGTTTGCCAGTCCCAGGTGGAGGTTCGGGAAGTCACATGCGATTTCAACAGCCCTGCAATGGTCCTTGCCAGTGTGTCAGGAATACCACCAGATTTATGCAAACAGACTTCCCCATGGGCCGGATGAGCTTCGACTCCTCCTTGAGGGTTTTGCAGAGCACCACGAGGGACTAGACAGCGAAAACCTCTGACACACCGTTGAGGATGGTCAAGTACAGCCAAGCGCTGGACACGCTGATGGTTCCATGCTCGTAGACCTGGAAGACCTCGCAGATGGCAGCGATGGCGGAGCTGAAGAGTCTGATGGGGATGTGCTGCAGCACTGCCAGCTTGCATCGGCAGAGCACTCTCTCCCCCGCCTGGTGCGGGGGACACCAGCAGAAGGGGAATGGAAACCTTGGCTTCCCTTTGGCCTCCAGGAGGGCTTCCAGACTCGGGCAGTGGGCCTTTAAGAAGCTGGCCAAGAGGCCCATGAAATTATAAACGACAAAGGCTTCGTAGAACTCGCACATGCTCTCCAGGTAGGTGGCGTGGTCGGGCCAGAGCAGACAGCCCCAACTGGTCAGGCGGAAGATGGGCATCATCCAGAGGATCCTGATGGGCTTCTGCAGGTCAGGCCTCGATAGGTGCACGACGTGCTGCAGGGTGCCCCAGAGGGACGCGGGCAAGGTGAACACCACAATGATTCCTGAGATGAACCATGCCTTGGTGTGGACGCTCACATTGTGGCTCTGCAGCTGCCACGTGACTATGGGTATGACCAGGACCAGGGCCAGGAAGTAGAGGGTCAGCAGAATGGCCGAAGCCAGCACTTCCCATTCAAAGAATTGGACTCGCAGGAGCTCGACATAATGTGGCCTCACTCTGAGACCACGCGCATGCGGTCCCTGAGGAAATCCTCCCGCATTGCCCCAGTGATGGGCCCAAACATTCCACTCACAAAGCCCGCTCTGTGACCTCGGGGGGACCCTGGTGGGCAGCATTCCTGAGCGCCCCAAAGCCTGGGGGCCAGGGAGGAGGGTGGTGGCCCATGCTCAGATGGTCGCCACCCTGTAGCTCTTGCACACTCAAAGGGGGGCAGGACGCTCCTGGGCTAGTTGCACCAAGGACCGGGCTGAGGCCCCAGAGGGCCCCCCTCTCACCATCTCCTCTGGCATGAATCTCCCTAGGCCTGGGCTGTTCGCAGGCAGGCCAGAGTCTTCGGTGGGGCTCCAAGGAGAACCTGGCTTGCACTACCGGAGCCCGTTTCCTCAGGGGCCCTCTGAGTGTCCTGGCTGCCTAATTTCCAGCTGCATCCATCCGGTAGGCCCCCCTCACGGTTCTGTGGAATCGCCAGATGCGAGGGCCCTGCCTCCTCCATCACCTGTGGTTTCTGTCAAGGGTGACTTTATGACCGATGTCTAGAGTCACTGGTAAATAGTATACATTGTGTATGTCAACTAGATGAAATATATTCTCCAAATAGCTGGAATACTCCTGTGAAAACGATGCTTTATACAATACAATTTAGTCATGAGGAGGGGCAGAAAATTATGGGGGAAATCAGAAAAGGGGCCAGAGCAGAGTGCAGTGGGTAGGGTGCTTTCCTTGCACAAGGCTGACCCAGGTTCAGTCCCGGAACTCTAGAAGGTACCCGGAACCCACCAGGGGTGATTTCTCTGTGCAATGCCAGGAGTAACCCCTGAGCACCCCCAAGAAATCAGGAAAAACAAAATAAAGGTATTCTTTTCCAACTACATTTGACACATATCAATGTTCCAGATAGTATGAAAGAACAAAAATCACCAATATATAATATAGAAAATGTGTGGCAAAAACAACTTCAGTGCAGTCAAGAGTCACACTGAAGGCCAACAATGTTATTCTCTGCCTGCAGCACCAACTACTCCATTCACCTAAGAATCTCTTTTGAAGCAGCAGACTTTTTTATTGATGGAAAGTTCTTGATGAGAGAAAATTCAATTCTCAAAATCCAATTATGAATTCCGTAAAGGGTCAATAAGACAACCCTGCTCCTCAAAAACACACATTCATCTAACCTTCCCACTATTTGATCTTATGAAAATTAGGACAAAAATTTGACACCTTTACTAGAATCTATAAGGTTTTTAAAACTAACCCTCTGCAGATCATGAAGTCAATGACATCTGGTAGTTTATCAGATCTATCATAGAAGTGTCCTGTTGGCGGATGCCTTGAAGTATCATCTGAAATACTTGTGTATTGTAAAACGGTAGGGCGCCAGAATGATCGTAGAAGACTTCAGGCACTTGTCTTGCATAGGGCCAACCCAAGGTTGGCAGACCCCATATCAGACTACTAAGCACCACCTGGGATACAGAGTCAGGAGTAAGCCCTGGGAGTGGCCCCAAAACCATAAATGTAATCAATATTTGTTTTCTTGAATGGTAGAAACAGTAGCAAAGCTAAATGCTGAACATAGTTCCAAGAACCGACCTGCTTTCAGCTCACCATCCAAGTGAGATTTGCCTCTGGCTGATATATTGGGTCTATTCCAGAATGGAAGCAGAAGCCCACCCTACAGGGTGAATCTCAGCAGCCTCCACATTGGATCTGTGCCATACAAAGGGACAACACCACAGCTTCTACTCAATAGATTACAAACTGCTCACAATTATACTTCTGGTCATTTGGAGAAAACAGAGAAGAAAGAGTGCAATCTTCAGCTTAATCCCTCAGGATCTTCCAGAAAGTTTAACAACTAAGTATCACAAACATAAATTTTTTGAAAATGAAATTCTGAAAATGGTAAATGTGGAGGTAAATCTACTAGACATATTTTTTGTTTTGTGTTTGGGTCACACCCGGCAAGGCTCAGGGGGTCACTCCTGGCTCTATGCTCAGAAATTGCCCCTGGCAGGCACGGGGGACCATATGGGATGCTGGGATTTGAGCCACCGTCCTTCTGCATAAAAGGTAAATGCCTTACCTTCATGCTATCTCTCCGGCCCCAACTAGACATATATTTTAATTCATGGCACTAAAGAAAATATACAGGGGCCAGAGAGATAGCATGCAGGTAGGGCCTTTGCCTTGCATGCAGAAGGATAATGATTCGAATCCCAGCATAACATATGGCCCCCCGAGTCTGCCAGGCGCAATTTCTGAGCCTAGAGCCAGGAGTAACCCTGAGTGCTGCCGAGTGTGACCCAAAAAAAAAAAGCCCTAGAGATATACTTTATTTGCTTTTCATACACCCCAAAGTAAAAATTACTATATTACACCTAGAGAAAATTGAATCTGTCACCAGTGTTTTAAGATTTACCATCTATAAAGTAGTGAATAATTATTGCATGCTAGACTGGTTAAAAATATGACAAACCCTGGAGCCAGAGCATAAGTACAGTTGTTGCCTTCTACATAGCCAACCTGAGCTCAATGCTGGGCATTCAATAGGGTCCCCCTCTGTGTATAGTTTGTTGTAAATATGATATCGATACTGTTGTTGTTGACTTTAGGTTTGTTGTTTAAGTCTGATCATTTTTTATTTCCACTCAATGTTCATATGGCTGTTTGGTCCTGGTACCATTCATTTTTGTTTTCCTACTCAATTCATGAGGCAGAACAAGATGATTCAAGTTGTGTGGTTCTGCTGGACGAAGACCAAAAAAAGAAAAAGAAAGAAGAATAAAAACATAACCAAAAAAAAGAAAACACTCAACAAATAACAGTTAAAAAAAATCAGTAACTACCAAAAAAAGAAAAAGCAACAACAACAACAACAACAACAACAACAAAATCACCAAATGATAATTTAAAAAGTTCAAAAGAAAGAAAAAAAAGAAGGAAAGAGAGAAAAATGAACAAAGGAAGGAGTGCTGGAGTGGCAAGGTTTTGTGCTTCCTTATTTTTTTTTCCATAGGCACAGTACGTATTGGGGAAATAAGAAAGGGAATTTTCTTGGCCTAAGAGATTCAGGGTTTCTCTGCCCTTGAAGCATACTGCCATGAGAACAACTACCATACATGCTCATTACCACATCCCAAGGTCTTTTAATGATGCCAGGAAACATTGCTGTGCACTCTGATCTAGTTTAACTCACCCAGATTTTCTATTTGGTTTAAATTGTACATATCTGCTAATATTTAGCTTGACTATTATCTATTTCACATAGGTTTTCTAAATATAGCAACAGTCTATCTTATAGAATGAGATATCATTGATAACAATTATCAAAAATAAAGCCAGAGGTTTGTAGTTTTTAAATGACTCTGTGTGTGTGAGCAAGAAAATTTCTATTGAAACTTATTAAAACTATATGAGGCAGGGCTGGAGTGATAGTACAGTGGGTATGGCATTTGCCTTCACCTGGCTACCCTGGTTTGATTCCTTGTACCCCCTTGGTCCCTTAGCACTGTCAGAACTAATTCCTGAGTGCAGAGCTAGAAAAACACCGAGTACTGCCAGGTGTGGTCCCAAACCAACGAACCAACCAATGAAAGTATGTGAGGGCATAGAAAGGGAGAAATATGTGTTCAAGAGAGAACACAGGCTTCTTCAGAGTGTAACTAAGCAAGCAAAGAACATAGACATGTGTGTGTGTGTGTGTGTGTGTGAGAGAGAGAGAGAGAGAGAGAGAGAAATTCAAGGGAGAATATGGGCTTGAAGAGCAAGCATAAATGAATTATTTTATTGGTTAGATGTCCATTTGATTCTATACACAGAGAAGTGTACATCATGGTTTTTACTGCATGTGGACACTGTGGACATTGTGGACCGCAGTTATGATGATCCCAAGTAATCTTTCCATTCCTGATACAGGGCAAACATGTCACCTTCTTGGTAGATGACACACCAACTTTAGTTTTTTATTTGAATGTCCTGACTTGCCACTGACTTGTCAGTGTTAGATGTGGATCTGAGGTTCGTCCCACAAAGAGCCTAGACAAACAGCACTGCAATAAGGCACAGGAATTTATTGCCAGCATGCTGGGGTCATCTCTATTTAGGCAATGACCCCATACTGAGCTCTCAGGTTCCTCTGATTTGGTTACAAAGGATTCAAACCATCACAGTTAACCTTTAAGTGGATTGGCTGTTGTCTAGAGTGTCTACTTGTAGGGCTATATATCCAGAGTGGAATATTATGGTTTTAGAGCTTTGGGGTCTGTGTCAGCTACAGTAGTAGAGGAGGTTTTTAGGTGCCTGCTGGGTGCCCATGACCTTGGCATGCAGTTGAGGTTTATCCCTGCAGGTCCCCAGATGTTGCTAGTTTACCTAACTGTTTTGGTATGTGCTCTTAAAGTTCCTGGAACTGGTTCTTCTGGCCTTGTACCTTCTGTCACACATGTGAAGCCTGTCATGGCTGTCTTTATGTGAAAAGCAAAGCCAGGGGTATAGAAGCAAAACAGCAGTTAGTTCAAAACTTGCATTCCCTTCTAGCATTTAACATTCCCTCTTCTTGTACCCGTGTGGTCAATCTTAAGCACTCATACTGTTCTTCCACTTAGAGACTGAGACTGCTTCCTTAAGACCAGCAGTTGGACCATATTGATTCTATCCTTAACAGAATGCATTCACCTATTCAATATGCAAGGGCCAAGAGACAAAAATCAGGGTAAGTATGAGTAGGGGCCCCATGAGCTTGAGAGGATGGAAGTCAACCAAGGGGAGGCGATGAACCAGGACTCAAACCTGGACTCCTGTTGCCGGCCCCTCTCTCCTAGGCTCTCTTGGATTCCATCCTTAGTGGTGGGGCTTACACTGGCACATTCCGGCAGTATTGAACTGCTGGCTCCCTTCTTCCCATTTGTCTTTTTTTTTTTTTTTCGGGCCACACCTGTTGGATGCTCAGGGGTTACTCCTGGCTAAGAGCTCAGAAATTGCACCTGGCTTGGGGGGACTATATGGGACGCCGGGGGATCAAACCACGGTCCTTCCTTGGCTAGCGCTTGCAAGGCAGACACCTTACCTCTAGCGCCACCTCGCCAGCCCCTCGTTTGTCTTAATTGATGTTTCCCTACTAGGGAGTAAGTCTTGGCACATTTCAAAGCTCTTTGAATTCTACTTTGGACAAGAGGGTTCTCTTAACATCACTCCCCAAACTTCCTGAGATTGCTCCAGCCTTAGGTAGCCTCAGGGTCTGGCTTCCTCTGTAATTTGATCTTGGGGCTTGCATGCTGCCAGCTTGCTTTCCTGATGCATTCCCATACCCTATAAAGAAAGCTCACTTCTCATATTTTCAGGGACTCCCTTCTGAACAAGAATAAAATGAGTATGCTCTCAGGCCACGTCCCTCTCCTGGGACCCACTCCCATGGGTTGGCACCCACTTCTTTTCATAAAACTTACATCTCTGTAGCAGGAGGTCTTGTGGAGCCTAATCAGAAACCCCAAATCACATGAGTCAAGGTTTAGAAAAGGGATCACTGGAGGGACAGTTTTACTCTTACACTCCTCCATTCTCAGTCTGGACAAGAGTCCAAACAGAGTCCACAAGTCAACTGGATGTTCATTCTTGCCAGTCTCTTGAATCTAATCTCTCCATTTATGACCCCGAACACTGGAGAGGTGGGTCTTAACCAGAAGGCACTCAAACACACACTTAGAGGAAGAAAAGACTTTAAAAAAGTCCCCATGTTACCCAAACTCCAGTCTTCAGACCACCTTCAAGCAACTGCTAAATGAAGCTCCAGAAACCAAAAAAAAAGAAAACAAACAAACAAACAAAAAAACCACCTCCTCTTCCATCCTCATCGTTTTTCTATGGAAAAACCTCATACCTAGAAGGTTGGACCATCCAGTTTCACTACTAATGGGAGGTGCTGCATTAATAGAATAACATCCAATGAGAAACCATGTAGGTGTTGATTGACATAGAACAAGACAAATCCCGTAATACAACAACACATGTCCCGCTGTCACTGCTGTCCAGCCAAAAGAAGGATCCCCCTGTCTTTTTTCTTCCTGTAACTTAAATAACAGAATGGAGAGGACAATGATATTTTGTCCTTCCTGCATTGGGTCCAACAGAAATGCCTCCTATACCTGGGCCTGTTGCAGAACAACCCTTGATGGTGTTCACTGATGGAGGTATGGAGGATGAGGTCCTTTTCCTCCAGCTCGGACCACGCACCTACTACCCTGTTCAGCAGGCGGTTCTGAGGTGAATGCGGCGAGTATAAAGCTAATAAGCAGTCAGGCTTCTGAAGGTAACAGCTTTATTCCTTGCATAAGGCTGAAGCCAAAAGCCTCAGAATCAGCCCCTGGAAAAAAGCCCCAGCCTTCCACAGATCCTTGCTTTTATACATCATAATCAGGTACCACCCTAGGGTGGGAGCAGAATCAGGTACCACCCTATGGTGGGAGCAGAATGCCAGGTCACACCCTAGGGTAGAGCACAATCAGGATCAGGGTAGGATCAGTAGCATAATAATCCCATGGAAATGTTTACATACACAGCAGGGCCTAATTCTTCTACCCTTCATTTAACCAGGGCAGCCACAATCTTCCCCAACCTCTGGAATAGATAGGCAAAGTGTAATTTCCAAGTGCTGTCAATGGCTTTAGTTAATTGAGGTCCCATGGACCTCCTTGCCCTGATTTCCCTGGCAGCATTCCTGCTGATCTTCCTGTTTCACGTTTTCCCTAGAGAGTTCACCACCTTTGGAGAATGACATCATAAAACGGGAGTGTGGGTGAAGGTCTGTCTTTTGTGACTTCTTCAGGGTGGCAAAGGACTGCAGACCCTACCTATAAGAAGGGGTGAAATCACGTGCTACCTTAGGTCTAAATGAGACAATGAACTGGTTGGGTTCTGCAGTTCTGAACCAATCTGGCCTTGGAGCAGTAAACAGTCCTCTCTCTTCTTGGGAGGACAGAATCCCCTCTGGAATGATAACAGAGCAGTTAGACTACAGAAACTATAGCATCATAGCATTTTACCTGTTCCCTGAGCATTTAAGCATCTGAGTGAGGTCAGGCTTCTTTAGGAAAAGCTCTCTAGGGCTGGAAAGATAGCATGGAGGTAGGGCGTTTGCTTTGCATGCAGAAAGACGGTGGTTTGAATCACGGCATCCCATATTGTCCCCCGAGCCTGCCAGCAGTGATTTCTGAGCGTAGAGCCAGGAGTAACCCCTGAGCGCTTCTGGGTGTGACCCAAAAACAAAAACAAAAAAGGAAAAGGAAAAGCTCTCTAATGCTACAGGTGTTGCCAGTAGAGGAGGCCCAGAAAGTCCACTAGGTTCTACAACAGCACAAAAAGCATGGCTCTGAGTTATTGCTCCTATAGTCCTGTTTAGCCTAAGATCTCCCTGGTAAAGTCCTAGCTAGACTAGGAATAACACACACAGTTTTCTACTTATTATGACCAGTCTATTATAACCAGAAAGTACACTTTAATATGGGTTACCCGAGACAAGTGCCTTTAAGTGGCTTTAAGGTAGCCCACTGGACTCCCTTTAATTCAATCAGCTACAGAAAGAATGGGTTTTCTCTCCACATTCACATTTAACCTTGCCAGTGGCTAAATTAACATGGCTTGTTCTTTGCATAAGCACAGCAAGACTGAATAAATCTCTCATTGGGGCACCCCATTCCATTCAGAAAATTTCTGGGGATTGGTCAAGGACAGAACAGGCGATTTATCAATAAAGGCATTACACTTACCTGTCCCGACAGGGGTCCCCAGGCTTGGCCAATGTAAAGATGAAGTCAGATCAACATGAGGATAGCTTTGGGCATCTCACTCTCTGTAGGAGTGTAATGGAGGGAGTCTGTCCCCTCTCTCTCTAGTATTGGGAGAGATTCTATGCTCAGAGGCACAACCATGCTGTGGCCTGCTGGCACAGCTCTAGCCACTCTCAACCCATCTCCGATATCCTGGGTCAGTCAGTCTCTATAGTCTCCCTGGTAACAGAGGACTTGTACAGTATCGATGCCTGGACCTACTCCTGTCCTGTAACTTCAATCCTTTCCACTCTGTTTCATAAAAGAGGGTTCTACTAGTAAGTTGGACTAGAATATTACAAATATTTAGAATTTCAATTTGTTTTCTAATATATATCCCCAATCCTTTCATTAAACACCATAGTGACACAGTTGTTCTTGACTGAGATGTATACATTTTAGAAAATATAAACCTTAACATAGAAGTCCCTCTGGTTGAAGTCAGACTCCTCTGGTGGATTCAGCATTTGTCAACTCTGAAAAAGGCAGAGCTGAATATGTACTTTATAGGTATATATAATTAATGAAATAAAAACATACGTGATAAAATTCACATAACCATATGATACATCAGCTATCTGGGATACTGAAGGACAAAGGTATGGTGTGGGGCAGTTGGAGAAAGACAGAGCCATTCTCAAGGTAAAGACTCCTGTGAGTTACAAGATGATAATTAGGGAGATCTGCAACTTTGACAGACATCTGAAGTGGATATACTGCAAGCAGGCATAGTCCATCAACTGGAGGTTCAAAAGTTCTAGTGGAATTTACAGAAAAGAAACCTGAGGAAGGAGTATTGGGAAGTCAGGGAGGTGGAGGAGTGAGGGAGGTGCATTGATAAAACTCCTCCCCTGCAACCAGTCCTTCTGGCAGGGGTCTTTTGTGACCAGGTGACCTGATAGTGATGAAGCTCTGAGGTTTAGTGCCCATCTGGAGGCCCAGTGCTCATTTGCCTCTGGGCAACTGTGCCATTCAGATGGAGGATTTTTTCTTTACTCTGAATGTCCTGTTTTTTGCTTTTTATATTTATAACTTTACTACCTGGGTGACCGATGGAATCTTCCCCATCTTTTGTGCCCTGGCCTTGCAGTACAGCCCTTTATCCTGAGGAAGCCATCTAGACCACCATGGGGCCTGCCTAGAACCATTTAGCAGGTAAGAACATAGGGAACCCAAGATAACATGATCCTCTCTTCTGTGCTGTTACCATGTTGTTTTTCTGAAGCAACCGAAGACATTCCTGCCATGGAGAAATGAGGTCTGCTGTCGTCAGAAAGGAAGAAACCATACACTTCTGAGGACTAGCCAGACTAGTCAAAGGTGTGTTGGTGCGTGTGCGTGTGCATGTATGTGTGTGTGTGTGTGTGATAGAGAGTGAGAGAGAGAGAGATCAAAAACTTCAAGGGAATTAGATAAAAGTGGGGCCCTAAGAATCTTCTAGGAGGGATCCCAAAAGTAGTTGTCAGGGATCCTGAAAGTAGTTGCAAGTAGTCTAGCCAGACTAGTCAGAGGTGTGTGTGTGTGTGTGTGTGTGTGTGTGTAAAATCAAGAACTTTTAGGGAATTAGAAAAAAGTGGGCCCTAAGAATCTTCTAGGAGGATTCCTGAAAGTAGTTGCCAGTATTCCAAGAAGAGAGAAATAGAGTTGGGAGGTCTGTGGAAAGCCAGCCCCAAACCCTGGTGAACCAAGTCCCTTCCCCTAGCAGGTATGTGACCCTGTGCAGCCAACAGAGGTCACTGAGGAGAGTCTGAGCAGTTTTTCTTTGACAGAGCTAGGCACCTAAAGCTTGAGGATAATTGTGTCCCTGAGCCACAGAGAAGGAAGGCATTGCTGGAAGGTCACTTAGAGAGGCTCCTTGTGTTTCTTCTGTAAAAATGAGTAGGGAAGAAAGCCACAGAGTGTCTTTGGTGAGCCAAGAACTGGGGATTGTTCCCCAACACAGCATCCACAGCCACTCTAGAGAGAGAGAGCAGTGACCAATCATTCCCAGCGCCTGTTTCCTTCTGCCCTTTCAGAGTTCAACACCGCCGTGCAAGAGGAAGAGCCAAGGACAAGACATGGTGAACAGTGAGCTGCTGCCAGAGAAGTACCCAAGTGTGCCTCTTCCTGCATGCCTCTGGGCTTTGGCATCGGCTGCCAAGATCTTCAGAGTCAGTGACATCCCTCAGGAAACACAGACCTTGGAAGACCCTGTAGAGAAGGCACTGAAATGATCCCTTGTCAAGATCAGAAGCAGGCTAAGGCAGGCCTGGAAAGGATTCCCAGGGGTGGGTGGGCTCAAAGTGGAGCAAGTTTCTGGCCAAAGAGGTGGGACTGTCAATCCCAGTGGGAATGAGTGGTTGAGCTTGGCTAACATTCCTCGGGAGGTGGCCCCAATCCACAGACTCCCAGTTCCCCAGTGACAAAGGCCTCAGGGAAATGTAGAGTGGGAGGTGTTCTTGAATGACAGATACACAGGGCCAGGAAGCAGGCACCTCCATGTGCTATGAATACTGGCACTTTAACCAGAGTCAAATCCCTCTATTGTCCCAGGGAGGACATGGCAGGTTGCATTCTGGAAATTCCCGGCCTTTTTCTTCCTCCATGACTCAGTCTCCTGAGTTTGTAGCTTGCAGGGTTTGTCTTCAGGAACTGGATGAGGCCTGGAACACACTATTAATTGTCAAAAGGTAATCAAACTTCCTCTCCCCTATTGTCCTTTCAGAATGTAAGGGGGTTAAAAAGATCCAAAGGACAAAGGCAGCCTGGGACTGTCCTGGAGAGAGGACCTGGGGAGAGTGGGGCCCACCTTGAGTGAGGTATCAGGCGCACTGTGAAGCAGTGAAGTAATGTCATGTCAAAAAAGGGTCCATAGGAGGCAGGAACCTGCATCCCCCACCCCCAACCTCAGGGTCCCATGTGTCTCTCACTGGCACTGTTGCCTCTGATCTCCACAGACACCTAAGAAAACACACCACGTTGAAAAATGTGCCAGGTTATGATCTGCCCAGGTCATATCCGAACTCGCAGGATGATTCGGCCACTGCCTCTCTCCACATTATCCCCTGCATCTCCAGCCAAGTTCCGGCCACCTAGAACCTCAGCCCACTACCCCATCTCCACATGCTCCTCAAGGTCTGACCCTGCACTTCTGAGCACATCCTCCATTCACCACCATTATTCGCCACCACCATCACCACCACTGTCAACTCCTATCTTAGACATGTGGCAGCACATCCCTATCCTTCCTCTACCCTAGCTGCCTCTGCACAGCCCGTTGGGTTCCTGCCTTGGCCTTTGCAACTCTCGCCCCCAGTCACTGGCCACCATCGCCAATTGCTCCTCTCCAGCTTTTGGTCAGGTCTTATAAAAATCCTTGTGGGTCATGGGCAGTCACACAGACCTGGGAGAACACTATGGTGATACAACACAACTAGCATGGCCCTGATGCTCCAGTCGCCCTCAGCTGTGTCCCAGGAGAAGCAGAGGTCCCCTCTCTCCCCAGAATCCCTGGGGTACAGAGAGCCTTGGAACGGAGAGACAGAGGCTGGTGGCCTCAACATCAACCCCAACATCAAAACTTTGTCTGATATCTGTTACACCCCACTCAGGAAGGGCACACACATCAAAAGTGTTGCACTCCTGAAAAAGAATTATTTGCCAAAAAGGCCCGCTTAGAGCAATCAAATCAGTTGACCCTTTGCGTGGATTGTTTGACTATAATTCTAAAACGTGGCTGTAACTATCTCTCTCTTTATTTTTGACCATTATTAGAAATAAGGCCTTAGTAATTCTTTCTAACAAAGAAGCACAGTACAAATCCCGCCAAAAGTCTCCCACTGACCAGCTCTCTGTGATCTCTGCTACCTTGGTGCCAAGATTATGTTTTTTCCCAAAACTTAGCTCATAGTAAAGAGTTTTCCCCAAAACTCTAAAACATTTCTCTCTCTTCCTACTTCCCTGAAAATTACCTGGTTTCTCCTGCTTACCCAAAACAAAGCAAACCCACAACAAAACTGCCTTTCACCTTCAGTATTGGTTCTTTAATATGCAAATTTTAGCCATGGCTTTTCATTCTGTTTCCCTAACCATCTCCCACTTTCTTTGATCTCCAAAATTACACCCCACGTTCCAAAGCTCAACCCTTAAAAGTTACCCAGTTCAAAAAATAAATTTGTCTTCGTCTTTCTAGACGTAAGTCCCCATGCATTCTGTGTGGTCTCATTTATTTCACATTTCATAATTCATTATTCCATATTCGCCTCTTCGTGCTCCCGCTCGACTCTCAGTGGGAAAATGAACTCACTAAGGTTATGCTTAGGAACTTTTTATCTCATCAGGATAAAACAGTCCGCAGCAGATATCACCCATGAGAAAACAGTGCCAAGGCTCTGGAAAGGGGAAGCAAATAGGCAGTTTCCTGAGGACCTTCTGACTTGTTTGAGGGATACATTCGTATCTCTTGCTGGGGCGCAAGGATGAATGTGACCCACGATGGGACCAACACCTGGAGGCCAAGAAGTTTCCTATCCCAGGTACTGTGAGGAGGGATCTAAATCCAACATGTGCACAATTTTTCTGGGGTCTCCCCGTGCTCCATAGAGAATCCCTGGTGGTGCGTGTCACTTTTGCTGACCCAATAGAAAGGGTGTTTGACCCACAAGGTTCTGTCAGGACCAAACAGAGTCAGCAAACTTCGGCCTTAGAAAACTCCAAGTCTGTGCAGATCCAGTTGCGGAAAAAAAAACCTCGCCCTGCAGCCAGGCCCCAGCCCAGAGTCAATTCAGAGAGACCCAGAGATCCGTAGTAGCATTGTCACACCCCCAACGCTGGGAGGCAAGGCCTCTCCCTGTTCATCCCAACACCCAGAACGTGTGGGCCATTCACCAGGGTGTCACAGATGCCACCATAGGATCAACATGGGCCCTCAGAGACCTCCCTGAGTAGACAAGACAGTCAGCCTCCTTCTCTGACTGGAATCTTGGTCAGCCAAATCTGGCACCAGGCCTCGCTCTCAAATGTCAGGAGCAAGCCCCTGCCAGATCTGGATCAGAATGCTCCAACACAGCCTCGCCCTGCAGCCAGACCAAAAGAAACCTCCCTGACTAGACAAGACAGTGAACCACCATCTCTGACTGCATCTTGGTCAGCCAAATCTGGCACCAGGCCTCGCTCCCAAGTGTCAGGAGCAAGCCCTTGGTGGAGCCAGTGCCGGATGCTCCAACACAGCCTTGCCCTACAGCCAGGCCCCAGAGCCAGAGTCAGCTTCAGAGGGACATGGAGGTCCGTGTCATCGTCACACCCCCTCTGTCAACACGAGGTAGCAGCTTCACATCTGTCCCTACAGCCCAGAGAAAGGCAAAGCCTAAGGACCCACAACATCTTCTGGGTATCTCCCCAGAAAATAAGAAACTTCTCAAGAAGATCGGGCACCATCAGGTGTGGGTCAGATGCTCAGGGATGCCTTGATGGACTCTAGCGACACTTTGGACATCAAACATGAGATACCAAGCAGAGTATTTTGCAAGGAACCTGAGAATCAATGTCCTGACTACAAGCCTGATGCCCCGAGACACCCTAAGCAGAGGCGCAGAAGGAACAGAGGGTCTTTAACTGAAATAGAAGCACTGAACTCTGCACTCTGCACTCTGAACTCTGGGACCATTCATGCAGGAAAAAATCCCTCTTCTGCAACTACAGCCTGCACCCAACCTCAAGGAGGTGAAGAAAAAGAGACACATTTCTCACAAAGCCTCCTCCTTGAACTAGGAGCTTCCTTAGGGCTCAGGGCTGCTCCGTCACCCATTAAGTCTCATGTGGTCATGAGACACTGGCCTCTGTCTGTGCCTTTCTGGGGGAAGGGAAGGGTGAGCATTCTCTCTGCTGAGGGTCTGCCTTGGCTCTGAAGGCTTGAGGTCGAGGAGGGAGGTTCTTACCACTTACCTGGTCATAACTGGATATTTGCCCCTTAGTTCACGCTGCCCCTTGGAAAGCAGCAAGATATCAGCCATTGCCAACTCTACCCAAACTTAAGAGCACTTGCAGTGCTTACGAGTTCTTAAGTTCTTAAGAGAACTTGCAGTTCCCCACCTGTGCCCCAGAGCATCCCCACACTCCTGAGTTTCCCACTGCAACCCTGCATGCCTGCCCACACCCCTGCACCCCGGACACTCATGTCCCCCCAGGTTGGTACCTGTTCCAGTTCCAGATAACCTGCCGTCCATGCACCCCCTCCTGGCAGCAGCTCCCCCTTCTGGGCCTTCATGGATGCCCTCAGCTGAGCCCAGACAACCAGGCCATCACCTCAGTTTCCTGCAGGGTTGCAGTGTGGGATCCAGGAGTGTGGGAATGCTCAGGGGTGCAGGCTCACCCTGAGGTGATGAGGGAGAAATGGCTCAGAGACACTCACAAGGGTAGCTGCAGACAGGCCGGGGGGGGGGGGCGTGGAGCCGAATACAAGGTTGAAGGTGCCTCAGGCTTCTACCTGCAGAAGCACAGAGGCAGCAGGCAGCTGGACAGCTAGATAGGAGGGCAGGCAGAGAAACAGGCAAGATGACTAACAGGCAGGAGGGAAGGCACACAGGAGGGCAGATGCACAGACAGAGGGCATACTGGTGGACAGACCCACAGACGGACAAGTAGGCTGACAGGCTGGCAGATAGGTGGACAGAGCCCTGGGCAGACAGCTGGGCCAAGCACTTTGGACCTTCACCTGAGCCCTGGGCAGCCCCGTGACACGTGGTGGGCAGCCAAGAGAAGGGCGAGCAGCAATCACACACAGACTCCCCACAAGCTCACACACCACAGAACAAATGTCCAGACTCCTGAATTCTGTCCCATCCGTTGGTCTTTCATAGCTCGTAGGGTGCCCACCACAGCGAAGCTTAGGGCTACCATGCCCACTGTGTCCTATGCCGTCTGTGGGTCTTTGTGTTCTGTGCGACTTTGGATGGGGCCGTTTTCTGTCACTGCTGGGTACTAGTGTCCCCAGGCTGTGATGAGACTGGCCTGAGGGGAGGTAAGTCCCCCCATGTGGGGTTACTCCCCAATGTAAGACCCCTGGGCCTCCCCCACATCCAAGAAGCACAGGGAGCAGGATGTGTGGTCTGTAGGGGAACCGGGGCCCATGATGGTGTGGCCCGTCTCCTCAGACAGACCTGGTGACTATCCAGGACACCAGGACAGGGGTGGCAGAACCATCCAGAACATTGTGCGTCTGTGGAGCAACATCCTGGCCCTGAGGGGGTAGCAGAGCTGCATGCCCCAGCCCTGACCCACAAACCCTAGCCCCAACCACACACCCCTGACCCACTGCCCAGCTGTGCCCTTCCCCCCAAGCTGGTATATGGAGCTGGCACCAGAGCAGAAGGCAGTGCTGCTGGCACGGGGCCGGCAGTGGTACCAGTGTCCTGGAACCCTGCAGCAGGTGAGAAAACTGCTGATGTTGTTGGCGGGAAATGCACGTTGGCAAAGGTTGTTATGTATCATTTACTAACTCAGTCATGAACAACTTTATCTTGGAAAAAACTGTACTATGAACAACCTTGTAGCCAAGGTGTTTAAACAAACAAATCTTGGGGCTGGAGAGACAGCATGGAGGTAAAGCATTTGCATGGCATGCAGAAGGTCGGTGGTTCGAATCCCCGCATCCTATATGTTCCCGAGCCTGCCAGGAGTGATTTCTGAGCATAGAGCCAGGAGTAAACCCTGAGCGCTGCCGGGTGTGACACAAAAACAAAACAAAACAAAAAAAAAAAACAAATCTTTTTACAAAAGCATACTCCAGGCAGGAATGCTAGGACAGAGGGAGGGTATTTGTCTTGCATGCTGCTGACCCAAGTTTGATCCCCATAGGGTCCCTCAAGCCTGCCAGGAGTAATTGATGAGCACAGAGCCAGGAGTAACCTCTGAGCACCAGAGTATAGGAGTAGCCTCTGAGAGTGGCCCCAAACTGGATAGATCGATAGATTAGATAAAAATAAAATGAGACACACGCATTAAAAACATTTTAAGCATGTTCCTTCCCTGGCTCTTAACTTGTGGGTTTTATTTGGGAAGTCACAAATATTTCTGTGCTCAGCTCTCTTGTCTCCCCTTTGGTTCCCTCTCACTGGATGTTAGAAGGTTACACTTTAAAGTTTTGTGTTTAAAAAACAAAACAAAACAAAACAAACTGCGTCCTTTTAGCAGATAGTCAATTAATAGACTGTTTGTGGCCAGGACAAGTAGGGTGAGTCACATCAACCCAGAGAAAGGGCAGCTGTAATTTTTTCATAGACTTTCCTTCATCATAGCTGCCTCCATCTCTGTTCCTATTCCAAACATCACTTGTTCAGGACGGCCTTATCCCAAGTAGGGGAGCTTGACCAGACCGCAAGTTGGAGTATATAGGGGTGCATTGGGAACACTTTTCTGTTTGTTCCTAAAGAAGGAAAATTTCAGGGAAGAGGTTCTGAGTGATGTTTTTTTTTTTTTTTGGTTTTTTTTTTTTTTTTTTTTTTTACTTTGGATTCCTCTGGTTTCTCAATAAGGACCAGGCTTCTGTTCCCTGTTCCAGATTCCTGTTCTAACCCTTTTCTTTGGGGCCAGCTTTAACCTAGAGCACAGGCCTGCTCTACTCTAACCCTAACCCTAACCCTCTAACCCTTCCCAACCCTAACCCTAACATCCCTATCCCTAACCCAAACCCCTACCCTAACCTTCTATCTCTAACCCCTCACTTTACCCTAATTCCTATCCCTAACCCAAACCCAACCCTACCTCTAATCCCAACCCTAATCCCTAACCTAACCTCTATCCCTAATCCAACCCCTAACCCATTCCCTCAACCCTACACCCTGACCCCTCACCAGAACCTCGACCCTGACCCAACCCTAACCTCATTCCTGACCCCTAGTTCTTGACTCTGACTCTAACCCACCCTTACCCCTAACCCTCTATACCTACCTCTACCCTTCTCCTACCCTAACTCTTCTAGCCCTATCACCCCAAGTTTAAGGCAGATGTTAAAATTGAATATCATATTTCATGCGCAGTCTTTTCCAATGTTTTGTAGGGGACAGAAATATTAATATGTGTTATGTTTTATTTTGGAGATAATACAAAACTTTCTCCACAACCTTCCTCGATACACTATGTCGATTTCATTTTTTTTATACACACTTCATTTTATTTACTTTTGGGTTTCCTAATCAGATGGTTCTCAGAGTTTATTTATGGCTCTGTGCTCTGTAAAGTAATCTCACAGGACTCAGTTGCCCATATACAGTGGCAGGGATGACAACCAGTTTTCCATCTCAAAACACAGCCAGGGTCCTCCCTGCTCTTCTCACTCCAATTTGGAGATCCTGGTCTAAACAGTAATTGCTGAAATTCAAATCCTGGACATGAAGTCTGCAATTTTCCAAACAGGAGATCAACGCAGGCTTCACTCCACCATGCCTATGGCCAACAGGTGCAGGTAGGTCTCCAGCATCACATCTCTGTAGAGCTTCTTCTGAAAGGTGTCCAGACACGGCCACTTCTCTAGGGTGAAGTTCACAGCCACATCAGATAATGTCACCATGTTCTGGAGGCAGGAAGTCACATGGTGCAGCCCCATCTTCTTCCTTCTGGATTATCCCTGAAGAACAGCAGCAAGGCCCTTTGCTGAAGCCCTGGCCGGGACCCTGCAGCTCTGGGCACTTGGAATGGCAGAAACGTCCCTCCACATGCCCCCAAGCCGGGGGGGACCCCCAGACCAACTCACAAGTCCATGGCCCATTGATAGCTTTTGTTCTTAGGATGCTATGAGGTCATTTTTTATTAGTCACCTTTTCTTCAAACATTGGCCTTCAAATGTGTCCTCATGTGTGATGATATGAAATCTGGTTGTAGTCTTGCCCACACTGTATGCAAACATTTGGTTTTCCTGTGTTCCTCGTGTGTAATGAGACTTGACCTTGGACCAAAGCCTCATCCACTGTCTGGAAACATAGGGCATTTCCTCTCTGTGTGATGAAATTTGACCTTGCACTGGTCTCACCCACTCTGTGCAAATATACCGTTTCTCTGTTTGTACCCTGTGGTGTATAAGACTTGATCTGAGTAAAGCCTTGCTCACAATACCTGCAAATATGGGGCTTCTTGCCTGTGTGTCATCTGGTGTGTTTTGGTTACACAATGTGAAGACACAGGGCTTCTTTTGTGTCATCTCTGGTGTCGGATGAGATGTGAACTCTGAATGAAGCCACACACTCACAGAGCTTCTCTCTGTGTGTTCTCTGGTGTGCAATGAGATATGACCTCCTACTGAGGCCACGCCCACACTCCTTGCAAACATAGGGCTTCTCCCCTGAGTGTGTTCTCTGGTGTGTGATGAGACTTCATTTCACACTGAAGCCACGCCCACACTCCCTGCAAACATGGGGCTTCTAGCCTGTGTGTGTTCTCTGGTGTGGGATGAGATTTGACTTCATACTGAAGCCACGCCCACACTCCTTGCAAACATGGGGCTTCTCCCCTGTGTGTGTCCTCCAGTGTCTGATGAGATGTGACCTCACACTGAATTCACGCCTACACTCCTTGCAAACATAGGACTTCTCCCCTGAGTGTTTTCTCTGGTGTGTGATGAAATTTGACTTCAGACTGAAGCCACGCCCACACTCCCTGCAAACATAGGGCTTCTCCCCATGTGTGTTCTCTGGTGTGTGATGAGATGTGACCTCCGACTGAAGCCTCGGCCACACTCCCTGCAAACATGGGGCTTCTCCCCTGTGTGTGTCCTCTGGTGTGTGATAAGAATTGACCTCCAACCAAAGCCTCGGCCACACACTCTACAAACATGGGGCTTCTCCTCTGTGTGAGTCATTTGATGTGTGATGAGACTCGATCCATCGTTGAAGCCGTGCTCAGGCCTTACATACTTGTCTCTTAAAATTAATGGTAATTCTATCCCCAGAACTACTCCACCTGTGTCCTTTGGATTTTCTTTCAGGCCTGTATTAATGTCTTCCTCCATTGTCATCTGTTTACTAGAGCTACCTATTTGGCTGCTAAATAGTCTAGAAAACATTGTTCAAATTGTATGCTTCATCCTACTAGTCAAATGTATGGATCTTTCTTTGTGCTTCTGACTTTCAAGTATGTCATTCTTTGGTTTGTCATTATATGGATCAGAATGCTGCTGCCATTGGTTCTGATCACGTAGAAAGAAATTTTCTGATTGAGGGTGCTTTCTTGTAGATATTCCCAGGAGGATCCAAGAGGGATGACTTTGTTTCATGTGATGACTAAGGCTGAGGAAGTTCTGATTGGAGAAGGCAAGAGAGCAGTAGGGACAAGGATGGATTTCTGGCTCGAGTTCTGCTGAAAGAGAAAGGTTTTGGTCAGAGTAGATGTTGATAAGGCTGTCTGAACCATAGCTCTATCTCCTGCTAAAGTCTGTTCCCCTAGCTTTCCTTATTTTGTTGATAAAGCAAGACAAAATCTTCATGTTCCTAAATAGTCTGGTGGGTTTTTCTGTTTGGTTGGATTTTGTGACCACACCCAGGTGTCCAGAGCTTACTCTTGCACTGCATCTCCTCTGTGAAACAGTGAGAACAACCAGTGTGGCATGTATGCAGGGAGAAAGGAACTCTCACTACTGGTGAGAATGTTGTCTATTCAAGCCTTTCTGAAAAATATTATGGTTATGGCTTAAGAAAGCAGAAATTGAGCCCCCATATAATTCAGTAGTACCACTCCTAGGTATAGACTCTAAGAACACAACAACACAATACAAAAATGTCCTCCACACTACGCTCACCGCAGCACTCTTTACATTAGCCAGAATCGGAAAACAACCCAGGAGCGTGACAACAGATAAGTGGCTAAAGAAACTGTGGTACACCTACACAATGGAATGGTATGCAGCTATTAGGAAAAAATGAAGTCATAAAATTGGCTTATACTGGGGTGGACATGGAGATTATTATCATATTATGAGTCAGAGGATGAGGGATAGCCAAAATAGTCGAACTCATCTGTGGGATATAAGAAAAATAAGATGGTATGATAATAATATCCAGAGACAATAGACAATGACAGAGAGCTGTGAAGACAAGCCCATGATATGAATCTTGCCACAAAGAATGGTGAGCACAGAGCAGCAACTGCACTACTATCATGACAATGATTGTGAGAGAAACAGAATGTCAGTCTTAGACAGAAGTGGGGCATTGCGAGGGAGGGACATGGAGGACACTGATGCTGGGAAAGTTGCAGTGGTGAAGGGCAGTATATAATTTATGACTACAACTCAACTCAATATTTCTGTAAACATGGTGCTTAAATAAAAAATTATTAAAACAAATAAGTTGAATGAAACCTGGTTGAAGTGGCAACATAGGTGGAGCAAATACATGTTGTTTTTAGGTATTAAATAAGCTGATATGAAAAGGCAAGACAGGTTGGGAGAACCACAGTGAGGAGCTTGGCAAAATCTCCATTAGCTTTGTGCTGGTCTTGCTCATTAATGGCTTAAAATACAGACAACAATATATTTCTGAGTGGGCCAGAAGAAAGCACAGCGGGGGGATGTTTGCCTTCAGGCTGACCTGAGTTCAACTTCCATCATGCCATAATGTCCCCCAAGCCCACCAGGAGTTATTCCTGAAGCATGGGGCCAAGATTAATCCCAACTATGATCACTGAGTGACCCTCAAAATAAAAGGCAAGAAAATCACTTCCTTGGGGATATCAAAAAGCCCATAATGATCTAAGGGCAAAGATCAGAGCAAAGGAAAAAGACAGGAGGACCCGGAAGAGCACCCCAACATGGGGCTGTGCACCCACACTGAGAGCACAAACAGGGAGTGAAGAAATCTCAGATCTGTTCTAAATACCCACAGATGGAACCAGAAATAGCAAAGGCAGAACAGCAAAGCTGCAGATTATTCTGGGACTCATCTAAAAGGAAAAGGAAAGGGAGCAAGAGAGGTCATGCACCAATGCTCTGGGAGTCTCAGGCCCCAAGCCCAGGGCCCCCATCTCACAAAGACCCATGACAATCCACACCCACACCACACCCTGAGCCCAGAAGGCTATTCCCACACTTACCGCAAACAGGCTTCCTGGCAGTCTCCACAGGGCTCCTGCTTCTAGCCAGAAGATTAGCGCAGGCTTTACCCCAAAACACCCTGCTGCAGAACAATCTTGGGTTAGAGACAATGAAGGGGACAGCAGTCCATATGAAGAACAGTATCACTGCTACCCACACGTATGTTGGTTATTGCAGAGATAATAGGTTAAAATAAAGAGTCTGATTGAGGGACTGGATAATACAGCAGAGAGATGGGGGGGGGCAATCGGTCAGTACTGGCCTTGCAAATGACCAATCTTCATTTGACCTTGGCATCCTTTGTACTTCCCTGAATCCCTCAGGGAGTGAGCAATGAGTAAAAAGCCAGGAGCAAAACCAAGAACTGCTAAAACCCAAAGGTGTCTTAAAAAGAGAAGGCTGGAGGCTGCTGGTCCTGATCCCCCTATCCTCCTGTGCCATTTCAGTATTTCTGGTCTGTGTCAGAGTGGGGACAGGGACCCTTTGGGCCCTCCCATCAACCCTCCTTTTCCCAAACTACAATGATGTTGGTGCATTTGCGTAAGGACGCTTCAATGTACATCATTTATTTCCTGATTAATTGGACCTAGCACTTCTTTTTCTTAGAAAATATACACCTCAAAACCCAGTTGAACAAACCAATGAATTCGCTTGCAATTTTTTTTATCTTACTCAGATAAGCTTGCTTGTTTAGGAAAATAGCCTCTAAAGCTGATATACCTCTGGTCACTTTTTATGCGATTCATTCAATTCAATTCATTCAATATGCGATTCAAAGATCACTTTCTTAAACACCCTGAAACTACAGCATTCCAACCCACCAAATGCAAAGAGCAATGGGAAAACTAAGGAAGACACCTGCAGTTGGGATTTGGAGAGAAATCCTGGCAAATTTCCAAATTCACCAAAACACTTGAGCCTTATAGTTGAGGACCTAAAATCAACACTTAATGTTTCAGCAGCAGAAACCAAGGAGTCACTAGCTAATGAACATAAGCTATCTATAGAAGAACAATTCAACCAATTCAAAGAATTCTTTCAGAAGATGACAGAATCCATACAAATGGAACTGAAGGGAAAAAAAAACATGTAAGCAAGCTACAATATCAGATATGCACAGCTGGAGAATTGTACAAAGTCGAATACAAAATACAAGCCAGCATTAATAAAGAAGTCAAAAAAGAAAGAACAGATAAATCATTGGAAGCAAATGTAAGGTACCTATTGAACGAAGACAAAAGAAATGAACTTTGAATGATAATACCAGTGGGAGGAAAAAGTGAAAGAAGAAAAACTAGTGAGGGAGATAACAACAGAGAAATTTCAACTCTCTGGAAAGAGGCTGCTGTACAAATCGAAGGCAAAAACAATGCCAACAAAATAGACCCCAATAGACCCAATAGACCCCAGAAAAGCAGCAAGGCATATAGTAATTCAAATGGCAAAGAGAAAAAGAGAGAGAGAGAGAGAAAGAGAGAGAGAGGAGAGATGGATTTTTTAAAGCAGTAAAGTTGGAACAACTTTAAGTATAAAGAACAGAATAATACCACCAGGAAGGAGCCAGAGCAGTGGCGTAAGTGGTAAGGTGTTTGCCTTGCATGCGGCTAACCTAGGACAGACCGCAGTTCCACCGCCAACGTCCCATATGGTCCCCCAAGTCAGGGGCAACTTCTGAGCTCAGTCATGAGTAACCCCTGAGCATCACCGAGTGTGGCCTACAAACAAAAAAAAGAAAAAGAAAAAGAATCAAACCAGGGGTGGAGAGATAGCACAGTGGTAGGGCATTTGCCTTGCATGCAGGCCAACTGGGAAGGGACCTGGTTCAATTCTGGCCATCCCATGTGAGCCTGGCAGGGAATATTTCTGAGTACAGAGCCAGGAGTAGCCCCTGAGCACTGCTGGGTGTGACCCAACAAATAAATAAAATAACTAAATAAAATTTAAAAAAAAGACTCAAACCAGATCTCCCATTTAAAACAACCCAGGCAAAAGGAGTGGAATGACATATTCAAAGGATTAAATGAAAGAAACTTTCAACCTAGAGTCCACTATTGAGCACTTTCATTTATGAGGGTGGGAGGGTTACAAACATTCTCGAACAAAACAGAGCTCGATATGTTCATGCAAGCTGGCTGGCTGGTTGTCAGATTGGCTGGCTGGAAGGCTGTTAGGCTGGCAGGATGGCTGGATGGTAGGTTGGCAAGCTGACTGGCTGGCAGGATGGCAGGCAGGGAGGCTGGCAAGCTGGCTGGCTGGCAGGATCACAGGCTGGCAGGCAGATTGGCAAGCTGGCTGGCAGGCTGGCAGGATGAAGGCAGGCAGGCAGGCTGGCAAGCTGGATGGATGGATGGCTGTCAGGCTGGCAGGATGGCAGGCGGGCTGGCTGGCTGGCAAGTAGGCATGCAGGGTGACAGCTGGCTGGCTGGCAGGCTGGCAGGCAAGCTAGCAAGCTAGCTGGCTGGCTGGAAGCCTGGCAGGCAGGCAGGCTGGCAGGCAGGCTGGCAAGCCAACTTGCTGGCAGAATGGTAGACAGGCAGTCTGGCAGGCAAGCTGGCAAGTTGGCTTGCTGATTGGCTAGCTCAGGCTGGCTGGCTGGCTGCTGGGAGGCTGGCAGGCACGCTTGCAAGCTGCCTGTCAGGCTGGCAAGATGGCAGTCAGGCAGGCTGGAAGGCAGGCTGAAAAGATGGCTGGCTGGTAGGCTGGCAGAATGGCAGTCAGGCAGGCTGTCAGGATTTCAGTCAGGCAGGCTGGAAGGCAGGCTGGAAAGCTTGCTGGCTGGCAGCCTGCAGGATGGCAGACAGGTAGGCTGGCAGGCAGTCAGGCAGGCTGTCTGGCTTTCTGGCAGGTTGGCTAGGTGACTGGCAAGCTGGCTGGCTGGCTGGTAGGTTGGCAGGTTGGCAGGCAGGTAGGCTGCCGGGCAGGCTGGCAAGTTGGCTGGCAGATTGGCAGGATGGCAGTCAGGCATTCTGGAATGCAGGTTGGCATGCTGACTGGCTGGCTGGCTGACTGGCTGGCAAGCTGGCAGGCTGGCAAGCTTTCTGGCTGGCTGGCAGGCATGCTGATGGCAGGCTGCATGGATGGCTGCATGGTAGGCTGGCAGGCAGCCTGGCTGGATGACAGTCTGGCTAGCTGGCTGGCAGGCTGGCAGGGCTCACAAGCTGGCTGGCTGGTTGGCAGGCTGGCAGGCAGGCTAGCAAGGTGGCTGGCTGGCTGGAAGGCTGGCAGACAGGCAAGCTGGCAGGCAGGCTGGCAAGCTGAATTGCTGGCTGGATGGCAGGCAGGCAGTCTGGCAGGCAAGCTGGCAAGTTGGCTTGCTGATTGGCTAGCTCAGGCTGGCTGGCTGGCTGGTAGGTTGTCAGGCTGGCAATCTAGCTGTCAGGCTGGATGGCAGGCTTGCAAGCTGCCTGGCGGGTGGGCTGGCAGTCAGGCAGGCTGTAAGGCAGGCTGGAAAGCTGGCTGGCTGGCAGGCTGGCAGGATGGCAGTCAGGCAGGCTGGCAGGATTTCAGTCAGGCAGGCTGGAAGGCAGGCTGGAAAGCTGGCTGGCTGGCAGGATGGCAGGCAAGCTGGCTGGCAAGCAGTCTAGCAGGCTGTCTGGCTTTCTGGCAGGTTGGCTAGGTGGCTAGCAAGCTGGCAAGCTGGCTGGCTGACTGGCTGGTAGGCTGGTAGGATGGCAGGCAGGTAGGCTGCCAGGCAGGCTGGCAAGTTGGCTGGCAGATTGGCAGGATGGCAGTCAGGCATTCTGGAATGCAGGTTGTTGAACTGGCTGGCTGGCAGAATGGCTAGCTGGCTGGTAGTCTGGGAAGCTGGCTGGCTGGCAGGCTGGCAGACTGGCTGGCAGGCTGGCAAGCTTTCTGGCTGGCTGGCAGGCATGCTGATGGCAGGCTGCATGGATGGCTGCATGGTAGGCTGGCAGGCAGCCTGGCTGGATGACAGGCTGGCTAGCTGGCTGGCAGGCTGGCAGGGCTCAAAATTTGGCTGTCTGGCTGGTTGACAGGCTGGCAGGCAGACTGGCAAGCTGGTGGCAGACTGGCAGGCAAGCAGGCTGGCTCACTGGCTGGCAGGTTGGCTGGCTGGCTAGCAGGATGGAAGGATGACTGGCAGGCTGGCTGGTTGGCAGGCAGGTGGCTGGCTGGCTGGCAGGAAGGCAGGCTGGCAGGCAGGATGGCAAGCTGGCAGGCAGGCTGGCAAGCTGACTAAAAGGCTGGCAGGTTGGCTGCCTGGCTGGCAGATGGCAGGATGGCAGGCAGATTGGCTGGCTTGCTGGAAGGCTGGCAATCTGGCTGACTGTGTGGCTGAGTGGTAGGGTGGCAGGCTGGCAGGCTGGCAGGCAGGCAATCTGGCAGGCTGTTTGGCTGTCTGGCAGGCTGGTTAGGTGACTGGCAGGCTGGCTAGCAAGCTGGCTCTCTGGCAGGCTGGCCAGGTGGTAGTTTGGTAGGCTGGCAGGCTGGCAGGATAGCAGGCACGCAGGCTGCCAAGCTGGCTGTCTGGATGGCTGGCAGGCTGGCTGGCTGGCTGTCAGATTGACTGGCTGGCTGGCTGTCAGATTGGATGGATGGCTTGCTGGCAGGATGGCAGGCAGGAAGGCTGGCAAGCTGGCTTGCTGGCAGGATTGCAGGCTGGCAGGCAGAATGGCAAGCTGGCTGGCAGGATGGTAGGCTCACGGGCAGGTAGGCAGGCTGGCAAGCTGGATGGATGGATGGCTGGCAGGATGGCATGATGGCAGGCGGGTGGGCTGGCTGGCAAGTAGGCATGCAGGCTGACAAGCTGTCTGGCAGGCTGGCAAGCTGGCTGTCTGGCAGGCTGTCTGGCTGTCAGGCTGGCTGTCAGGCAGGCTGGCAAGCTGGCTGGCTGGTAGGATGGCAGGCAGGTAGGCTGGCAGGCAGCTGTCAAGTTGGCTGGCAGACTGGCAGGATGGCAGTCAGGCATGCTGGAATGCAGGTTGGTAAGCTGACTGGCTGGCTGGCTGACTGGCAGGACGTCTAATTGGCTGGCAAGCTGGGAAGCTGGCTGAGTGGCAGGCTTGCAGACTGGCTGGCAGGCTGGCAAACTTTCTGGCTGGCAGGCATGCTGATGGCAGGCTGACTGGATGGCTGCATGGTAAGCTGGCAGGCCGGCAGGCAGCCTGGCTGGATGAGAGGCTGGCTAGCTGGCTGGCAGGCTGCAGGGCTCACAAACTGGCTTACTGGCTGGTTGGCAGGCTGGCAGGCAGACTGGCAAGCTGGTTGGCAGGCTGGTAGGCAGACTGGCAAGCTGACTGGCAGACTGGTAGGCAGGCTGGCAGGCAGGCTGGCTGGCTTGTTGGCTGGCAGGGTGGCTGGATGGCTGGCAGGATGGCAGGCAGGATGGCTGGCTGGCTGGCAAGCAGGTTGGCTGGCTGGCTGGCTGGCAGGCAGTCTGGCAGGCAGGCTGGCAAGCTGACTGAAAGGCTGGCAGGTTGGCTGCCTGGCTGGAAGGATGGCAAGATGGCAGGCAGATTGGCTGGCTGGCTAGCTGGCAGGTTGGTAAGCTGGCTGACTGTGTGGCTGAGTGGTAGGCTGGCAGACTGTGTGGCAGACTGGCAGGATGGCAGGCAGGCAGTCTGGCAGACTGTCTGGCAGGCTGGCTAGGTGAATGGTAGGCTGTCTGGCAGGCTGTCTGGCTGTCTGGCAGGCTGGCTAGGTGAATGGCAGGCTGTCTGGCTGTCTGGCAGGCTGGCAGGCTGGCTGGCAAGCTGGCTGTCTGGCTGTCTGTCTGGCTGGCTAGGTGGCTGGCAGGCTGGCTGGCTAGGTGGCTGGCAGGCTGGCTGGCTGGCTGGCAGGCTGGCAGGCTGGTTGTCAAGCTGGCTGTCTGGCAGGCTGGTAGGCAGGCTGGCAAGTTGGTAGTTTGGCTGGCTAGCAGGCTGGCAGGATAGCAGACAGGCAGGCTTCCAGGCAGGCTGCCAAGCTAGCTGGCTGGCAGGCTGGCAGCAGACTGGCAAGCTGGCTGGCAGGCTGGCTGGCAGGCAGACTGGCTGGCTGTCAGATTGGCTGGATGGTAGGCTTTCTGGCTGGCAGGCTGGCAGCTGGCAGCAGACTTGCAAGCTGGCTGGCAGACTGGCAGGCAGGCTGGCTGGCTGGCTCTCAGATTGGCTGGCTGGCTGGCAGGCTGGTTGGAAGAATGGCTTGCAGGCTGGCTAGCTGGTAGGCTGGCAACCTGGCTGGCTGGCTAGCATGATGGCAGGCAGGGAGGCTGGCAAGCTGGCTTACTGGCAGAATTGCAGTCTGGTAGGAAGAATATCAAGCTGGCTGGCAGGATGGTAGGCAGGCAGACAGGCTGGCAGACTGGCAAGATGGCTGGCTGGCTGGCAGACTGTCAGGATGGCAGGCGGGCTGGCTGGCTGGCAAGTAGGCATGCAGGCTGGCAAACTGGATGGAAGGCTGGAAGGCAGGCTGGCGGGCAGGCTGGCAAGCTGGCTGTCTGGCAGGCTGGAGGGCAGGCTAACAAGCTGTCTGGCTGTCTGGAAGGTAGGCAGGCAGGCAGGCTGACAGGCAGGCCGGCAAGCTGACTTGCTGGCAGCTGGCAGGATTGCAGGCAGGTAATCTGGCAGGCAAGCTGGCAAGTTGGCTAGCTGTCAGGCTTGCTGGCTGGCTGGTAGGCTGGCAAGCTGGCAAGCTGGCTTGCTGGCTGGCAGGCTTGCAAGCTACCTGGCAGGATGGCAGTCAGGCAGGTTGGAAGGCAGGCTGGCAAGCTGGCTTGCTTGTTGGCTGGCAGGCTGGCAGGCTGTCTGGTGTCTGGATGGCAATCTGGCAGGCAGTCTGGCTGGCTGGTAGGCTGGCAGGCTGGCAAGCTGGCTGGCAGGATGGCAGGCTGGCAAGTTGTCAGGCAGGCTGGCAAGCTAACTGAAAGGCTGGCAGGTTGGCTGCCTGGCTGGCAGGATGACAGGATGGCAGGCAGAATGGCTGGCTGACTGTGTGACTGAGTGGTATGCTGGCAGGCTGGGTAGTAGGCTGGCAGAATAGTGGGCAGGCAGGCTGGCAGGCAGTCTGGCAGGCTGTCTGGTTGTCTGGCAGGCTGTCTGGTTGTCTGGCAGGCTGGCAGGCTGGCTGGCAAGGTGGTAGTTTGACTGGCTGGCAGGCTGGAAGAAATAGCAGGCAGGCAATAATAACTGCCAGGCAAGCTGCCAAGCTGGCTGGCTGGCAGGCTGGTGGCAGACTGGCAAGATGGTTGGCAGGCAGGCTGGCTGGCTGTCAGATTGACTGGCTGGCTGGCAGGCTGACTGGCTGGTAGGCTGGCAGCCGGCTGGCTGGCTGGCTGGCAGGATCGCAGGCTGGCAGGCAGAATGGCCAGCTGGCTGGCAGGATGGCAGGATGGCAGGCAGTAGGCAGGCTGGCATGCTGGCAAGTTGGATGGCTGGATGGATGGCTGTCAGGCTGTCAGGATGGCAGGTGGGCTGGCTGGCTGGCAAGTAGACATGCAGGCTGACAAGCTGGCTGGCTGGCAGGCTGGTAGGCTGACAGGCAGGCTAGCAAAGTGGTAGTTTGGCTGGCTGGCAGGCTGGCAGGATAGCAGGAAGGCAGGCTGCCAGGCAGTCTACCAAGCTGGCTGGCTGGTTGGCAGGCTGGCTAGCTGGCTGGCAGGTAGGCTGGCAGACTAGCAAGCTGGCTGACTGGCTGGCTGAGTGGTAGGCTGGCAGGCTGGCTGGAAGGTTGGCAGGATGGCAGGCAGGCAGGCTGTCAGGCTGTCTGGCAGGCTATCTAGGTGGCAGGCAGGTAGGCTGGCAGGTTGGCTGGCAAGTTGGCCGGCAGATTGGCAGGATGGCTGTCATGCATTATGGAATACAGGTTGGCAAGGTGGCTGGCTGGCTGACTGGCAGGATGGCTAGCTGGCTGGCAGGCTGGCAGGATGGTAGGCTGCAACCCTCGGTGAGGGACCCCCGACCCTCGGGGGTGTGGGAATGAGGGTCGCTAGTAATTTGTGGGTTTACTCGAGCAGGTCCGATCTGTGAAATAAACTTGAGAGGTTAGTAAGAAAGACCCTTAAGGCAACTCACGCTGTTCAAAAGGGGTTTATTGCCGGGGGAGATCAGCTTTTAAAGGCAAAATACGTCATACAAGTTTCCACCAATTACAATTGCAAGCACTCATTAGCATAAGCTGGGGGCAGGTAATAGGGAGGGGTAAAGAGGTAGACCTGAGCACATGTTTGTACTGAAAGCACGAGTTGATACTGAAAGCACAAGATCCAAACAGGGTCTTATAAATTTTACTCAGCAAGCATAAATAAAACATCAGCTGTAAACACGTTAATCTTTTGCTAACACAAAGGCAAGTTGCTCTATATGGGTAATTTTCTCTCTGGCTGGGTATATTGGGCTGCTTTGAATTATTATAGTGTTTGTCTATTTCCTTTGTCCTCAGGGCATGGGTGCCTCTGGTCACGTGGGTACAAGGTCAGGGATTTCTGAGACACCCTTTTGTTCTAGGTTCCATCAGCTCGGCTCCCCACAGTAGGCAGGCAGGCAGGCTAGCAGGCTGGCAAGCTGGAATGCTGCCTGGCTCGCAGGCTGTCAGGTTGGCAGGCAGGCTGGCTGTCTGGCAAGTAGGCATGCAGGCTGACAAGCAGGCTGGCTGGCAGGCTAGCAGCCTGGCAGGCAGCCTGGCAAGCTGCTGTCTGGCTGCCTGGTAGGCTGGCAGGATGGCAGGCAGGTAGGCTGGCAGGCAGGTAAGCTGGCAGGCAGGCTCACAAGTTGGCTGGCAGACTGGCAAGATGGCAATCAGGCATTCTGGAATGCAGGTTGGCAAGCTGACTGGCTGGCTGGCTGACTGGCATGATGGCTAGGTGGCTGGCAGGCTGGGAAGCTGGCTGGCTGGCAGGATGGCAGGCTGTCTGGTTTTCAGGCAGGCTGGCTAGGTGGCTGGCAGGCTGGCAGGCTGGTGGCAGACTGGCAGACTCGCTGGAAGATTAGCAAGCTTTCTGACTGGCTGGCAGGCATGCTGATGGCAGGCTGGCTGGCAGCCTGGCTGAATGACAGGCTGGCTGGCAGGCTGGCAAGGCTTACTAGCTGGCTGGTTGGCTGTCAGGCAGGCAGGTTGTCAGGCAGGCTGGCAAGCTGACTAAAAGGCTGGCAGGTTGGCTGCCTGGCTGGCAGGATGGCAGGCAGATTGGCTGGCTGACTGTGTGGCTGAGTGGTAGGCTGGGAGGCTGTCTAGCTGTCTGGCAGGCTGGCTAGGTGGCTGGCAGGCTGGCTGGCAAGCTGGCTTTCTGGAAGTCTGGCAGGCAGGCTGGCAAGGTGGTTGTTTGCCTGGCTGGCAGGCTGGCAGGAATAGCAGGCAGGGAGACTGCAAGGCAGGCTGCCAAGCTGGCTGGCTGGCAGGCTGGCAGCAGACTGGCAAGTTGGTTGGCAAGGAGGGTGGCTGGCTGTTTGTCAGATAGGCTGGCTACTTGGCAGGATGGCAGGCAGGGAGGCTGGCAAAATGGCTGGCTGGCAGGATCTCAGGCTGGCAGGCAAAATGGCAAGCTGGCTGTCAGGCTGGCAGGTTGGCAGGCAGGCAGGCTGGCAAGCTTGGTGGCTGGATGGCTGTCTGTCAGGATGGCAGGCGGGCTGGCTGGCTGGCAAGTAGGCATGCAGGCTGATAAGCTGGATGGCTGGCAGGCTGGTAGGCTGACAGGCAGGCTGTCAAGGTGGTAGTTTGGCTGGCTGGCAGGCTGGCAGGATAGCAGGAAGGCAGGTTGCCAGGCAGGCTGCCAAGCTGGCTGGCTGGCAGGCTGGTTAGCTGGCTGGCTGGCTGACAGGCAGGCTGACAATCTGGCTGTCTGGCAGGCTGGCAGGGAGGCTGGCTGGCTGGAAGGCTGGCAGGCAGGCAGGCTGGCAGGCAAGCAGGCAAGCTGACTTGCTGACAGGCTGGCAGGATGACAGCAGGCAGTCTGGCAGGAAAGCTGGCAAGTTGGCTGGCTGTTTGGCTAGCTGTCATGCTGGCTGTCTGACTGGTAGGCTGGCTGGCATGCTGGCTGGCTGGTAGGCTGGCAAGCTGGCTGGCACGATGGCAGGCAGGGAGGCTGGCAAACTGGCTTGCTGTCAGGATTTTAGTCAGGCAGGCAGAATGGCAAGCTGGCTGGTTGGCTGGCAGGATTTTAGTCAGGCAGGCAGGCTGGCAGCCTGGCAAGCTGAATGGCTGGATGGCTGGCAGACTGTCAGGATGGCAGGCAGCCTGGCTGGCTGGCAAGTAGGCATACAGGCTGGCAAGCTGGCTGGCAGGCTGGCAGGCAGGCTAGCAAGGTGGCTGGATAGCTGGAAGGCTGGCAGGCAGGCTAGCAAGGTGGCTGGCTGGCTGGAAAGCTGGCAGGCAGGCTAGCAAGCTGACTTGCTGGCAGGATGGCAGGCAGGCAGTCTAGCAGGCAAGGTGAAAAGTTGGCTGGCTGGCTAGCTGTCAGGCTGGCTGGCTGGTAGGTTGGCAAGCTGGCTGGCAGGCAGGCTTGCAAGCTGCCTGGCAGGATGGCAGTCAGGCAGTCTAGAAGGCAGGCTGAAAAGCTGGCTGGCTGGCTGGCTGGCAGGTTGGCAGGCTGTCTCACTGTCTGGATGGCAGTCTGGCAGGGAGGCTGGCTGGCTGGTAGGCTGGCAGGCAGGCTGGCAAGATGGCTGGCAGGATGGCAGATAGGCTGGCAGGCAGGCTGGCAAGCTGACTTGCTGGCTGGCTGGCAGGCTGGCTAGCTGGCTGTCAGGCAGACTGTCAGGCTGGCAAGCTGGCTGAAAGGCTGTCAGGTTGGCTGCCTGGCTGGCAGGATGGCAGGCAGATTGGCTGACAGGCTGGCAGACTGGAAAGCTGGCTGACTGTGAGGCTGAGTGGTAGGCTGGCAGGCTGGGTGGCAGGCTGGCAGGCTGGCAGGCAGTCTGGCAGGCTGGCTAGGTGGATGGCAGGCTGGGTGGCTGGCTGGCAGGCTGGCTGGCTGGCAAGATGGCAGGCAGGCTGGCAAGGTGGTAGTTTGGCTGGCTTGGCAGGCTGGCAGGCTGGCTGGCAAGATGGCAGGCAGGCTGGCAAAGTGGTAGTTTGGCTGGCTGGCAGGCTGGCTGGCAAGATGGCAGGCAGGCTGGCAAGGTGGTAGTTTGGCTGGCTGGCAGGCTGGCAGGATAGCAGGCAGGCAGGCTGCCAAGCTGGATGGCTGGCAGGCTGGCGGAAGACTGGCAAGCTGGCTGGCAGGCAGCCTGGCTGACTTGGCTGTCAGATTGGCTGGCTGGCTGGCAGGCTGACAACTGGCAGCAAACTTGCAAGCTGGCTGGCAGGCTGGCAGGCAGGCTGGCTGCCTGGCTGACAGATTGGCTGGCTGGCAGGATGGTTGGCTGGCTGGTAGGCTGGCAAGCTGGCTGGCTGGGAGAATGGCAGGCAGGGAGGCTGGCAAGCAGCTTGCTGGCAAGGATCACAGGCTGGCAGGCAGAATGGCAAGCTGGCTGGCAGGCTGGCAGGATGGTAGGCAGGCAGGCTAGCAGGCTGGCAAGCTGGCTGGCTGGCTGGCAGGCTGGCAGGCAGGCTGGCTGGCTGGCAAGTAGGCATGCAGGCTGAGAAGCGGGCTGGCTGGCAGGCTGGCAAGCTGGCTGTCTGGCAGGCTGTCTGGCAGGCTGACAGGCAGGCTGCCAAGCTGGCTGGCAGGCTGGCAGTACAACAGTCAGGCAGGCTGGCAAACTGGCTGGCTGGCTGGAAGGCTGGCTTGCTGGCTGGCAGGCAGGTTGGCAGGATGGCAAGTTGGCTGACTGACTGGCTGAGTTATAGGCTGGCAGACTGGCTGGCAGGCTGGCTAGGTGGCAGGCTTCTAGACAGTCTGGCAGGCTGTCTGGCTGTCTGGCAGTCTGGCTAGGTGGCTGGCAGGCTGGCTGGCAGGCACGCTGGCAAGCTGGCTGGCTGACTACCTGGTAGGCTGGCAGGATGGCAGAGAGGTGGGCTGGGAGGCAGGTAGGCTGGCAGGTGGCTGGCAAGTGGCTGGCAGACTGGCAGGATGGCAGTCAGGCATTCTGGAATGCAGGTTGGCAAGCTGGCTGGTTGGCCGGCTGACTGGCAGGATGGCTAGCTGGTTGGCAGGCTGGGAAGCTGGCTGGCTGGCAGGATGGCAGGATGGCAGGCTGTCTGGTTGTCAGGCAGGCTGGCTAGGTGGCTGGCAGGCCGGCAGGCTGGCTGGCAAGCTGGCAAGCTTTCTGGCTGGCTGGCTGGCAGGCATGCTGATGGCAGGCTGGCTGGCAGCCTGGCTGAATGACAGGCTGGCTGGCAGGATGGCAGGCTGGCAAGGCTCACTAGCTGGCTGGCTGGCAAGAAGTCTGGCTGGTAGGCAGGCTGGCAAGCTGACTGAAAGGCTGGCAGGTTGGCTGTCTGGCTGGCAGGATGACAGGATGGCAGGCAGATTGGCTGGCTGACTGTGTGACTGAGTGGTATACTGGCAGGCTGTGTAGCAGGCTGGCAGGATGGCAGGCAGGCAGGCTAGCAGGCAGTCTGGCAGACTGTCTGGCTGTCTGGCAGGCTGGCTAGGTGGCTGGCAGGCTGGCTGGCAGGCTGGCAGCAGACTGGAAAGCTGGTTCGCAGGCAGGGTGGCTGGTTGTCAGATAGGCTGGCTGGCTGCTTGGCAGGATGGCAGGCAGGGAGGCTGGCAAGATGGCTGGCTGGCAGGATCGCAGGCTGGCAGGCAGAATGGCAAGCTGATTGGCAGGCTGGCAGGATGTCAGGCAGGCAGGCTGGCAGGCTGGCAAACTTGATGGCTGGATGACTGGCTGTCAGGATGGTAGGTGGGCTGGCTGGCAAGTAGGCATGCAGGCTGACAAGCTGGCTGGCTGGCAGGCTGGCAGGATAGCAGGAAGGCAGGTTGCCAGGCAGGCTGGCAGGCAGGCTGACAAGCTGTCCGTCTGGCAGGCTGGCAGGGAGGCTAGCAAGCTGGCTGGCTGGCTGGAAGGCTGGCTGGCTGGAAGGCTGGCAGGCAGGCAGGCTGGCAGGCAAGCAGGCAAGCTGACTTGCTGATAGGCTAGCAGGATGACAGCAGGCAGTCTGGCAGGAAAGCTGGCAAGTTGGCTGGCTGTTTGGCTAGCTGTCATGCTGGCTGTCTGACTGGTAGGCTGGCTGGCATGCTGGCTGGCACGATGGCAGGCAGGGAGGCTGGCAAACTGGCTTGCTGTCAGGATCGCAGTCTGGCAGCCAGAATGGCAAGCTTGCTGGTTGGCTGGCAGGATTTTAGTCAGGCAGGCAGGCTGGCAAGCTGGCTGTCTGGCAGGCTGGCAGGCAGGCTGGCAAGGTGGTAGTTTTGCTGACTGACAGACTGCCTGGCAGCCTGATGCCTGCTATCCTGCCAGTCTGCTAAGCTGGCTGGCTGGCAGGTTGGTGGCAGGCAGGCTGGCTGGCTGTCAGAATGGCTGGCTGGCAAGCTGGCAGCTGGTGGCAGACTTGCAAGCTGGCTGGCAGGCTGGAAGGCAGGCTGTCTTTCTGTCTGTCAGATTGCCTGGCTGGCTGGCAGGCTGGTTGGCTGGAAGAATGGCTGGCAGGCTGGCTGGTTGGTAGACTGGCAAGCTGGCTGGCTGGCTGGCTGGCAGGATGGCAGGTAGGGAGGCTGGCAAGCTGGCTTTTTGTCAGATCGCAGTCTGGCAGGCAGAATGGCAACCTGGCTGGCAGGCTGGCAGGATGGTAGGCAGGCAGGCAGTCTGGCAGGCTGGCAGGCTGGATGGCTGGCGGGCTGGCTGGTTGTCAGGGTGGCAGGCAGTCTGGCTGGCTGGCAAGTAGGCATGCAGGCTGACAAACTGGCTCGCTGGCTGGCTGGCAGGCTGAGTGGCAGGCTGGCAGAAAGGCTGGCAAGGTGGTAGTTTGGCTGGCTGGCAGGTTGGCAGGAGAGCAGGAAGGCAGGCTGCCAGGCAGGTTGGCTGGCAGGCAGGCTGGCAGGGTGGCAGGCTGGGAAGCTGGTTGACTGGCAGGCTGGCAAGATTTCTAGCTGGCTGGCTGACTGGCAGGATGGCTAGCTGGCTGGCAGGCTGGATGGTTGCATGGTAGGCTGGCAGGCTGGCAGGCAGCCTGGCTGGATGACAGGCTGGCAGGCTGGCAGGGCTCATAAGTTGGCTGACTGGATGGTTGGCAGGCTGGCAGGCAAACTGGCAAGCTGGCTGGCAGACTGGCAAAATGGCAGGCAAGCTGGCAGGCAGGCTGGCTGGCTTCTGGCTGGCAGGTTGGCTAGCTGGCTGGCAGGACGTTTGGCTGTCTAGTTGTCAGGCAGGCTGGCTAGGTGGCTGGTAGGCTGGCAGGCTGGGTGGCAGGCTGGCAGACTGACTGGCAGGTTGGCAAGCTTTCTAGCTGGCTGGCTGGCAGGCATGCTGATGGCAGGCTGGCTAAATGGCTGCATGATAGGCTGGCTTGCTGGCAGGCAGCCTGGCTGAATGACTGGCTGGCTAGCTGGCTGGCAGGCTGGGAGGGCTCACAAACTGGCTGGCTGGCTGGCTGACTGACAGGCAGGTTGACTGGCTCACTGGCTGGCAGGTTGGCCTGGTGGCTGGCAGGATAGAAGGATGGCAGGTAGGATGGCTGGCAGGCTGGCAAGCTAACTGAAAGGCGGGCAGGTTGGCTGCCCAGCTGGCAGGATGGCAGGCAGATTGGCTGGCTTGCTGGCAGGCTGGCAAGCTGGCTGACTGTGTGGCTGACTGGTAGGCTGGCAGGTGGGTGGCAGGCTGGCAGGCTGGCAGGCAGGTAGGTAGGCTGGCTGGCAAGCTGACTGTCTGGCAGGCTGGCTGGCAAGCTGACTCTCTGGCAGGATGGCAAGGTGGTAGTTTGGCTGGCTGACTGGCAGACAGGTGGCAGACTGGCAAGCTGTCTGTCTGTCTGTCTGTCAGATTGCCTGGCTGGCTGGCAGGCTGGTTGGCTGGAAGGATGGCTGGCAGGATGGCTGGCTGGTAGGCTGGCAGACAGGCTGTCAAGTTGGCTGGCAGACTGGCAGGATGGCAGTCAGGCATTCTGGAATGCAGGTTGGCAAGCTGACTGGCTGGCTGGCTGACTGGCAGGATGGCTAGCTGGCTGGCAGGCTGGGAAGCTGGCTGGCTGGCAGGCTGACAGACTGGCTGGCAGACTGGCAAGATTTCTGGCTGGCTGGCTGACTGGCAGGATGGCTGGATGGATGGCAGGCTGGCAGACTGGATGCAGGCATGCTGATGGCAGGCTGGCTGGATGGCTGCATGGTAGGCTGGCAGGTAGCCTGGCTGGATGACATGCTGGATAGCCAGCTGGCAGGCTGGCAGGGCTCACAAATTGGCTGGCTGGCTGGTTGGCAGGCTGGCAGGCAGACTGGGAAGCTGGCTGGCAGACTGGCAAAATGGCAGGCAAGCTAGCAGGCAGGCTGGCTCGCTGGCTGGCAGGTTGGTTGGCTGGCTGGCAGGATGTTAGGCTGTCTAGTTGTCAGGCAGGCTGGCTAGGTGGCTGGCAGGCTGGGTGGCAGGTTAAAAGACTAGCTGGCAGGCTGGCAATCTTTCTGGCTGGCTGGCTGACTGCGTGCATGCTGATGACAGGCTGGCTGGATGGCTGCATGATAGGCTGGCTTGCTGGTAGGCAGCCTGTCTCGATGACAGGCTGGCTAGCTGGCGGCAGGTTGGCAGGGCTCACAAACTGGCTGGCTGGATGGATGGCAGGCTGGCACGCAGACTGACAAGCTGGCTGGCAGACTGGCAGGCAGGCTGGCTGACTCGTTGGCTGGGTGGCTGGCAGGATGGCAGGATGGCAGACAGGCTGGCTGGTAGGCTGGATGGATGGCAGGCAGGCAGGCTGGCAAGCTGACTGAAAGGCTGGCAGGTTGGCAGCCTGGCTGGCAGGATGGCAGGATTGCAGGCAGATTGGCTGCCATGCTGGCAAGCTGGCTGACTGTGTGGCAGGCTGGCAGGATGAATGGCAAGCTGGCAGGATGGCAGGCAGGCAGTCTGGCAGGCTGTCTGGCAGGCTGGCTAGGTGAATGGCAGGCTGTCTGGCTATCTGCAGGGTGGCAGGCTGGCTAGCAAGCTGGCTGACTGGCAGGCTGGTTAGGTGGCTGACAGGCTGTCTGGCAGGCTGGCTGGCAAGCTGGCTCTCTGGCAGGCTGGCAAGGTGGTAGTTTGGCTGGCTGGCAGGCAGGCAGGATAGCAGGCAGGCAGACTGGCAGGCAGGCTGCCAAGCTGGCTGCTGGCAGGCTGGTGGCAGACTAGCAAGCTGGCTGGCAGGCTTGCAGGTAGGCTGTCTGTCTGTCTAATTGCCTGGCTGGCTGGCAGGCTGGTTGGCTGAAAGGATGGCTGGCAGACTGGCTGGCTGGTAGGCTGGCAAGCTGGCTGGCTGGCTGGCAAGATGGCAGGCAGGGAGACTGGCAAGCTGGCTTGTTGGCGGGATCACAGGTTGGCAGGCAGAATGGCAAACTGGCTGGAAGGCTGGCAGAATGGTAGGTAGGCTGGCAGGCTGGCAAGCTGGATGGCTGGTGGGCTGGCAGGATGGCAGGCAGGCTGGCTGGCTGGCAAGTAGGCATGCAGGCTGACAAGCTGGCTGGCTTGCTGGCTTGGTTAAGCATCATGAAATATTACGTGAAACTCCGAATTCAGCATCATGAATTATGAAGTCACAGTCATGGCCAACAATTGACATTTCTCATTTCAGAACCTGGAATTATGACCTTTGAGGCAAGAAATTTGTTGTCTACATTTTGACCAAAACAGGCAAATGTGATGCCAAAAACATGTATCATGATCACACAGATTCGCTAAAACATGTCCATTCTGAATTCAGCATCATGAATTATGAAGTCACAGTCATGGTCTAGAGTTGACATTTCTGACTTCAGAAACTTGAATTATGACCTTAGAGGCTGAAATTTGTTGTCTACATTTTTTACCAAAACAGGCAAATGTGATGTCGAAATCATGTCTCATGGTCACACAGATTCAGAAAAATATGTCCATTTCAAATTCAGAATCATAAATTATGATGTGATATTCATGGCCTAGAATTGACATTTCTTTCTTTCTTTTTTCTTTTTTTGGTTTTTTGTTTTTGGGCCACACCCGGCAGTGTTCATGCCGGCAGTGTTCCTGGCTGTCTGCTCAGAAGTAGCTACTGGCAGACACGGGGGACCACATGGGACACCTTTGGTCCTGGATCGGCTGCTTGCAAGGCAAATGCCGCTGTGCTATAACTCTGGGCCCAGAATTGACATTTCTGACTTTAGAACCTAGAATATGACCTTAGAGGCAAGAAATTTGTTGTCTACATTTTTGACCAAAACAGGCAAATGTGATGTCAAAATCATGTGTCATGTTCACACAGGTTCAGAAAAAAATGTACATTTCTAATTCAGAATCATTAATTATGACATGAAATTCATGGCCTAGCTTCTGAGGAAACTGAGAACCTGAAGGGAGCCCTGTCCTGTGATTCTCTGTCTTTTCTGAATCCTAGAAGCTCTCCTCAGAGCCCTGGGAAGCGACCCCCAAAATCTGCATTCTGAAGCTACCCAGCGAGCGAGTGAGTAAGAAATGGCTGACTGTGGGGACTGCCAGGTGAAGTGCTGATTGATTCACTTGCAGAGTCCCCGCCCGGCTGTGCATCTTCTGAGGAAACTGAGGACCTGAAGGGAGCCCTGTCCTGTGCTTCTCTGTCTTTTCTGAATCCTTGAAGCTCTCCTCAGAGCCCTGGGAAGCAAACCCACAAAACTGCATTCTGAAGCTACACAGCGAGCAAGTGAGTAAGAAATAGCTGACTGTGGGGACTGCCAGGTAAAGTGCTGATTGATTCACTTGCAGAGTCCCTGCCCGGCTGTGCTTCTTCTGAGGAAACTGAGGAACTGAAGGGAGCCCTGTCCTATGCTTCTCTGTCGTTTCTGAATCCTTGAAGCTCTCCTCAGAGCCCTGGGAAGCAAACGCCCCAAAAAACTGCATTCTGAAGCTACCCAGCGAGCAAGCGAGTGACTAAGAAATTGCTGACTGAGTGGGGCCCTACTGAAAAACTGTGAATGCTGCCTTGTGTGTCTGTCTTCTGTCCTCTTGCATGAAACTCTTAGGAGTGGGCCAAAAAGAGGCTCCAGCAGAGCACTTAGCTCTACTTTGCTACGTGGCCAGGCGCTCTTTCTAAGAAAAGAACACCATCACAAGAAGAAAAAATCACACTAAGAACTGTGCTGGATCACAGAAGCAAGCATTTCTCTCCGGACTGCATTTTCTGCTGCATGCTCGGGCCTAAGATTTGATCCTGTGTGAGGCTTCATCCACAGAGGACTCCCCTCCCTTAGAGGCAAGTCGACCCATCCAGAAAGGGCGGAGTCAGAGTAGAGTGCTACCTGCATCATATAGCCAATGAATACCACCACAACACGTGGAAAAACCCACAATACAAGTGTGACAATGGGGAAACAACGCAGGCCAGCATCAGACATAGAGAATGAAGATAACAATTCTGAGGACCAGATAATGACCAACCAACTAATCAACCTCTCAGATAAGTACGTTAGACTAGCAATATGGAAGATGCTCAAAGAACTCAAAGAAACCATGGATCAAGTTGAACAAAACACTAATAAGAACCAAGAAAATATGAAGACAGAAATCACAAAACTCCAAACTGAAATAACATGTCAACTAACAGGTCTGAAAAAGTCAGTAAACGAAGTGAATGACAAAATGGATAAGCTCTGGGACAGGGTATCAGAAGCTGAGAATAGACTTGGTGCTGTGGAAGATGAGATACATAATAATTCCATACAGCAGGAGAGATTGGAAAAAAAACTTAAAGCAAATGAACAGACAATGGAAAAAATAGTCAAAGAATGGGAACAGATGAAGATAGAAGTCTATGATAAGATCAATAGAAACGAGCCACTGAACTTCGCTGGATCTCAGATGCCAGCACCCTTCTGCCTCTCTACTCTGCTGTCCTGCATTTTTGGCCTGATTTCATCCTGGGTGCGGCCCATCTGCCAGCCTGCCTTCCTGTGAGCCTTCCGTGGAGGTGAGTCGACACGCCCAGAAAGGGAGAAGCCAGAGGAGCACGGTTGCTCCGCTCCCCTTCGCGACGGTGCACAGCATTTAGCCGATGAATACAATCACAACACGTAGAAAAACACGCAGTACTAGTGTGACAATGGGGAAACAACATGGGCCAGTGCCAGACATAGAGAATGAAGATGGCAACTCTGATGACTTGAACATGACCAACCACCTAGTCAGTCTCTCAGATAAGGAGTTTAGAGTTGCAATATGGAACATGTTCAAAGAACTCAAACAAAGTATAGAAGAGAAAACTAAAAAGAATCAGGAGAATATGAAGATAGAAATGAGAAAACTCCAAACAGAAATTTCAGATCAAATAACAGGTCTGAGAAACTCAGTAGATGAATTGAAGAAAAACATGTTTGAGATTTCCCACAGGTTAACAGCAGCTGAGGATAGAATCAGTACACTGGAAGATGAGATACATAACAATTACATACAGCAGAAGAAATTGGAAAAAAGCCTCAAAGCAAATGATCAAACAATGGAAAAATTACTCAAAGAATGGGAACAGATGAAAATAGAAGTCTATGATAAGCTCAACAGAAACAACTTAAGAATCATTGGAGTCCCAGAGACTCAGGAAGAAAATCTCCAGGAAGAATCAACAGTCAAGAACATCATTAAAGAGAAACTACCAGAGATAATGAATACATGTGATCAAATCCTGCATGCCCAAAGAGTGTCAACTAAAAGAAACCCCAGAAAAAACACCGCAAGACACATCCTAGTCACAATGACGAATCCCATAGATAGAGACAAAATTCTGAAAGCAGCAAGATCGAAAAGAGAAATTACATTCAAGGGAACATCCTTGAGATTTACTGCAGACCTGTCACCAGAAACACTCAAGGCCAGAAGGCAGTGGTGGGACATAGTGACAAAACTCAATGAAATAAATGCTTCGCCTAGAATACTGCACCCAGCAAAACTCACTTTCAGGTTTGAAGGAACAATACATAGTTTCACAGACAAACAACAGCTCAAAAACTTCACAGACTCAAAACCATTCTTAAAAGAAAAACTGAATGGCATACTTTAAGACAAGGCTTACCAACAGACACACCAAACTTTAATATAAAGATGGCACTAACTCCCAGGACAATTCTTTCTCTCAATGTCAATGGACTAAATGCACCAGTTAAGAGACACAGAGTGGCTAAATGGATCAAAAAACTCAATCCAACCTTCTGCTGCCTACAAGAAACGCACCTGAATAGTCAGAACAAACATAGACTCAAAATAAAAGGCTGGAGGAAAATCATCCAAGCAAACAACACCCAAAAAAAAGCAGGAGTGGCCATATTAATATAAGATGATGCAAACTTTATACTTAGGAAAGTTGTAAGGGACAAAGATGGACATTTTGTATTAATCAAGGGATATGTACAGCAGGAAGAAATCACCCTCCTAAACATATATGCACCGAATAAGGGGCCAGAAAATATTTAATACAACTGTTGACAAATCTGAAAAATAATATCAATAACAACACAATAATTGTGGGAGACCTCAACACGGCATTGTCAACACTAGACAGGTCAACCAGACTGAAACCCAACAAGAATATATTAGACCTGAGGAGAGAAATGGAAGAAAGAGGCCTAGTAGATATATACAGGACACTCCACCCCCAGAAGCCTGGATACACATTTTTCTCTAATGTACATGGGACATTCTCTAGGATAGAATACATGTTAGCACACAAAACATACCTCCATAATATCAAGAGGATAGACATTTTGCAGGCTGCCTTTGCTGACCACAAAACCCTGAAATTATATATAAACTACAAAGGGACACAGAAGAAAAATTTTAACACCTGGAAGTTAAATAGCCTCATACTGAATAATCAGTGGGTCCGAGATGAAATCAAAGAGGAAATCAAAACCTACCTGAAAACAAATGACAATGGAGACACAAATTATCAGAACCTATGGGACACAGCAAAAGCAGTACTGAGAGGAAAATTTATAGCTTTGCAAGCACACATCAGGAAAGAAGAAGGGGCATACCTGAATAGCTTAATGACGCAGCTCATAGAATTAGAAAGTGCTCAACAAAAGGATCCAAAAATAGGGAGGCAGAAGGAAATAACAAAGCTGAGAGCAGAAATCAATGAAGTGGAAACCAGAAAAACCATGCAAAAGATCAACGAAAGCAGAAGTTGGTTCTTTGAAAAAATAAACAAGATTGATAGACCACTGGCAAAACTAACAAAGAAAGAAAGAGAGAGAAACTTGATAACTCGTATTAGGAATGAAAAAGGAGAGATCACTACTGATATGGTAGAGATTCAAAGGGTAATCAGAAACTACTTTGAGAAACTCTATGCCACTAAAAATGAAAACCTGGAAGAAATGGATAAATTTTTGGAATCTTATAATCTTCCACGATTGAATGAAGAGGATGTAGCATATCTAAACACACCCATTACTATTGAGGAAATTAAGAAAGTAATCAAATGTCTGCCCAAAAACAAAAGCCCAGGCCCAGATGGATTTACTAATGAATTCTTTCAAACCTTTCAAGAGGAACTACTACCAATCCTGGCAAGAATCTTTCATGAAATTGAAAAAACAGGAAAACTTCCAAATAGCTTTTATGAAGCCAACATTACCTTGATACCTAAACCAGACAGAGATGCTACGAAAAAAGAAAATTACAGACCAATATCGCTGATGAATGCAGATGCAAAGATCTTCAACAAAATCCTGGCAAATAGGATTCAATGCCTCATTAAGATCATCCACTACGATCAAGTAGGTTTCATTCCAGGAATGCAAGGCTGGTTTAACATCTGTAAATCTATCAACATAATACACAACATCAACAGCAAGAAAATAAAAATCACATGATCATATCAATCGACGCAGAGAAAGCATTTGACAAGGTCCAACACCCATTCTTGATCAAAACTCTCAGCAAGATGGGAATGGAAGGAACCTTTCTCAATATAGTTAAGGCCATCTACCACAAGCCATAGGCAAATATTGTCCTCAATGGAGAAAAACTGAAAGCCTTTCCTCTAAATTCTGGAACAAGACAAGGCTGTCCTCTCTCACCACTCCTATTCAACATAGCACTGGAAGTACTCACTATAGCGATTAGGCAAGAAAAGGATATCAAGGGAATCCAGATAGGAAAGGAAGAAGTCAAGCTCTCACTGTTTGCAGATGACATGATACTCTACTTAGAAAACCCCAAAGACTCTACCAAAAAGCTTCTAGAAACAATAGACTCATATAGCAAGGTGGCAGGCTACAAAATTAACACACAAAAATCAATGGCCTTTCTATACACCAATACTAATAAGGAAGAAATGGACATTAAGAAAACAACTCCATTCACTATAGTGTCACACAAACTCAAATGTCTTGGAATCAACTTGACTAAAAATGTGAAGGACCTATACAAGGAAAACTATAAAACTCTGCTCCAAGAAATAAGAGAGGACACGCGGAAATGGAAGCACATACCCTGCTCATGGATTGGCAGGATTAACATCATTAAAATGGCAATACTCCCCAAAGCACTGTACAGATTTAATGCGATCCCCCTAAAGATACCCATGACATTCTTCAAAGAAGTGGACCAGGCACTTTTGAAATTTATTTCGAACAATAAACACCCTCGAATAGCTAAAGCAATCATTGGGAAAAAGAATATGGGAGGAATTACTTTCCCCAACTTTAAACTTTACTACAAAGCAATAGTTATCAAAAGAGCATGGTATTGGAATAAGGACAGGCCCTCAGATCAGTGGAATAAGATTGAATACTCAGAGAATGTTCCCTAGACATACAATCACCTAATTTTTGATAAAGGAGCAAAAAATCCTAAATGGACCAAAGAAAGCCTCTTCAACAAGTGGTGTTGGCACAACTGGGTAGCCACTTGCAAAAAAATTGAACTTAGACCCCCAGCTAACATCATGTACGAAGGTAAAATCCAAATGGATTAAAGACCTCGATATCAGCCCCAAAACCATAAGATATATAGAACAATACGTAGGTAAAAAACTCCAGGACATTGAGGCTAAAGGCATCTTCAAGGAAGAAACTGCACTCTCCAAGCAAGTGAAAGCAGAAATTAACAGATGGGAATATATTAAGCTGAGAAGCTTCTGCACCTCAAAGGAAATAGTGCCCAAGATACAAGAGCCACCCACTGAGTGGGAGAAACTATTCGCCCAATACCCATCAGATAAGGGGCTAATCTCCAAAATATACAAGGCACTGACAGAACTTTACAAGAAAAAAACATCTAATTTCATCAAAAAATGGGGAGAATAAATGAACAGACACTTTGACAAAGAAGAAATACAGATGGCTAAAAGACACATGAAAAAATGCTTCACATCACTAATCATCAGGGAGATGCAAATCAAAACAACGATGAGATACCACCTCACACCACAGAGAATGGCACACATCACAAAGAATGAGAATAAACAGTGTTGGCGGGGATGTGGGGAGAAAGGAACTCTTATCCACTGCTGGTGGGAATGCCGTCTAGTTCAACCTTTATGGAAAGTGATATGGAGATTCTTCCAAAAACTGGAAATCGAGCTCCCATACGATCCAGCTATACCACTCCTAGGAATATACCTAGGAACACAAAAATACAATACAAAAACCCCTTCCTTACACCTATATTCATTGCAGCTCTATTTACCATAGCAAGACTCTGGAAACAACCAAGATGCCCTTCAACAGACGAATGGCTAAAGAAACTGTGGTACATATACACAATGGAATATTATGCAGCTGTCAGGAGAGATGAAGTCATGAAATTTTCCTATACATGGATGTACACGGAATCTATTATGCTGAGTGAAATAAGTCAGAGAGAGAGAGAAAAACGCAGAATGGTCTCACACATTTATGGGTTTTAAGAAAAACGAAAGACATTCTTGCAATAATAACTTTCAGACACAAAAGAGAAAAGAGCTGGAAGTTCCAGCTCACCTCAGGAAGCTCATCACAAAGAGTGATGAGTTTAGTTGGATAAATAACTACATTTCGAACTGTCCTAATAATGAGAATGTATGAGGGAAATTGAGAACCTGTTTAGAGTACAGGCGGGGGTCGGGTGGGGAGGAGAAAGACTTGGGACATTGGTGATGGGAATGTTGCACTGGTGATGGGTGGTGTTAAGAAAAAAAATATTGTTATTCAATAATGGAAAAAAAAAAGATCAATAGAAACAACTTAAGAATCATTGGAGTCCCAGAGACCCAGGAAGAAAATTTCCAGGAAGAATCAACGGTCAAAAACATCATTAAAGAGAAACTTCTAGAGTTAAAAAATATATGTGATCAAATCCTGCATGCTCGAAGAGTACCAACCAAAAGAGACCCCAGAAAAACCACCCGAAGACACATCCTTGTCAAAATGACAAATCCTATAGATAGAGACAGAATTCTGAAAACAGCTATATCAAAAGGGGAAATTACATTCAAGCAAGCATCCTTGAGATTTACAGCAGACCTGTCACCAGAAACACTCAATGCCAGAAAGCAGTGGTGAGACATTGTGACAAGACTGAATGAAATGAATGCTTCACCTAGAATACTGTACCCAGCAAAATTCAATTTCTGGTTTGACGGAAGAATACATTATTTCACAGACAAAAAACAGCTCAGAAACTTTACAGACTCAAAACCAGTCTTAAGAGAAAAACTGAAAGACCTAATTTAAGACAAGACTAACCAAGAGACACACAAAATTTCGATATAAAGATGGCATTAAATCCCAGGACAATTCTTTCTCTCAACGTCAATGGACTAAATGCACCAGTCAAGAGACACAGAGTGGCTAAATGGATCAAAAAACTCAATCCAACCTTCTGCTGCCTACAAGAAACGCACCTGAATAGTCAGAACAAACATAGACTCAAAACAAAAGGCTGGAGAAAAATTATCCAAGCAAACAACACCCATAAAAAGCTGGAGTGGCCATACTAATATCAGATAATGCAAACTTTATACTCAGGAAGGTTGTAAGGGACAAAAATGGACATTTTATATTAAACAAAGGGTATGTAAAGCAGGAAGAAATAACTCTCCTAAACATATATGCACCGAATGAGGGGCCAGCAAAATATTTAATACAACTGTTGACAAATCTGAAAAATAATATCAATAACAACACAATTATCGTGGGGGACCTTAACACGGCTTTGTAAACACTGGATAGGTCAACCAGACTGAAACCCAAGAAGAATATACTAGACCTGAGGAGAGAAATGGAAGAAAGAGGCCTAGTGGATATATATAGGGCACTCCATCCCCAGAAACCTGGGTACACATTCTTCTCCAATGTACATGGACATTCTCCAGGATAGACTACATGCTGGCACATAAAACATACCTTCATAATATCAAGAGAATAGAAATTTTCCAGACTACCTTCGCTGACCCCAAGGCTCTGAAATTATTTGTGAGTTCCAAAGGAACTCAGAAGAAAAACTTGAACACCTGGAAGTTAAACAGCCTCATACTCAATAACCAGTGGGTGCGAGATGAAATCAAGGAGGAAATCAAAAGGTTCCTGGAAACAAATGACAATAAAGACACAAACTATCAGAACTTATGGGACACAGCAAAAGCAGTACTGAGAGGAAAATTTATAGCTTTGCAAGGACACATCAGGAAGGAAGAAGGAGCTTTCCTGAGTAGCTTAATGACACAGCTAATAGAATTAGAAAGTACTCAACAGAAGGACCCAAAAATAGGGAGACAGAAGTAAATAACAAAGCTGAGAGCAGAAATCAACGAAGTGGAAACCCAAAAAACAATCCAAAAGATCAACAAAAGCAGAAGTTGGTTCTTTGAAAAAATAAACAAGATTGATAGACCACTGGCAAACCTAACAAAGAAAGAGAGAGAGAGAAACTTGATAACTCATATTAGGAATGTAAAAGGAGAGAGCACTGCTGATATGACAGAGATTCAAAGGGTAATCAGAAACTACTTTGAGAAACTCTACTCCATTAAAAATGAGAACCTGGAAGAAATGGATAAATTCTTGGACTCTTATAATCTTCCACAGTGGAAGGAAGAGGACGTAGCATATATAAACAAACCCATCTCCATTGATGAAATTAAAACGGTAATCAAATGTCTGCCCAAAAACAAAAGCCCAGGCCCAGATGGATTCACTAATGAATTCTTTCAAACTTTCCAAGAGGAACTACTACCAATCCTGGCAAGAATCTTTCATGAAATTGAAAAACAGAAACACTTCCAAATAGCTTTTATGAAGCCAACATCACCTTGATACCTAAACCAGACAGATGCTACGAAGAAAGAAAATTACAGACCAATATTCCTAATGAATGCAGATGCACAGATTCTCAACAAAATCCTGGCAAATAGGATTCAATGCCTCATTAAGAAGATTATCCCCACTCCGAGACAGAAATGCTACGAAAAAAAAATTACAGACCAATATTGCTGATGAATGCAGATGCAAAGATCCTCAACAAAATCCTGGCAAATAGGATTCAATGCCTCATTAAGAAGATCATCCACTACGATCAAGTACATTTCATATCAGGAATGCAAGGATGGTTTAACATCCGTAAATCTATCAATATAATATACAACATAAACACAAGAAAAATAAAAACCACATGATCATATCAATAGATGCAGAGAAAGCATTTGATAAGGTCCAACACCCATTCTTGATCAAAACTCTCAGCAAGATGGGAATGGAAGGAACCTTTCTCAATATAGTTAAGGCCATCTACCATAAGCCAGTGGCAAATATTATCCTCAATGGAGAAAAACTAAAAGCCTTCCCTCTAAATTCTGGCACAAGACAAGGCTGTCCTCTCTCACCACTCCTATTCAACATAGCACTGGAAGTACTTGCTATAGCGATTAGGCAAGAAAAAATATCAAGGGAATCCAGATAGGAAAGAAAAAAGTCAATCTCTCACTGTTTGCAGATGACATGATACTCTACTTAGAAAACCCTAAAGACTCTACCAAAAGGTTCTAGAAACAATAGACTCATATAGCAAGGTGGCAGGCTACAAAATTAACACACAAAAATCAATGGCCTTTCTATACACCAATAGTAATAAGGAAGAAATGGACATTAAGAAAACAACCCCATTCACAATAGTGCCACACAGACTCAAATATCTTGGAATCAACTTGACTAAAAATGTGAAGGACCTATACAAATAAAACTATAAAACTCTGCTCCAAGAAATAAGAGAGGACACGCGGAAATGGAAACACATACCCTGCTCATGGATTGGCAGGATTAACATCATCAAAATCGCAATACTCCCCAAGGCATTATACAGATTTAATGCTATCCCTCTAAAGATACCCATGACATTCTTCAAAGAAGTGGATCAGGCACTTTTGCAATTTGTTTGGAACAATAAACACCCTAGAATAGCTAAAGCAATCATTGGGAAAAAGAATGTGGGAGGAATAACTTTCCCCAACTTTAATCTTTACTACAAAGCAATAGTTATCAAAATAGCATGGTATTGGAATAAGGACAGGTCTTCAGATAAGTGAAATAGGCTTGAATATTCAGAATATGTTCCCCAGACATACAATCACCTAATTTTCGATAAAGGATCAGGAAATCCTTAATGGAGAAGGGAAAGCCTCTTCAACAAGTGTTGTTGGCACAACTGGGTAGCCACTTGCAAAAAATTGAATTTAGAACCCCAGCTAACATCATGTATGAGGGTAAAATCAAATGGATTAAATACCTCGATATCAGACCCAAAACCATAAGATATATTGAACAACACATAGGCAAAACACTCCAGGACATTGAGACTACAGGCATCTTCAAGGAGGAAACTGCACTCTCCAAGCAAGTGAAAGCAGAGATTAACAGATGGGAATATATTAAGCTGAGAAGCTTCTGCACCTCAAAGGAAATAGTGCCCAGGATACAAGAGCCACCCACTGAATGGGAGAAACTATTCACCCAATACCTATCAGATAAGGGGCTAATCTCCAAAATATACAAGGCACTGACAGAACTTTACAAGAAAAAAACATCTAATCCCATCAAAAATTGGGGAGAAGAAATGAACAGACACTTTGACAAAGAAGAAATACAAATGGCCAAAAGACACATGAAAAAATGCTCCACATCACTAATCATCAGGGAGATGCAAATCAAAACAACGATGAGATACCACCTCACACCCCAGAGAATGGCACACATCACAAAGAATGAGAATAAACAGTGTTGGCGGGGATGTGGAGAGAAAGGAAGTCTTATCCACTGCTGGTGGGAATGCCGTCTAGTTCAACCTTTATGGAAAGCAATATGGAGATTCCTCCAAAAACTGGAAATCGAGCTCCCATACGATCCAGCTATACCACTCCTAGGAATATACCCAAGGAACATAAAAATATAATACAAAAAACCCTTCATTACACCTATATTCATTGCAGCACTATTTACCATAGCAAGACTCTGGAAACAACCCAGATGCCCTTTAACAGACGAATGGCTAAAGAAACTGTGGTACATATACACAATGGAATATTATGCAGCTGTCAGGAGAGATGAAGTCATGAAATTTTCCTATACAAGGATGTACACGGAATCTATTATGCTGAGTGAAATACGTCAGAGAGAGAGAGAAAAATGCAAAATGGTCTCACTCATCTATGGGTTTTAAGAAAAATGAAAGACATTCTTGCAATAATAATTTTCAGACACAAAAGAGAAAAGAGCTGGAAGTTCCAGCTCACCTCAGGAAGCTCACCACAAATAGTGATGAGTTTAGTTAGAGAAATAACTACATTTTGAACTGTCCTAATAATGAGAATGTATGAGGGAAATGGAGCACCTGTTTAGAGTACAGGCAGGGGTCGGGTGGGGAGGAGGGAAACTTGGGACATTGGTGATGGGAATGTTGCACTGGTGATGGGGGGTGTTCTTTACATGACTGAAACCCAAACCCAATCATGTATGTAATCAAGGTGTTTAAATAAAAAAAAATTTAAAAAATGTAGACAACAAATTTCTTTCCTTTAAGGTCATATTCTAGGTTCTGAAGTCAGAAATGTCAATTCTGGGCCCAGAGAGATAGCACAGCGGCATTTGCCTTGCAAGCAGCCGATCCAGGATCAAAGGTGGTTGGTTCGAATCCCGTTGTCCCATATGGTCCCCCGTGCCTGCCAGGAGCTATTTCTGAGCAGACAGCCAGGAGTAACCCCTGAGCACCGCTGTGTGTGGCCCAAAAACCAAAAACCAAAAAAAAAAAAAAAAAAAAAAAAAGAAAAAAGAAAAGAAAGAAATGTCAATTCTAGGCCATGAATATCACATCATAATTAATGATTCTGAATTCAAAATGGACATATTTTCCCACTGTCTAGTATAGTAAAGCAGAAAAGGGCAGAGAGAGAGAGAGAGAGGTTTGGCGATGTGCCTGTCTTAGGCTGTCTGATTTGTCACCACAGAGGGCATCTGAGAGAGGAACAGATGTGGCTTCCCCCTGTGGACTCAGGCTAATCCTGTCATGAGCAACATCACAGCCGAGACCACCAGGGTGGTGTCTCATCCGCCAAATGCTGAAATTCAGTAAAATCCAGGGAGTCAGGGGTATGGGTAGTGAGCTGTTGATAATGCACAGCAACATGTTTTCCAGTAGCACTGTCCACCTGTGTCTTAATAAGATCGGTTAATTTTTTAATGCCCAAGGGCTGAATGAAAGAAGGCAGAGCAAACCTAATAGTGGCCCTACAATAGTAGGTACCAGTGTTGTGAACCAAGGAGAGGTTGAAAACCAATTTTTATACCAGGATTCGCTTTGAGTGGTAACCTTATATCATTCCTGCAGGCTTTTTTTAATTCTTTAACACTATCATGTACAACACCAGTTTTATTCTTATAGAAACAACATTTTTCCTTTAAGGCTGTGCATATTCCCTCCTCCTTTAAAAATATCAGATTCAGGCCGCAGCAATTTTGCAGCACCACCTTAGCCAGGGAGGATAATGATTCCTCCAAGGCTTTGAGGCTATTTTTAACCGTGGTAATATCCCATTGGACCTTGGAGGCAAGAAAATTAAAATTATCTTGAGAAGTAACTAAAGCAGTAATACCAGTGCTAGTACCTACGGCTCCAAGGCCGAGAACGACAGCAAGGGTAATTGTGGTCATGGGCTCTCGGTGGACATGGGAAGGACCAGCATGAGAGTGGAAATAGAGGAAACCCTGGAGAGTCCGTATGGTAAAGCGAGGAAGGAGAAGAACAAGAACATAATAGTCCTGTTTTTGGAGAAAAAGGGGACAATAATATGAGGAGTAAGACCAGAGGAACAAGCAAAAAACAGAGGTGAGGGCAACCAAATAAAGAGCTTGATGGGTGGGAACAAAGGTCCAATTGCAAACGGGCTCAAACGTCAAGGGATGGAGCATGGGTGGACCAAGAAGACAAAGGCCAGAACCAACGACTTGGGCTAGGGTGACTGCAGCAGGGCCATCCAAGTGCCAACGAAGGTGTGTAGTGTTGTTAGTATAAGTAAGATTATCAGAGTACGAGGCAATGCCTTCATAAAAGGGAGGTTGGTCAGAGAAACAAATCCAACAGTGGTCATACTATTGATCAGAAAGCGCAATGGCTGAAGCGTTAACCATTTCGATAAGCAAATCAGTAGAGGAGGGAGGGTCAGGGGGAACGGTAGGGCGGAAATAAGGAGAGGAGGAGGGAAGGATGGAAGGAGTTAGGACAGAAGAGGGAAGAACGGTGTGGGGAGGCAAAGGGCGAGGGGCTGGAGCCCAGGAGTGTAGAAGAACATTAGGTTCAATGGCAACGCATTGATATTCAGGAAAGGTTTTCTTTAGGCGAAGGGTGAAAAGTAATCCTGGGTTACCTGAGACTTCATAGAGTCTGAGTCCCCAAGAAAGTCCCACATAGAATTCTTTAACATGAGTCTGAGCTTTGGAAGTAAATTGAATAACAAGTGGATTGCACCAGGAATGAGCACATTGCTGGGCAGTCTGAGGTCCCAAGGTTTTCTTTTTAACAGTAATATAATCCCAATTAGTAGTAGGTTTCAAGTAGACGTCACCAGTAGTTTCACAACCCCAGGATGCACAATAAAAATCTGCTTCCTCACCACATTTACTATTGAGAGTGTGGGGGCGGTGATGTCCAGGGCAGACATAAATGGCTTTTTCGCTGAGGATACTGTGTCCCCATGCATTGGTGCAGGCCCTGGGCCTCGGTGTAAGAGGGTGACAGCTCACGCCTGAAGCCATAGATGGGTGGTACCCATAATAATCATAGGGAGAGGAGATGTTAACAGGTGCTGGCTGAGGCCAAAAGTGAGAAGGAGTACCCCATTCATTGCCGGCACCAAGAGCAAGGATGCAAAGATCTGTTTCAATGGTAGGAAAGGCAGGTTCAGCTCCGATGTGAGAAACAGTGAGAACAACATCAAGGGCTTGATTGATGACCTCCCAAGTGTAATTGTAGACTTGGTATCAGCTGACAGGATTATTGGCTGCTTTAGTACTCAGAAGGTGCAGGCGAGGAGGGTCGAGAAGAGGCAGGAGAATTGTCAGAAGTGGGAGGATCCTTCCGAAGGGCAGTTTTGGCAGCAGCATCTGAAAGAGAAGAAGCAACCTCAGGGCTGGAGGCTCTGGGTGGATAATAAAGCTTAATGAGATGTTCGGGGAGCCAGCTAGTCTCGTTGGAGGTTGGGACATGCACACAGGCATGTCCTTTGCCTCAAATAAGGACTGGATGGGGTTCCTGCGAAGACCCGGTTTGAGGGTCTTTCCAAAGAACTTGTTTAAATGCACTGGCAGTGGCAGGGTGCCAAAGCCTATCTGCAGCTGAACGACCATCTTGGTAGAAAGAGAGGAAGTTAAGCAAAAAGAGTGCGTGGCTGAGCAACGGGTGGGGACCGCTGCCTTTGTGGGAGTAAAAGGAAGTTTGGTCAGAGAATAGTTTGGCAATCATGTTTTTAAGTGTTTGATTGCCATGCTCGATGATAGCTTGACCGGTGGGATTGTGGGGGGTGCCAAAGATTTGATTGATATGCATAGCAACGCAAAAGGAGCGGAATTTGGACCTGGCATACACAGGACCATTGTCCGTTTTAATGGCTGAAGGTCTCCATAAAACTGAAAGACAATACAGAACATGGGAAATAATGTGTGTTGCACTTTCTCCAGTCTGGAGAGAGGCGCAAATAAATCCACTGCAAGTATTCACAGTAACATGAATGTATTTAAGTGAGGCAAAATGATTATAGGTTTGGGAAGGAGTGAGGCCACGGGATGTAGCATAACAGTGGGGCCTATAGCTACAGAGGCATACTTGGGAGGTTCTTTTCACAATAAAACTTTCCATAAATTTAATTTTACATATAAAAAATAGGAGTTTACTTAGTCTTCTAGCCTTGGTTTACAGGCAGAAGACACTAGCAATTTATATTACACAAATTATTTCCGAATACCAGGGGGAATGCTTACTGACTTCTGTCAGACTTTAGACTTCAAAGAATTTTATAATTAACAATCGCCAATTTTTCAAAAACTTTTAAACTGAACCTTAATGATTTTTCTTAAACTTCTTAGTTATTTTTATTTTTATTTTTTTAAACATAGATGCTTCTCTGTTTAGCCATATATCCATATTTTCCTGGCCTTAACTTACACATGGCAGGAAGGCTGGGTGATTGCAAAGTCCAGAAATTCTACAGGGAAAATTTATCCCCGATGGCCATTGAGAAATCTGGGGTTTACCATCCCCTACACCCTCTGCCATGTTCTCAGAAAAACATATGAGACACCAAGATTCGAACCAACCACCTTTGGTCCTAGATCGGCTGCTTGCAAGGCAAACGCTGCTGTGCTATCTCTTCGGGCCCCCAATGTCTTAATAATTACTTTACACCACCCAATGTACTAAGCTTAATTACACATATGCTTTCAGAAAAGGCACACTCATGCTGCATCATTCATTTCACAAACTTCACAATTATTTGAGACCTCTTATCACTCACATCAAAAATCTGACAATAACTCTTATTATAAATTCCACATAAACAGAGTTGCTGATTTTTTTTTAGTATCTGCCACTATCTGATATTTTTAGCAGAGCGATCAAACTTGCTATTACAAAGAGACACACAGACTATTTCTGATGAACTTAAGCCAAATTTTACCAACTTTAAGGGGGAGGTGATATTGTATCCTAAATTTTTGTCTGCATTTGAACTACACAAAACTTACTGTTTCCAATACAGGTAGAGAATTGCCACATATATACTACCTCTGCATAGATTAAAGGGCTCATTATGACATTTTTAAACACTTTTAAAACCTCATAATTTTACAAACTGTGCAGAAATGTGATCAGTGGCTATTATGATGAACACATTATTAATTATAGGCAGCATGTTCATTAGAATACCCATTCATAAATATGATATCTGCATTAGTAATAGGAGAGGATTATGTTATAAAGGGAAAAATACAAACATCCTTCTTTGAAAAAACTGTATAAACTTATTTGCTAGATAATGAATATTAATTTTTACCTTAAAGGAGGCACATGCCAAAGGCCAGTTACTTGTATTTTGCATTAGCTAATTAATATGCTGTTTTATTATAAGGTTGAATAAGATAATTAGGTTTCTTTTCAAAATATTTTTTGCAAAATTCATTACCTGTGCTACATATACTTGACAAAGTGTAGGGCTGACAAAGTAAGGCAGACCCTTCCACTGATAACGCGGGGAGGAGCCAGCAAAGTTTTGTGCTGAAGAGCACGCTACTCCCTAAGGAGTTGGCCAGCAAGTTGCTTGCCTGCTGGTGCCGGGGCAGAACAGGAGCAGCATCTTCTCCTCCTGCCTCTCCATCCCCTTCCTCGTTCTCCTCAAGGGGAGGGAGTCTGGCCTGTCGCCAGCTGTCCCCAGAATGGCTTGGTAGTGCCGGGCCATGAATGGCTGGTGTTCCTTCAGGGACTGCTCCAGGGAAGTGAGTAATAATAGGAAAAGCAAAAGCAGGTAGGGGGAGTGCCAAGTGCTGACTGAGGGTTTTAGCCTCAGCCTGCAATTCCACCAGTCGGGGAAGGCATGAAACATTATCACTGAGTGCTTTCTTGTGTTCAAGAAAAGGCTCAGGATTTGAGTATGCAGGAGAGCCAAAAGTGGAGGGGCAGTTGGCTTTGCAGCTATACTAACGGGGGAATACCGGCGGTGATCATATGCAGGAGAGCCAAAAGTGGAGGGGCAGTTGGCTTTGCAGCTATACTAACGGGGGAATACCGGCTGTGATCATATCATGCAGCCTCGTCCTCAAGGGAAGCGGCTTTGTCAGTGTCTAGGGGCTCCTCAGAAGGAGGATTCTGCAGGACAGGGTAAATTTTTGCAGGAGGGGTTAACGAAGGAAGATCTGAACACGGAGAGACCTGGCAAGAACTGTCCACTCCAGGAACAGGGGGAACAGGGGAAAAGGAATGAGATTCAAGATCTTGATTGGCAACAGAAAGAAGATGCTTGCAACTGGGGTTAGTGTCAGCTGCCTCAATGATATCTTTAATAAGTCCCCAATAGGAAAAAATAATTCTGGAGGCAGTTTCATCTTGAATGCCTTCCTTCAGGAGAATCATATTAATTTCACGCCCTACCTTTTGCCAAGTTTGGCAGCTAATGAAAGGTTTCGCCCCGATAGGGCTGCCAATGGAGAACCAAGGGCATTTCTTATGAATAAAAAGGAAAAACTCTAACAAATTCTTTTTCTTAACTCTTATACCTCTTTCTCTGAGATTTTTCTTGAGAACTTTCTTGAGATTTTTCCTGATGAACTGCGCTTCCTTGGACAATTCTTGTCTCATTCTATCGGACACAATGAAAGGAGAGAGATCTTACCTCCTCCGATGTGTGGAGAGGCTCCTGGGATGCTTTCAGTGTCCATTCCCAGTGTTGGGCGCCAAATGGACCAGCCTGTGGCCTCAGTTTATTCGCGGTTGTGGAAAGGGCCTTCACCTTTACATTTTTTCCAAACATTCCACGTTAGCCCGTACCTAGTACAACCTTAACAGCTCCTGTGTTGAAGTTGTCCAGAACATCCCATTAGGGAGTGCCTAGAGGACATCAGCGAATTTCTCAGGCTTGCAATTAGTGGTCTGCATTGTTTCATGGCCATCTGACAAGTATTCAAGTTACAGTTCAACTAGAAGACAGGCTTGCAGCATAATGGCTGCTATAGTCTAAAATGGCTGTGCTCATGTCAAGTTTCTGCAAGGAAGCACTGGCTCCCAACAATGAATTATGAAGTCACGGTCATGGCCTAGAATTGACATTTCTGAGTTCAGAACCTGGAATTATGACCTTAGTGGCAAGAAATTTGTCTACAGTTTGACCAAAACAGGCAAATGTGATGTCAAAAGCATGTCTCAATGTCACACAGATTTGCCAAAACATGTCCATTCCGAATTCAGCATCATAAAATATTACGTGAAACTCATGGCATAGAATTGGCATTTCTGACTTCAGAACCTGGAATTATGACCATTGAGACAAGAAATTTGTTGTCTACATTTTTGACAAAAACAGGCAAATGTGATGTCGAAATCATGTCTGATGGTCACATAGGTGCGCAAAAACATGTCCATTCCGAATTCAGCATCATGAAATATTATGTGAAACTCATGGCATAGAATTGACATTTCTGACTTCAGAACCTGGAATTATGACCTTATAGGCAAGAAATTTTTTGTGTACATTTTTGACCAAAACAGACAAATGTGATGTCATAATCATGTCTCATGGCCACACAGGTTTGGAAAAACGTGTCCATTCCAAATTCAGTATCATGAATTATGATGTCACGCTCATGGTCTATAATTTACATTTCTGACTTCAGAACCTAGAATATGACCTGAGAGGCAAGAAATTGTTGTCTACATTTTTTTTAGCAAAACAGGCAAATGTGATGTCAAAATCATGTGTCATGGTCACACAGGTTCGCAAAAATATGTCCATTCTGAATTCAGCATCATGAAATATTATGTGAAACTCATGGCATAGAACTGACATTTCTGACTTCAGAACCTGGAATTATGACCTTAAAGGCAAGAAATTTTTTGTGTACATTTTTGACCAAAACAGGCAAATGTGATGTCAAAATCATGTCTGATGGTCACAGTTTCAGAAAAACTTGTTCATTGTGAATTCAGCATCATGAATTATGAAGTGACAGTCATGGCCTAGAATTGACATTTCTGAGTTCAGAACCTGGAATTATGACCGTACAGGCAAAAAATTTGTTGTCTACATTTTTGACCAAAGCAGGCCAATGTAATGTCAAAATCATGTCTCATTGTCAACAGGTTCGGAAAAGCATGTCCATTCTGAATTCAACATCATGATTTATGATGTCACAGTTCATGGACTAGAATTGACATTTTTGACTTCAGAATCTGGACATATGACCTTAGAGGCAAGAAATTTGTTGTCTACATTTTTGACAACAAAACAGGCAAATTGATGTAAAAAATCATATCTCATACACACACAGTTTGAGAAAAAAATGTCCATTCTGAATTCAACATCAGGATTTATGTCACAGTTCATGGACTAGAATTTATATTTCTGACTTCAGAACCTAGAATTATGACCTTAAAGGCAAGAAAATTGTTGTCTACATTTTTGACAAAAAGAGGCAAATATAATGTCAAAATCATGTCTCATTGTCACACAGGTTTGGAAAAACATGTTGATTCTGAATTCAGCATTATGAATTATGAAGTGAATGTTATGGCCTAGAATTCACATTTCTGACTTCAGAACCTGGAATTAGGACCTCAAGAGGCAAGAAATTTGTTGTCTACATTTTTGACCAAAATAGGCAAATGTGATGTCAAAATCATGTCTTATAGTCACAATTTCAGAAAAACATGTCCAATCTGAATTCAGCATCATGAATTATGAAGTGACAGTTATGGCCTAGAATTGACATTTCTGACTTCAGAACCTGAATTATGACCTTAGAAGCAAGAAATTTGTTGTCTACACCATTGACCAAAACAGGCAATTGTGATGTCAAAATCATGTCTCATGGTCACAGGGGTTCGGAAAAACAAGTCCATTCTGAATTCAGCATCATGAATTATGATGTGAAAGTTATGGCCTAGAATTCACATTTCTGACTTAACAACCGGGAATTATGACCTTAGAGGCAAGAAATTTGTTGTTTACATTTTTGATTAAAACAGGTAAATGTGATGTCAAATTCATGCCTTAATGTCACACAGGTTCGGAAAAATATATCCATTCTGAATGTCTCATGTCATGAGACCATGTCTCATGGTCACACTGTTTCAGAAAAACATGTTCGTTCTGAATTCAGCATCATGAATTTGATGTCATAGTCATGGCCTAGAATTGACATTTCTGACTTCAGAATCAGGACATATGACCTTATAGGAAAGAAATTTGTTGTCTACATATTTAGCCAAATCAGGCAAATGTGATGTCAAATCATGTCTCATGGTCACTTGCTTTTACCAAATTAATAACTGGCTCTTCATTGAGATAATAATCTCTGAAGAAAAAGTAAAATTGGTATATACAATTGTTGGGTCAATGAAATATAAAGAACAGGATTTTTTAAAGTACCTTCTCATAAAATGCAAGAATTCCATACTAATCTACAATAATAAAATGCAACTTCAGAGAAGGGAAAGCAGCAAGTCACCATTTCAGTCCCAATGATTGCTGAGCATGCTGTCTGTGCCTTCTGTTAAGATTCTTTAAGGAGGAAAACCCCACTATTTCTGAAGTACCCCATTACACATGTGTTGTGTAATGAGACAAACTCTTAACTCTGGAATTCTTTTATAATTTTTTGTTTTAATTTTTGAGTCACACAAGATGGAGTTCAGGTTAACTACATTAGTTTTAGCCTCAGGAATCACAAAACTCAGGTGACAATACAGAATTCAGAGAGGGGATTGAACCCAGCGTGGCCACATGCAATCTAAGTGCCTACCAGTTTTGTGTTTGATTCAGGCTCCGCTTTCAGGTGGTATGCATTCTTTATAGTGAAGTGTCTATATATAAAATTACTCATTTTAGAAAACTAGTATATTTTCTGTATTTAATTACAGAAAGTTGCTGGTATTTTTTTGAGGTGATATTTAGGAAATCCCCAAGGTTTATTTTCTCTTAAATTGCAAAATTAAATGTGAAATTTATGTGAAAGGATATAATCTGTCGTGATTATCAGTTAACATTCACATGGTAAAGGTTTATGCTGCCTGTACACTTTAATTGAATGTTTGTTCCCATCCAAGGCAGGTAAGACATCTAGTTGGTAACCTGATCAAGAAAAGCTCGAAAGAGGCCTAGAAACAGAGCAGTACCTTCAAAGGGCTGCCTTGCGAGCACAGATAGGTGAAAATCCCACTGTCATCACAGCATGGAGAGAGATCCTGACAGTTCTGTTGAGATCCCTAACACAGCAAGTAATTCCCAATCACACCAGTCAGAGTGTGTAGGAACCGTAAGCACCATAAGTAGGATGTGTGAGCATCATGACAAGGGAGTGCAACCCCTAGTGGGCACATGTGTAAGCTTTTTACAGCAGAGTTGTAAAATGGCGAGCACCATGGCAGCCCAGCACACAGTGGAGCCAGCTATGTGGGCAAAATCACTCAGTATGAAGGCAGTTAAAAACAAATGGGTGGAGAAGACAAACCACTGAAACTCATGAACCATTTTCCTCCGTTTTTTTCTTATTTTTGAACCACACCTGGCTGTGTTCAGGGGTTATACCTGCCGCTGCTCAGGGGACTATATGGGATACCAGGGATCAAACCTGGGTTGGCCACATGCATTGGAAGTGCCCTACCTGCTTTCCTCTCTCTGAGCCCACCCATTTTCCTTTATTGATAAAGGCTCAATACCCAAACACAAATGTTCAGCACTTCTACAGCTTCTGCCCCACTCTCAGTGATGTCCATTCCTCAGTCAATACCTGGTTTTATGCCCAAGAAAACATTCTTAGCAACTTTGCAGTGAGTACAAGGTCACTTTGATCAACCCTTGTTACTTGTCAGAATTTGCCCTTATAGTTTCATTTCAGTTTAACTATATCTCAAAGACACCTATAAATACTTATGGCCATGCTTGCTTATAAAGATGAGTTAGATGATAGTTTTGCTACAGTCATTAAAAGGGGTGAAAATTATGGTTAGGGGTGACTAGAGCAACATGTTGCTTTTTATATTTTTCTTGCTATTGGTTTGCTTTGATTACAGCAGAAGGGTTGTGCTGCAGTAACTACACTGCTTTCCAACCTTTGAAATGAGAGATGCAAACGTAACGAAAAATCATCTCTACTAGCAGCAATTTCATAGCTCTAAGTTTTGAGAAGAAAGAGACATATCTTTCTACAAGGTCATTCTGAGAAACATTTCTGGAAAAGTCAATAGAATTCTAAGAATCAAATATGAATTCTAAGAATCAAAATGCGGTGGACTAGGTAGCAATAAGGGAAGCAAAGAAAAAGCAGAGAAGGATGGAGTTAATGAAACAGTTTGGATATACTCTGTTGTAATATACTTTGTAGTCTTAGTATCTTATTTTTTTTTCTTTTGGTGTTTGGGCCATACCCGGTGACGCTCAGGGGTTACTCCTGGCTATATGCTTAGAAATTGTTCCTGGCTTGGGGGACCATATGGGACGCAGGGAGATCGAACAGCACTACGTCCTAGGTTAGCATGTGCAAAGCCCTACCACTTGTGCTACCACTTTGGCCCCTGTGTCTTTTACTACTTTTTTTAATCTGCAAGTGTATTTAAAGCAAATCACATTCCCTATGTCTCTAGGTCATGTATTACATGCTTGCTTTCTAATTTGAAACCCCTCTAGTGATGCCAGTTTACAGCTCTTAATTTGATAAGTCAACATGATCATTATTGCCATCTGAATCTGTGCCATAATGAAACCTTAATATTTTCTGTCATTTGATATTTAATATCTATTCAGTACCACATAAATGAGTTTCTCTTCCAAAAGTCACATGACTATAAAACACATTCATGTATACTTCCTTTCTTCCCAAGTACCTTGAAGCAAAATACTTAAGATGGGTTAGAAAAAATTCTAGTCCTAAGAGAAAATTTTTTCTTTCTTAAATTAAAAAGGCTCTATCAAGGGCTGGAGCGGTGGCACAAGTGATAGGGCATCTGCCTTGCACGTGCTAACATAGGACAGACCGTGGTTCGATACCCCGATATCCCATATGGCCCCCCAAGCCAGGAGCCATTTCTGAGCACATAGTGAGGCGTAACCCCTGAGCGTCACCAGGTGTGGCCCCCAAACCATTACCCCATCAAAAACAGGCTCTATCAGGGGCTGGAGCAATAGCACAGTGAGTAGGGCATTTGCCTTGTACGTGACCAACCCGAGTTCAATCACAGCAACCCATAGGGTCCCCTGACCTTTCCAGGAATAATTCCTGAGGGCAGAGCCAGGAGTAACCCCATGAGCACTGCCAAGTATAGTCCCCAAACAAGAACAAACAGGTTACATTACACTATATAGACTAAGAAAATGATCTCAAGTTTTTGAAAAGCGAGCTTACAAAAAATGAATTGTAGAAAGGTAATTTATCCTTACATGTATATGTAAGTATTTTATTTTAGGTAAAATACTAAAAGCTGTTTCTGTATTACCTTTTCAACTGCTATCTCCATAGCTGTATTTTCATATCCTGTTGTGCTGTACGTATAAACAAGGATAACTGTAAGCTACAGTTTCAATTTTTTCTAAGAAAATGTCCAGATTTAAAATAGAAATCTCAAATTGAAAGAAAATGAGCAATAACACACACAAAAATATCTGAAATATTGTGGATTTGGATAACAAACACATAACAAAACCCAGGGGAAGAGCGTCATGTAGAGACAGAAATGAAGAGAAACAAGCCAAAAAACTTCTTTGCTGAGACTCTTTTCCAAATTTGTCCTCATGATATAGCATTGAGAGGTGCATCTCAAAATTGAAAGCTAAATTTATTTACTATTTCAACATAGTATTCTTCCAGGACTTTCACAATATGTACATAATTATCAAATAAGCTTTTTATCTGAGTATATTAACAATTTGTACATGTGAAAATAAGTGCATGTGCATACAAGCTTTCAAAACAAACATTTCAAGATCATTATTAAGCAATATTCCAAGAAAAGAGAATTCAGGGACTAGGTATGGTATCTTGAATGTAAATATCCTCTTCCTCTTCTTTGCTTCCTCTGTACAAGTCTTCATTATGCATAGGTGGGGTGGCTTCTAAATTAATTTTCTTATACAGCCAGTATCTTTCTGGGTCAACTTGTTTCATTTTCTCCAATACTAGACAAATGAAAACCACAGAAAATAATTAGTTTTATTGTTATAAAGAAAAATCAGAACGATAAAAGCAACCGTCAATAGCAGAGACTTCAAAATTTTTGGCACATATTCTCTGTTTTTAAGGAAAAACTCAATAGTGTTCCCCTGGAAATCAACCAAATTCTTTAACCAAAAAAAAAAAAAAAAAAAAAAGATACTTCCACTGCATCTGAGACTACTACCTTAACCATCTTGAGTCCATCATTTCATCAAGCCTCCTGCAGGCAATGCCACGTTCTTTGGGAAATACTGGTCAAAAATATCTTTTGGAGGCCAGAAGGGTGGCACAAGAGGTAGGGTGTTTGCCTCGCAGGTGCTAACCTAGGATGGATCCCCCACGTCTCATATGGTACCTCAAGCCAGGAACGATTTCTGAGTGCATAGCCAGGAGTAACCCCTGAGCATCACCAGGTGTGGCCCAAAAAGAAAATCTTTTCAAGGATCAAAAATAAATATAATTCTAAAAAAAAAAAAAAAAAAAAAAGAAACGAAACAAGTTTCAGCAGTTGAAAAAAGTAAAAGTTATTTAATGACTTGAAAAAAATTTCAATTAACTACAATGTACAGGAATCCTAAAGATTTAAGTCAAATTTTTGGGTGGGAGGGAGTAACACCCAAGGATGCTCAGGAATTACTTCTGGCAGTGTTTGAGGGACCATGCAGGGTAATCAGGGATCAAATCTGGGTTGGCTGCATGCAAAGCAAATGCTCTCTCTACCTGTTGTACTATTTCTCCTGACCCTTAAAAAAGTTTTCTTATATGATAAAATATAGAAATAATGTTTATCAACTATAAACTTCAGATGATCTGGTTATTACAAGGCAAGTACATCTGATACCAGGAAAGTAAAAATCTCACAAATTCTGTAGCAGTGAGTGATTATTATTTTAATCAGTGCAAGTTGTTCTTGGTGCAGCTCTTTTACAGACTAAGAAAACCCAAGGCTTAGTGTATAGCATGCTGCTATTTCACTATAGAAATGGTCTAAAACCAAATTAAATGAAGTGGCCCCATCAGTTTGAGAAGGCTCAAGAAGCTTTGAATTTAACATATAAACAGTATTCAATATAAAACTATTACATAGAAATAAGAAATCAACATTTTAGCAGGTATTTTGTGTTCATATTCTCAGAACATAAGAATCTATATGACTGTCCTCTCTATTATTGTTCTCCCTCAAAATTAGCCAACTGAGAAAATGTTATTTATATATATATATATTTTTTGGTTTTTGGGCCACACCCTGCGGTGCTCAGGAGTTACTCCTGGCTGTCTGCTCAGAAATAGCTCCTGGCAGGCACGGGGGATCATATGGGACACCGGGATTCAAACCAACCACCTTTGGACCTGGATCGGCTGCTTGCAAGGCAAACACCGCTGTGCTATCTCTCCGGGCCCAAATGTTATTAGTTTTGAGGATTACACAATCTGCAACAATTAATGGCTATCTTTAATATGTGTAGAAACTGTCAATCACCTTCAAATTCTGGAAGGCCAATTCAATCATTTGTGTGAATATACATTGTCACCCATACTTAATCTAGCCTTCCTGTTTAATAAAATACATGCTATTATTAATTTTGGGAAAATCTGCTGTTCTTGTGTAAAAAACCCTGGTCACTATGAATTTATTAATCTCATATTGCTGTGATAAAACAGCATAAGAATTTTAAAATAAAGGGGCCGGAGAGATTGCATGGAGGTAAGACATTTGTCTTGCATACATATGGACGGTGGTTTGAATCCAGGCATCCCATATGGTCCCCCGAGCCTGCCAGGAGTGATTTCTGAGCCTAGAGCCAGGAGTAAGCCCTGAGCGCTGCTGGGTGTGACCCCCCAAAAAAAATTAAAATAAAGAATTTAAAATAAAAGTCAACAAAATTCTCATTCATAATTTTCCTCTCTTACATTGTTAATTAGATTATGGTCTTTGAACATTTTTAGCTTCCTCCATGCACAAGTAAATACCAGTATGGTGTATTTAGACAGACTGGTCTCTCTTTATATATTTAAATATTTACTATTATGAATTTAATAATAGTAATGCAGTAATTCATTAATAAAGTTAATGCATGTAATATTATTTTTTTATTAGATAGTACCATAAAGCCTTACAGATATAAACAAATACTTCTGACCCACTGGAGTGACTTTCAAATGACTAAAACATTAAAATGCAAGAGTTAACATAAGTATAAGTAGTTTATCCATTACTACAGGAAGTCATACACTGTGACTAGGCACATAAACCCAATACAAAATGTGCTTAGATATTCTGGACATAAACAACGCTAATACTTTTCTTAGTGAAATGAATGAAGAAATTGGTCTGAATAGTCTTAATTCTCAAATTCTGAAGACTTAGGGAAGTTTTTTCTTCTCAGAGTAAATTCAAATTTAACAGTAATAGTGGGAACTTTGTAGACTAGGATTAAGTCTGCAAAAAGATAAACAAGAATATAAACAAAACAAAATTAAACAAGAAAAACCCTTTAGTTAGTGCATTAGAGATGGACATTCCTCAGAAGACCAAGAGAAAGCCTTTTCTCTAGTACTGCTGTGTAATGAATCACAACACAACACAACAAAGTAAAACAAAAACTGCTATTTCTTTGAGCTATAGACAAGATTTTGAATTTTCAAGTCATATTATACTAAAACACCCCCCCCCCCCAAAACAAAAACCTTTAAAACAGAAGTCACATTTAGCATGTTAATCTGCTACACTGTGGGGGACATTTGTGAGCTGAAACAGAGGAAGCTCCTCTCACGTTAGAGGAACTAAGGACATTAAGTACTTTAGAAGAAATGGCATGCTAAACCTACTATCTATCTTCTCTCTTTCATTAGTGTTTCTTCTAATCCCCTAAGTACACTAAAAGTGCGTTAAGATGTGACTACACTTGCCTGGCTCTGTGTATTTTCTCCTTGAACACCAGAGGGCTGGTGTTTATGAAATTAAAGGTTCTTGCCAATGAATGAATGGCAGTGATGCATTTTTAGCATCTGGAGCCAGGACTTCCATAAAACCTTTCAAACCCAGACATTCTTACCTGTGCATACTTAGTTACAAAAACAACATCCTTTATCCTAGTTACTCTGTATCAAAATTCAGTTAATCAGATTTGCTCTAAAATAGAAACACCTACTCTCAGACTTCCATCAGCAGTGAAGAGACAGATAGACAAGCAAAGGCAGAGATTAAAGAAACTGGCTACAGTGAGAGAATTTACCACTGAATGGCAGATTCGGAATGGCTAAGTAACCCAAATTAAATGCCCTCTACCTTCCTCTGCAGACTGGACTAGAAAGCCCTTTAAAGACCATTTTAGCAAGGAGAGCTCCTGTGACAGAATTTTAAAGACAGTGACCCAAATAAAAGCATTTTTCAGGGGAAAATTTGTACCACTAGTAGGTGGGTGTTGCTAGGCAATGAATATTGCAGCATTTAATCTCTACCCTTCCTACATAATGATATGATGGAAGAAAATAAGCCTATCCGGCATTTCAACATGATAGTTATATCTGCCAATTTTTAGTCTTCATTTAGAATATAATTTCTTTAGGTTGAAACAACCCTTAACTTTTGTTAGCACAGAGCAGTCTACTTCTATTATTTTTATTTTATTTTATTTATTTATTTTATTTTATTTGGTTTTGGGGTCACACCCGACAACTCTCAGGGGTTACTCCTGGCTCTACACTCAGGAATTATCTCTGGCAGGCTTGGGGGACCACATGGATGCTGGGATTCGAACCACTGTTCTTTTGCATGCAAGGCAAATGCCCTACCCCATGCTATCTCTCCGACCCGACTTATTTTTAAAACTGGGTTTTATGATCCATTAGTGACTGATAGGAATGCACACAAATTATTATACAACCGTTAACAAAATGCATCCTTATAATATACAGTATCATGAACCCAAAAAGAAAAAAGATGTCTGCCAATAGAATTTGAGTGCTTGTGTGATTTGCCAGTATCAATTATCCCAATCTCTGCATAAATGAGAAGGTTAAAGAGTAAAAATTAAAGTTTTGCTCAGAAATAGCTAAGTCTTTGTAATTTTATAATTCAAAAAGAGTTGTGTGAATCTAAAGTCCTTTTAAATTTGTTTAAGCAAGTTCAAACTCTAAAAACCTTAGGGTTAGTCTTGTTCTAATTTAGTCTTAGTTGTACAATAGTGCCAGTGACAGCAGAGCAGGTAGGCCATTTGCTTTGCACATGCTGGCCCAGGTTCAATCCTGGGCATCCTCTATGGTCCCCAGAGCACAGTGAATGCAGAGCCGGAAGTAACCCCTAACAACTGCCAGGTGTGGCCCCGAATCCCACCTCCAAGAAAAAAAAAAAAAACAAAAAACAAAAACCTGTGACTAAGAAGAGGTAAGTAAATGGGGAATGATTCACAAGCACTGAGCCAGGACTGCACCCCAGTACTGCTGAGTGTGATCCCAAAACAAATAAAAAGAAATCTAAAAAGCAGCATCAAAATCTTCAAGTTCATTTCTACAGGAAAGAACATGAGATGCTGACAAAGAAATCTACATGTGATAACCCAGAAAACAACTTTTATAATAGTTAAATTTTTTCATCTGGGGGCAGAAGTGATAAGGAAACATTCCATTATGTTATAAGGAAGAATGTGCCAATCACTTATATGATCATAGTTTATAGTAAGAGCAGTATACTGTATGAATACCATCATTTCTTAGGATGATAGAAAAAGTGGGGAAGCACTGTCTGATGTGCGGAGTTGAAAAAGTGAAGGTGAAAGTGCTGTCTTGAACATTTTATCTCTCAGTATAAAATAAAAAGGAGAAAAACAGAAATTCCAAGTATGGAAAGTCTGTACTGTTACAAATAGGAGTGAGCAAAATAAAATAATAACTATGAAGAGTAAATCTCATCCACAGAACTGCAAAGGTTGAGAAGTTAAATGCTTCTAAAGTCAAGCCTATTATAATTGGATGCCTTTAAAAAAGAAATAGGAAAGGTGTGTGTACCTGTAGAAAGGTGGAAAAATAACAGGGCTCTGTGGACTGCCTGACTGACACACAGACTTTAGTGCCTAGCTAGAAAATTAAAGGCCTTATTTTTAAAATAATGGTGGTGAGAGTTAAAGATTTGTGTTTTCAGGTTTTAGTTTTATCCCAGTAGACACTTGGACATCTAGTCAGCTGAATCATTCTGCCCCTCTCCCAAACCCCATATAGTTCTGAGATGTTCTGATGTGTGACTCCCAGACTCAGATATGCCATTCTCTAACCAGAGACTCTGATAATCCACTCAGCTACAATATGAGTCACACTTTACTTTCTGGAAAAGTGACTGGTAGGATTAATAACTCATGAAATAGACCTTGAGTTGGATTATGTCATAAAACATGAACCAGACTGGTGGAAGAAAAACAAGTTTTGGTTAAACCAAAAAAAGAGTCTAAACTAATATAGACAAGAAGAAACTAATTTTTATTCATTAGACTTATGTTTTTGTTTTGCTTTGTTTTGTTTTTTTGGTCACACCCAGTGACGCTCAGGGGTTATTCCTGGCTCTGCGCTCAGAAATCTCTCCTGGCTGGGGGACCATATGGGATGCTGGGAATAGAACTGCGGTCTGTCGTCCTAGGCTCGCACATGCAAGGCAGATGCCTTACTGCTTCTGCCACTGCTCCGGCCCCAGATTTATGTTTTAAAATGGATAAGGCATTGAATTTCTAAGTAACTGATCAATATAATCCATACTTCAAGAAACTTGCATTTTAGGAGTGATTAGGCAAGTATCTAGCTATCTATTAAAAAAAGCAAAATGTGTTCAAATCCGGGTGCCCCCTCCAAAAAAAATAAAAATTAAAAATGTAAGTCAACTCATAAAAAAGGTACATAGCACTGCACATATTCAAAAGAAGATGAAGCAGAGTGGAACTAAGAATGAATCTCTGAGGTCAATGTTGATTTGGGCAAGCAGAAGCTTATAAGCTCAGAGCAGATTCATTATTAAGATGAATGTTCTGGGCTGAAAAAGTGTCAGTAACGAAGTTCAGAGATGGAAATAAATAAAATATTCAGATTACAGGAAGAACTGGAAATTACCTTGAAATCAATATTCTAGAATTCCGTAACATACCAGAGATTCCAGTATTGTTATGAGAAACACTATGCAAACACATTTTAATTAACAACAAAAACAATACAGCATATTAAAACACCATGTTGTGAAAATATATCTGACCTAGGTTTTTCACAGAAAAAAAGTAAATGACTAAAAAATGAAGACTGAGGGGCCGGAGAGGTGGCGCTAGAGGTAAGGTGTCTGCCTTGCAAGCGCTAGCATAGGATGGACACGGTTCGATCCCCCGGCGTCCCATATGGTCCCCCCAAGCCAGAAGCGATTTCTGAGCGCATAGCCAGGAGTAACCCCTGAGCGTCAGATGGGTGTGGCCCCAAAACAAACAAACAAAAAACAAAAAACGAAGACTGAATCAAAGATAACTGAATCAGATGAGTTTCTAATGCAAGATTTAAAAAAGACAAATCTATAACATGTTGGAAATTGGTGCGGTTTGATGACAAACAGAAACTGTATAAGAGAGAGTAAACTAGTATAACTAGTATAATAAATATGCAGTAAATCTGTAAAGTTACAAAGGCATTTACAAAGAATGTGTTCACATGTGAGAGGAAAGTGATCTCTGCGAACCATTTTAATAATCATACTTATTATACAATCATCCGATGTCCAATTAAGATCATTTTTAAACCTGAAACTGATCAATACAGACAATGTAAAATGTTTTTCAACATATACATAAAAGACTAATAAGCAGCCAGCCCTTTTCAGGGTGTGATATGGACTGCTTTCTCTGTTTCAAACCCTTTCTTAGCATTTCACCATTTAACATTTAATATAAACAAGTATTCAAGCCACAAGATCATTCTCAGAAATCACTTTAATAATTACACTGACCACAAAGGACAGATACATTAAAACTGACATTCAAGCCTGAATCATTCATAAGAAAAAATTAAGAGGTTGCCCCGGACTATTTAAAAATACACGCAAAAAAATACATCCAAAAGTCTGACTACCAAAGAAGAACAAAGAAAAGATTTGTTCTCAGTTGTTCTGAGAAATGTGTGGCTTTTGGAGGACTTGTGGAATAAGGGGAAGGTTGCTAAGAACAATGGACTCAGAGAACTTACCTGGGCAAACTTGTGAATCTGTTCTACCACAGCAGCAAACAGAGCATGGACACTTTCATCGATCAGACTCTGCATGTAATGCACAGCTTCTTCGTCAGACAGGTCTAGACGGAATTTATCCTGAACCTACGAAGATCACAGTCTGTTAATCTTCTGAATGATGAAAAACAGGGACATATTTGAAAGAACTAGAAATGAAACTGATATAGCTATTATCATAATACTGTTTGAGTTATTTCTGTGAAATGAATGATTCATAACTTATAAGGAACACTTAATACTATTCTTTTGCATATGAAAAATGACTAGTTTTGCTTCACACTCTTTATATTATATGTGAAGAAGAAAAATAAATTAAAACTTCTTTTGGTCTTGCAAACTTAGAAGTAAAAAAAAAAACTTGTTTTTTCAACTGAGAGTAGATTTCATTTTCATACTTCAAATCTAGAATTTCGATGTAAGATTTAAACTGTAACATTAACAATCTCCTCCACTTTATTCCTGTTATTCATTGTGATGCAGAAGTAGAAAATGAGGTTATATTAAATTCCTTTCCACCTTCACTACCTATACAAGAATAGGGGCTATGTCAAACACTGACAAAATAAACTCAATTTTATAAAATGTGTTCTTTCCTCTTTTAATTCCCAGTACTCACAGTCAAAAACCACTCATTTTGTCTATAATTTTCAGATAGTTTTTGTCTTTTAACTCATACATATATTTGTAAATGACTTTTGGTAACAATAAACAGTAGAAAAATCAGTAGAGGCCATGGACTCTGTAACTTCTGGCATACAGATATGTGCAGACTCCTGAACTGAAGTGTGTGAGGACATGTCAGCACCACAGTGACCCCTGGTGAACACCACAGTTAAGTGTTACAACCAAGAATATGCCATCTTTGGTCATCAAATCAGCAATAAAGGAAATGCAAGGAATAAACACATGTACACAAACACATCAAAATTTAAGGAGATACTTTTTGCTGCTTCCAAAAGAATGAACATTTTCTTATTTGTAGGAGCTAAGAAAAGAGGCATTTTCTTCTTTATAGTGGGATGCAAAATGAGACTATGGAGTTAGAACTTTTATAGTTTTTCTACTATGAGAGAAATTACCTACTGAATAGAACCAATACATACATAAGGCATATTGAAACGAAATTACAAAACAGTGACGTCGTTCAATTCATTGTCTCAGTCTTCCTCCCCGAGTCCCTATTATTAATGTATACTGAACAGATTTTGTTACTTTCACCAGCTTTATTTTATTTCTCTTTCTATCAGTCTCAAAAATAAAAAAGTTCTAATTCTGAAAATAATCTGTGTAAAGAAGAACAATGCTATTTCTTTTGAGTAACTGCCCTCTATACTCATTATAGAGATTACTATAAAACTTTGTGGTAGAAAAGAAAGAAAAAAATACTCAGTAAGAGAATCAAAAAGTATAAAGTTAGCTTAATTTATCAAAACTTGCACTCTTGCATTAGAGAGACAGATTATTAACAAGTGGAGCTCAGGTTTTACATGCAGGAAGACCAGGCATAACAAGGACTGGCATAAAAAGGCCCTCTGGGCACCAATGTTAGTTACTATAAAGTCCGGAGGGAAACTACACACAGCTAGGTGAAGTCCACAAAATGAAAACAATGTAAAAATAAAGAGAACTGAATTTTTTTTAAGTACCTGAATTACAAATGAAAACATATTTAGGATAAAAGTTATGTGTCATATATAAGCATTTTCGTTATAGTACAAATACATATAAATGGTTGATCTGATATCGTCTATCTAGCTGATGGTGATTAGGCTATTTGTCACTGTCCTCTAACTCCTTAAGATTCTTATTCTTTTCAAGCTACACTTTCTCTTCCTTGGGTTATAGAATTTCTGTTGACTTAACTTTAAACACACTAATACCTCTGATTCCAGATCCAATTTGCATTAAAATTATCAAATTAGGGGCTGGTGAGGTGGCGCTACAAGTAAGGTGCCTGCCTTGCAAGCGCTAGCCAAGGAAGGACTATGGCTTGATCCCCCGGCGTCCCATATGGTCCCCCCAAGCCAGGGGCAATTTCTGAGCACTTAGACAGGAGTAACCCCTGAGCATCAAACGGGTATGGCCCGAAAAAACAAACAAAAAAGTTTAAAAAAAAATTATCACATTGACATTTCATTGTTCATTTTTCTTTCCAGTTTTCCTCATTTGAGAGCCCTATCTATTTGAACAGTAGATGCTCTTTCCAGTCCCTCAAGTTTCTCCTTTTTACTTATTAAAAAGAGCAGACATACATCTACTAAGCAAGCTCTTTCCTGGCTTCCAATTTAACATTCCAAAACTAGCACAGCACAATATTTTATTCCTCTTGTTTTTCTATAACACTAAAAATTATTAATATACTATTTTACTTCCTTTATCTTGATCTTTATTCACTTTCCAGGTGGGAAATTTCATGGGAGCAGGAATTTTGCTTTACTACTGTAACTCAAAAACACAAACAGTGCTTGAAACACGGTAAATGATTCAATGAATACTGTTAAATGATTAAAATATAAAAATATTCTGGGCTACGGATGGAGCTCAGTAGTACTGTACATATCCAACTTTTGTGATACTCTGGGTTCAATCCCCAGTACCACACCACAAAGACAAACACTTTCAAATATTCAGAAGAGGGGCCGGAGCGATAGCACAGAGGGTAGGGCATTTACCTTGGGCACAGCAAACATAGGTTTGATTCCTCATCAGGCCATATGTTCTCCTGAGCCTGCCAGAAGCAATTTCTGTGCACAGAGCCAGGAGTAATACCTGAGCGCTCCCAGGTGTGACCTCCCAAAAAATTATATATATATATATATGTATATGTATATATGTATACATATATGTATATATGTGTGTGTATATATATATATATTCAGAGGTAAAATAAATTCAAGCTTCAGAATGATTAGCTTCTAGCCTTCAATAATATGGTTAAGCTGTACATATGTGCTACAAAAATTTGTAGCAATATGACTTACTAATAAAAAAGATTTTAAAGTATGGGGCCGGAGAGATAACATGGAGGTAAGGCATTTGCATTGCATGCAGAAGGTCAGTGGTTCGAATCCCGGCATCCCATATGGTTCCCTGAGCCTGCCAGGAGCGATTTCTGAGCATAGAGCCAGGAGTAAGCCCTGAGCATGGCTGGGTGGGATCCCCCGCCCTCCCTAAAAAAGATTTTAAAGTAACCAGGGGAAAATATTAATTTTAAATATGGCTGGGGCTGGGAGGTAACAGAGCAGTTAGTTTACAAGTCAAATACATGCTCTGATCTGGGTTTGATTTCTGATACCAGAGTGTCCATGACCATTGCTGTATATAGCCCTGTAGGCCCCAGTACTCCTGGGTGGGGTGGGCACCACAGCACCACAGAGCCCAAGCAATACTCTATCTTTAGGCCATTGCAGTGAACCCCTGGTGGCTCAGCTGGCAAGGAATCATAGATGGGTCCCTGGACTTTGTGATTCCAACATGGGAGGCTAGTCCCAATCCCCAAAATAAAATTCTAATTTTTCTACAAAAAAAAAAAAAAAAAACAGATTGAAAAAAGATTTAATAAGGTAGAGACAGTTTAATATAGTTAGTAAAATAAACTAAAATACTTAATTTGACACTTCCTGAAAGAACTTTCAAAAGTGACTTTTGAAGTCAGAGAAATGAACATGAAATAAATGGTTTTAAAATAAAGAATAAATCAAACCATGAAGACAGCAATGCAATTCAGATTGACTCCATTCTGATTTGGTTTCCACTCAAGGGGCCAAATAAAAAATTTTCTAAAGTAGTAAGACTAAATCATATGTATTAGCTTTTTTTATTTTTTTAAATTTGGACCATACCTAGCAATGCTCAGGGTTATACTTGGCTCTGGGCTCAGATATTACTCCTGGCAGTGCTTGAGGGACCAAATATGAGGTGGGATTTAATCTAAGTCGACTGCATACAAGGAAAATACTCTACCCACAGCACTATCACCTTCTTATGACTTTAATGTCAAATTTACATTGTAGTTGGTTACACATACCCTTGATAAGTAAAAAGAAAAAAAAAAACCTTCGTGAAATACCTTTTGAGGAAAAATGTTGCTTTTGAAAACCCATTTATAAGATGCACCTAATTGAAATTAGATTATACAGCGAGGTAGAGTTTGAGTCTAAAAAAAAAATGATTGTGTTCAGAATGATAGCACCTAATCAGGAATCAACACATGACACTGTCCATTAGGAGTGGTCCCTGAAGTCAGGAATAAGCCTTGAACAGAGCTGGATATAGCCCCAAAACTTAAATGAATAATTAAATGTACATGCCAGCATAAAATATAAGATTTCATATTTTAAAAGATCAATATAAAAATAGTTGGTAACAAAGGAAACTGTTCTTGAATCAATAAAATTGGGATTTTTCTACAAGAGAAACAGATGGAACAAAAGATCTTTTTACTCTTATAAGTTTAACAGTTTAACAATAGTTGGTAAAAAAAAACAATAAAAACACTTAATTTGACAAGTCCTGTTAGAATTTTCATAAATGACTTCTAAAGTCAGGGAAATGAACATCTGACAGAGATAAATAGCTTTAAAATAAAGAGAAAATCAAATCCTGCAGACAGCAATGCAAAATAAAATAAAAGGGCAACATTTGAAAACTACTGTTGCCAACAATTACTAAGAAAAACTTTATAACCAATTATTTTATTTTATTTTTTTTGTTTTTTGGGCCACACCCTGCGGTGCTCAGGGGTTACTCCTGGCTGTCTGCTCAGAAATAGCTCCTGGCAGGCACGGGGGACCATATGGGACACCGGGATTCGAACCAACCACCTTTGGTCCCGGATCGGCTGCTTGCAAGGCAAACGCCACTTTGCTATCTCTCCGGGCCCAACCAATTATTTCTTGATGCAAATTATTTCTTTATGCAACCAATTATTTCTTTATGCAAAGATAAACAAAATGTCAAAAATAGGGCATTGCAAAAGCTAAATTAGTTTTTATGGGACAGTATTGAAACACTGTTTACTGAATTAAAAAAATAAACAAAATCCTAATAACATGTTTTTCTAAAAAAAGCTCACAATAAAGGTGTGGCTGGGAGCTGAACCGAGAGGCCTGCCAGGTAGAGGGGGAGGAAGAATTGACCCAGGAACGACAGGAGGACGTGGGAGGGGCCAAACCTCAGCGACCTCAGCCATCATACTCACCTAGAGCCCCACGCCAGAGATGGGATCCAGCCCCAAGCCACAGTCAACAAAAGAGGGCTGAAATCTGAAGGCACTGCACTCCAAGCCAAACCACCAAATGCAAAAAAATATGGGTAAACTAAGGAAGACCAATATATATGCTAGTATATGCTATATAAGACCAATAATATATGCTAGTATTGATGACATCCTGACAATGAGGAAACATCAACAATTTGACATAAGAGCAGGTTGTCCTATCTCATCCCCTAACTGTAAGATGAAATCAGAAGACATGTCATCCTTTGATCTGTGCAAAAATCAAGATTGATAACTGTAGAAGACTGACCTTGACAACCAGGACTGGGCAGAACTTATCCTGGGACCAATAAGAAAGACCCGAGTCTAGGCTTTGGCCTACGACCCGTACAACAACCAAGAACTCTAATTCCAGAGGTCTGACTGAGACAACTGCAACTGAGTAGATCTTCTGGAAACATAATGAAGGACTGTATCCTAGGCTTTCTCCTAGGATTGGTGCAAAAACCAAGACTACAAACTACAGAAGACTAATTAAAACAACAGTGATGGAACTGAACTTCTAGAAGAAAGACTCCATCCTAGGCTCCATTCTATGACCTGCGCAAATACCAAGATCTCTAGCTACAGAGGCCTAATTTTATCATCCACGATGGAGTGGAAAGTTTCTAGCCACCACAAAAGGACCTAAGGGGAGATTAAAAGAACATGTACGAATCCTGTAGTTATTCCATGACAGTATACTTTAAGGGCGGAGAATTCCTGATTCCTGTATCTCTGAGGCCAAGGGAATTTCCTTTCTAATCTCTCCAATATTTACTGTGCCTATGCAGAAAAAAAAAAAAAAGCACAAAATAAATATTTTTTTTGTTTTGTTATTGTTGTCCCCCCCTCACCTTTTTGGTGCTTTGTTTTGTTTTTATTTCAGGACAGGACCACGGGTATTGTCTTGAAAGAGTGTGAAATGAAAGTAAGGACTGGAAAATTACAAGTAGAATGAGAACTCCCCACCTCCCCACCCTTTGAACTGACCAAATGCCAGATAGCCAGATCTGGGCAACAATTCTTGGAAAGCCCCTAACCCACTTTAGATACGCACATGCCCCCAGGGGCAGGACACAACCCCATCTGTTGCACATGATAAACAAGCTACCTCCTTCCTGGACTATGACGCATAACTTCTTCTATGGCGTAAGATAAGAAAAATGCCTCCTTACTGACATGTATGTTTTTTATGATATGTATGGTTCTTGCCCTATAAAAGCTTTCCTAAATTCTGGAACGGGGCCGAATCTCCTCTACTCAACTCTGAGGTATGAGATTTGGTCCCAGCATGCTGGTGTGATTCTCTGCTCGAATAAACCCTCGTGTGATTGCAGCAAATTCGGTCTCTGAATCTCTTTGGGTGAGCGCAGATCCTGAGGCTAGAGAGAGGGTCTCCCTGCGGGGGTCCTTCAGTCTTTATTGCTTCGGTGCTTTTTCTGTTTTTTTTTGTTTGTTTGTTTGATTTATAAATTGATATTTATAGCCTCTAAAAGGACTCCTCCCAGTTTTCGCTTGTTTAATTTTTTGCTTGTTTTGATTTTGCCCATTTTATCTTTTTCCTTCCTTCAAACAAAACCACATAACTTGAACCATCTTGTTCCACCTCACAAATTAAGGGGGAAATAATGGAGGGTACCAAGACCCAACAGTCGTATGAACATTAAGTAGAAATAAAAAATAAACAAACTTAAACACCAAATCCAAAGCCAATGACAAAAGAATCGATACCCAATCTACAATAAGCTAGACACAGAGGGGACCATTTATACTAGCAGCCCAGGGGGCAAAATTAGGGGTTATAGGATGCATGCCGGGAACAGGGGTGAAGGAAGGACAACATTGGTGGTGGAAATGCCCCTGATTCAATGTCACTATGTGCCTAAAATATTACTGTGAAAGATCTATAATCCACTTTTTTTTTGGTCACACCCGGCAGTGCTCAGAGGTTACTCCTGGCTCTACGCTCAGAAATCACCCCTGGCAGGCACAGGGGACCATATGGGATGCCAGGATTCGAATCACCATCCTTCTGCTTGGAAGGCAGACACCTTACCTCCAAGCCATCTCTCTGGCCCCTGTAATCCACTTTGGTCAAATAAAAATCATTATAAAAAAAAAAAAAAAAAAGCAGCTCACAACAAAATTAGAAGTCCTCACTGCTTGTAAAAAATTCATATAATTAGAATTACTATAATTCATGCTTGCATTCCCTATCCCAACCTAAAATAAAAAATAGTTGGAATCTTAATGTCCACAATGACATATTAGGAGTGGGGTTTTAGAAGATATTAAAGTCATGAAGGAAGAACTCTAAAGAATAAGACTATTAGAGCTGGAGGGGCAGCACAGCTTGGCTGAATCAGGTTTGATGTCTGGTACCACATATTGTGCCCTGAGCCCAGCCAGTAGTGATTCTCTGAGCACAGTGCCAGGAGTAAGCCTTGGGTTCCACCAGTTAGTTACACACCTAAACAAACAAAAACAAATCCAATTTATATGAAAGTACTAGTACAGGAGCTAAGGAGAATGGGGCCAGCCCTGGTCTAGTCCCTGGCACCACATGTTTTCTCCAATATCACATGTGTGGCCAAGGTATTCTATGGTACCTCAGGCACCAGCAACAACACATATTCCCACTGGACAGCAGGTCTGACAGTATTTATCCACACAAGTAACTATCATGTTTGGGGCGTGCTATTATTTTCAGTTACCAGTGCACCTCCATCTCAGAGTCTGTCCTAGAATGGCCTTACACTTCGACAGTTAAAGTAATTTTTTCTTTGTAATTCAATATTATCATATTGGTTATCATACTGTTATCTCACTGATAATTGAATATAATCTATATAGGTTGCTTCTGAGTAAGAAACATGCTTTTCATACTCTTCTCCATTAGTGCTAATAAATGAAAGAATCAAAATTAGTTTATACAAAAATCTTTAAACCCACTGCCCTTCCACAAAGAATCAAAGTTCCTTTAAACAAAAAATTCAAACTCCCTGTGCTTCCCCCTCAAGGCTAAGAGAGCTCTGAACAACTGTTCATCTACATGACAATTTGCCTTTTTTTTTTTTTCTTTTAAGGTTGATTTAAAAGCAGGTCTTTATCACTCTGACAGTAAGAAACCCCCTGGGCTGAAGAAGTGTACAGGGTTTAGGTATCTGCTGCATTCTTTTGTTACTCAAGATTGGAAACTTCTCTGGTCCATCCCCAACCTGAGTACAAAGCCAGGAGTAGCACCCTTTCTCTCCAGCACCACAGAATTTGGCCCAGCCCTGGGCCCCCCCCCCCCTAATCCAACAAACAGCCCCCCAGCCCCAACCAGCATGGGGACAGAGGAGAAGGATAAGTGACTGCTTATATAGTAACATAATAATGTTATGATAACATTCTGCTTCTAACCCTTAGAGAAATCATGCATCCTATCAAAAGGATTAAAAACCTCAACTTTCCAGGACAAAGAGCAAAAGATGAATGAGCTCCCATAGATGCAGCATTTATATATTTCGATTCCTCCTATTATTGCACATATGAAATGGGAAGGGACAAAAAAGGCTGCAGAGAACTTGAGAGATCACAGTACTCTGACAAGTGAAAATTTTACACTAAAATGATTCTTTTATTTGTTATTTAAGATTCTAAAGGTCAGAACATAAGAAACAGATACTAAAATTTGGGGGCAGAAAAAGGAGACAGTAAGAACAATAAAATATTATTTCTTTTTTCATTATGAGTGAAATCTTAATGTAAAGTGAAATCTTAATTTAAGATCTTAAAAATCATAAAATCCCATACTTGAGGATAAATAAAAATTACCTTTTTCACAGTTTTATCAGGTTCAAGAGCAATATCAGGAATATTTGCATCCACCATCAAGGAGAACAAGTTCAAAATTAGGTTAGAATACCTAAAAATGGTAGAAGTAAAATAAAAATGACAATGTTAAACTTTGGTAATCCTTACATCAAGAACACAGCTATACGTAGTGATAATTGCATTTTGCTCATTTTTCCTAGAATAAATACAATCTGAGACTATCTCAATGAAAAGTGAATCTGAATAAAACACTAGGAAATACTAGGGCTAAGCATCTAAAAAAATGACATTGTTAGTATATAAATTTTTGAAAGGGTAAAAGAAGAATCCTATCTTATCTAATTAGCATTTTATATGTGCTAAAGATCTGTTTTTGCTAAAAGACAAGAAACTACTTACTTTGTGGGGTCTGAGGTCGGAGATAGTACAGGGTTTTAGTGTGTTAGCCTGTGTGCAGCACATCCCAATTCAATCCCCAGCACTGCATCCTCCAAAACACTGTCAGCGCTCATCTCCGAACAGAGTCAGGAGTATGGCTAGAGCATGGTTAGTGTGGGTTCTTGCCCCCATAGAACAAAACCAACCAAAACAAAACCCCCTAACGAGACTCTACCTCAGGCTGTCACGAATAACTGAAAGGACAAATATAGTTCTCCCACTCATCGATTTTGAGTATCTTTCAGGGAAATTAATGGCCATTGGTCTTTTTATTTTTATTTATTTATTTATTTTTACCATTGGTCTTTTTTTTTTTTTTAAAAAAGTAAACATATTTGAGAACAGTGAATGTTCTGAATATAAGCAATACCACATAAACAGTCAGTACTCTACTATATTAAAAACAGGCCAGACATCTAAATATTATTTTTGAATTGTGCTGATTCCTGGAGGGATCAAAGATCCATCCATACCAGTCAAACTCTTCGTCTTTATCCAAAGACTGAAGATTGCTAGCAGATCCTAGGTTCTGCTAAGCAGAACTCTTGGGTTCTTGGATTCGAGCAGCTCAAATTAAAAGTAAGGGAACAATATGAAATGACCAAATTCAGGAAAGACTTTATTCAAGGGAAGGGAAAGGAAGTGAAAAGAAGGCATGGAAGCTTCAAGATTCTGGGAAGAATCTTAAGGAGGACTCCAGAGTAAAAGAGAAACTTTCCCCTTTTATGCCTTTTTAACGAAGGGGGAGTTGAGAATTTATCATTGAATTTAAAGCAGGTGGTCAGTGCAATGGTGAGGATGCAAAGATTATCATCAAATATAATCTAACTTTGGTAGTCTAGGTTATTCAGATTATCAAGCAAATCCTGGGCCAGGCTTGTGACATTTCATACTTTTCCTCATCTCCCTCTATTTCCCTTAATCCCTCTTACGTTAAGTAATGAAGACTGTAGGCTGGTTCTAATAAAATAGCAACACAAGAGTCTCTACCCAGCCATTATAAAACTCTGTTACTTTAAAAAAATTAATATTTGCTGTGTTATAATGGAACATGCATACCAAAAATATTCCTATGAAGCTCAAATGATTTAGTTTAGCATCATCTTCAAACTTTTTACTGCCATAACAATAGAAATAAATGGTAATTAAATTGTTATCTTCATGTAAACTTTTAACTAAAGTAGACCTTTAAAAATAAATCAGATCCAAAATTGCCTTTTAAACAAGTATGAAAATAGAAAGACTATGTGGTCATATTTTTAAAGATAAGTGAATGATTGGGTTAATTATTTTAATGGACCATGGGAAAGAGGAGAGTTACTGAATGTCACCCTGGATATGCTGTTTCTTCTGTAGGAGTCACTCCTCCTACCTGCAACAACAGGATACATTTTGGGGAAGTTTTAGAGAGAGACTATAAAAGTTGAATACAGCCAAATTCCCCCAAATGAAATGCAGTGGTGGAGAAAAGTGAGGATGACAAGGTGACAAGACAAAGCATCAATGAGACTGAAGACTTGTATGAATGACAAAGAGTACATCCAAAAGTGAGTTATAACGGTAGGAGGCAGAGTGAGAAATTCAGCTCCACAGGAGAACAAGCCCAAAGTGGTCAGCGTCTAGCCTGTTCATGTGCATGTTGAAGTCCTTGCATGGTCGCTAAGAAGTCAATGAGTGTTCCCGAAGAATGGAAGTGCAGCTATGTCTAAGCGTGTCTCTCATGCTATTTCTCTTTGAAGTGAAAAAATCAGTGGAGGTTTGGAAGTGAAAATGGATGTGAAAAGACACCAAATCCTTTTCTACGTGTAGTTTTATGTGGGATATGAAATAAAGAAGAGGATTCCTTTGAGGTGTTAAAGAATACAGCAGTTGCTATGTATCATGTCATGAAAAGCAAAAAAACAAAACCAAAAAAAGATGCTAGTTCAAGAAACTCTATTTAAACTCTGCTTAGTTAACTATATCCAACTTGTCCCAATCTTCACATTGATTCATTTCAGGAATCTACAACAGGAGAGGATAATATAATAAAAGTTCAATATCAAAACAAAATATTTGGAGATTTTCAAATTCATTACATTAAAATATATAATAATGCTTGGGCCCATCCCAAGAGCAATTTAATACTACTGGGATCTAGAACTGCCCTTCAGTCAAATTCCCTAGATGATTCTAATTAGAGAGGATTTACATTAACAGAGCTCTCTATGGGAACACGTTTCTTTCTAAAAAGGGAGATATTAATACTTTCTGGATTATATGCTCATTTAAATTTAACCAGCCCTATTATAATACCAAAAATACAATGCAAAACAATTAAATGAATAGTTTATCCATGCATATAAATATAAATTCATTAATATTCATTATAAAAACAATCTACTTCATGGATAGATTGTCACTACCTTAAAACTAAACTCTCTTTGTGGCAATTAAACTGATGTGTACATTTTAAGACATGGGATCCCCACAGAGAAAGTATCAATTAAACAGCCTTTTAATAATCTACCCAGAAAAACATTGAAAGGTTATCAGAACTCTTAAAGTCTACTCACAACACAAAACAAATTAAGGTAAAGATGATACTGATAGGATAAAAAAAAAGATACAAAATGATCCTAGATAAAAATGAATATATGTTCAGTACAAAGACCAAGATCACCAACCACAGAAGATGGATTAAAATGACACTGAGGGAACAGAACTTCTAGAACCACAAAGACTGACTTCATCATAAGTCCCACCCCTGGATCTGTGCAGATACTGAGATCCCTAGACACAGAGGCCTGATTATATCACCCAGGACAGAGCAGAAGTTTTCCAAACACCACAAAATCACCACTGGGAGAGTAAATAATCCTGAACAGAGTCTATAGTTGATCCCATGACAATACACTCCAAGGGCGGAGAAACCCCATATCTCTTAGGCCAAGTGAATTCCTTTTCGAATGACCCCAATATTTACTGTGCCACAGCAGGAGGGAAAAAACAAAAAGCATAAAACATTGTTTTTTTATATATTATTTTATCTTCATTTATTATTATTATTATTATTATTTTTATTTACCTATCTATTTTTGGTCAATTTCTCTGTTTGGGTGTGATTATTGAAGTTGTTGTCCGCAGTTATACTTATTCTTTTTCTTCCTTTCTGTTCTTTATATGCTATGCCATGTTTCTTATATCAAGACCATGGCGTTTTTTTGTTGTTTTGTTTTGTTTTGTGGTTTTTTTTTTTTTTTTGGTGCTTATCGTTATTGTTGGAGTCCTCACTGGATATTTGACACTTCTTTTTGTACTGGTGGAGTGTTTCACCTTTTTTCTCTCCTTTGTCTCTCAAACCGATGATGAGAGCCTCTAGAAGAATTCCGCTTATTTTCAGCATATTAGACTTTTACCCCAGTTTATTACTTTTCTCTCCTTCAAACAAAACCACATAACTTGAACTAGCTAGTCCTGCCCCCCAGTTAGAGGGGGAAATAAAGGAGGCACCAGGACCAAACAGGTGCAAGACTACTAAGTAGTAGGCTAGATACAGAGGGGACTACATATTCTAGCAACCCTGGGGGTGAGGGAAGAGGATATGGGAGGTAGGACAAAAACAGAAGTGTAGGGAGGACAATTTGGTGATGGGAATCCCCCCTGATTTTATGTAAATATGTACCTAAAATATTATTGTCAACAATATGTAAGCCACTATGATCAAAATAAAAATTATATTTAAAAAAAATGAAATATGTGGGGCCAGAGCGATAGCAGAGGTTAGGTAGGGCACTTGCCCTGCATGCAGCCGACCTGACCTGGGCTTGATCTCTGGCATCCCATACAGTCCTCTGAGCCAGACAAAAGTAATTTCTCAGTGCAGAGCCAGGAGTAGCCCGAGAGACTTGGGTGTACCTCATCCCAAATCCTGAAAATGAAGTATGTATGTCTAGATTATTTTTTAGAGGAGTGGATTAAAAAGTGTTCAAGGACAACTTTCATTTTCTCATACACATTATGTCAAAATTCATGTGACTCACTGGACTTCAAAACATGATCTAAATTTTTCAGCAAAAACCTTCAATATAGGGACCGGGCGGTGGCGCAAGAGGTAAGGTGCCTGCCTTGCCTGCGCTAGCCTTGGACGGACCACAGTTCGATCCCCCGGCGTCCCATATGGTCCCCCAAGCAGGAGCAACTTCTGAGCGCATAGCCAGGAGTAACCCCTGAGCATTACCGGGTGTGGCCCAAAAACCAAAAAAAAAAAAAAACCTTCAATATAGTGGGGCAGGAGAGAGAATGTAGGGCAAAGGCCATTTGTTTCTCTTGAATGCAGCATATGCCTAGATTTGATCCCTGGAACCATATCTGGTCCTCAAGCTCTGCCAGGAATAATCCCTAAGAGTAGAACAAGGAATAAACGAAGGAGGAGTAGCCAGTGTGGCCCCAAATCAAACAAACAAACAAACAAACAGCAGCAACAACACACACACACAATATATACTCTTCAATATAAACATTAGTACATTTAGCTACATCAACTAGTGTTTTGGTGTTCTACTTCCTAGATGATCTATCTATGTTGTATCTAACAAATAACAGAGTATAACCCTGTAAAATATATTTTTAAAATGTACGATTGCAAGGAAAAATAATGTTATGTTTAATTATAAAATCCAGAGTAATTGTAAGCCACTATTATTTGGAGATAAGACAAAAATCCGAGGTGATCGCAAACTATTCAATATAGTTAAGTGCATTCCCAACTTTAATATTCTGCTGAATACTTTAAGCCATTTGTGTATTATCAAAGTGTAGCTTGGTCTTTAGAATCACTATGGATTAACAGAATAAGTTATGTTTTCCTGAAACATGTAAGATTTAAAATGTTTTAAAATTGGGGCCAGAGAGATAGCATGGAGGTTTGTTTGCCTTTCATGCAGAGGGATGGTGGTTCGAATCCTGGCATCCCATATGGTCCCCCAAGCCTGCCAGGAGAGATTTCTGAGCGTAGAGCCAGAAGTAACCCCTGAGCACTGCTGGGTGTGACCCAAAAACCAAACCCAACCCCCCGTCCAAAAAAATTGGGGCGGAGAGATAGCATGAAGGTAAGGTGTTTGCCTTGCATGCAGAAGGATGGTGGTTCTAATCCTGGCATCCCATATGGTTCCCTAAGCCTGCCAGGAGCTATTTCTGAACATAGAGCCAGGAGTAACCTCTGAGCACTGCCGGGTACGACCCAAAGACCCTCCCCACAAAAAGTTTTAAAAGTACTGATGCCATTTTCCCCGGCACTTCCCCACTCTCCATGTGGGTGCCTGAGACAGGCACCTCACCACCTCACCGCCAGCCCCTCCCCAGGAACCCCAAGCCCGAGCACATGGGGTGAGTGCATTTCCCCGGCACTTCCCCACTCTCTACGTGGGTGCCTGAGACAGGCAACTCGCTGCCACATTGCACGCCCCTCCCCAGGAACCCTGACCCCAAACCCAAGCTGCGTGCAGATGGGGTGAGGAGAACCCTGCACCTGACCCACTCTGCGCCGCTGGGATGGGCTAGGACCAATAGACTGGGTGAGCTTGGGCCTGCCACCTGGACCTTTGGCTAACCTAGAGAAGCCTACCCTCCTGAGCCCCAGAGTGGACCTGAGACTCCCCAAGGGCTGAAGGCAGCTACCGGGTTGGTTGGGCTGCAGGAATTTCTTCTTCTGAGGTTTGGAGGGGGTGGAGCTCCATTGACTCCCAGATAGGAGAGGGAGGACAGAGAGCTAGGCTCAACAGCGCCCTCCACCATTGTGGCCAGGAGCGGAACTACACCGGCTGGCAGGAATAGGGAGAGGGAATAGACCAGACCACCTGAAGGACTTGGCAGAGCTGACTCCCAGGTAGGGGGGAGGGGTGGGAGCGAAGGAACTAGGCCCAACAGCACCCTCCACCATTGTGGCCAGGAGCGGAACTGCACTAGCTGGCAATAAAAGGGAAAAGCAATGGATCAGGCCACATAGAAAGCGCAGGAGGAGCCAAACTTCAGCGAGCTCACCCAACAGACCCCTCTAGAATCACGCTCAGGGAGGGGACCCATCCCCACGCCACAGGGGACCAAAGCAGGCTGAATTCAGAAGGCACTGCACTCCAAGCCACACCAATAAATACAAAGAAATATGGGTAAATCAAGGAGATACGAGACAAACCCTAGCAAGTTTCCAAGACCACCAAAACACACAGATCCATGAGAAGGAGACCTAAAAGCAGCCATGAGGAAGGAAATGCAAGAATTGATCAAAGGAATGAAAGAAACACTAGTCACCGAGTATAAGAAATCTATGGAAGAACAAATCAGCCAAATTAAAGAAGAATTGTTAAAGAACAAGAGAGATTCCATACAAAAGAAATTGAAGGAATTAAAGACAACGTAACAAGCCTTATGAGCAGAAACACACAGTTGGAGAAGCACATTGAAGAACTCGAAGGAAAGCTGCAAACAAAAAATGACCAAGAAACCAACAAAGAAATAAAAGGCAAAGCACTGGAAGGAAAAGTCCAGTATCTAATGAACAAGGACAAAAGAAAAAATCTAAGAATTGTGGGTATACCAGAAGGGGAGGAAATAGGGAAAGGGGAAGAACAAATAGCCAGAGGAATAATAACAGAGAACTTTCCAACCCTCTGGAAAGAAACTTCAGTGCAAATCCAGGAAGTGAAGAGAGTCCCTAATAAAATAGACCCTAATAAACCAACTCCAAGATATACAGAATTCCAAACGGCAAAAAACAAAGAGAAAGATGAACTCCTTAAAGTAATAAGGGAGAAAAAACCCTCAAGTACAAAGGAAGAAACATGAGAATCAAACCAGATCTCCCACTAGAAATAATTCAAGCCAGAAGACAGTGGAATGACATATTTAAATGACTGAATGAAAGGAATTTCCAACTTAGGTCCAATACCCAACAAAGCTATTATTCATATGGGAGGGCAGACTAAAAACATTCTCAAACAAAAACGAATTTGAATTATTTGTGCAAACAAAACCAATCCTAAACGACCTACTCAGAGACGAATTACACAATCCAAACCTCCGATTGTAACAACAACCACCCTACACAACACAACTGCAAAACAGTCATCTCTGTCAATGATCTCCCTAAATGTTAACGAACTAAACTCTCCCATTAAAAGACACATAGTAGAGAACTGGATTAGAAAAAATAAACTGGACTTCTGCTGTCTGCAAGAAACACACCTACAACTACAGAATAAGCACAGGCTTAGAATAAAAGGATGGAAAGTTATTATTCAGGCCAATGGAAAACAAAAAAGAGCAGGGACAGTCATTCTTACATCAGACCAAATTGCATTCAACCTCAAGAAAGTGATCAGAGACAAAGAGGGTCACTACTTACTGATCAGGGGAACATTAGATCAAGAAGTACTAACCCTGGTCAATATCTATGCACCTAATGTAGAACCAACAAAATATGTGAGGCAACTGCTCGCAAACCTGGAGAAACACATGAAGGGAAATGTGATAATAGTAGGGGACCTCAATACTCCACTATCACCACTGGACAGATCCACCAAATGGAAAAATAGCAAAGAAATAAGAGCTCTAAATGAAAAATTAGAAGATCTAGGGCTAATAGACTTATATAGGACCCTCCATCCCCAGAAAGCAGAATACACGTTTCTCAAGCCCACATGAAACCTCTAGAATAGACCATGTCTTAGGATACAAAGCCAACCTATATAGGACCACAAATGTAAGGATCATTAGAAGCACCCTATCAGATCACTATGCAACAGAGGTCAAAATTGACTTCAAGAAGAAGCAATGGAGAAAAACTAATACCTGGAGATTAAACAACATGCTGCTCAACAACAGCTGGATTAAAGAGCAACTCAAGAAAGAAATAAAAAGATTTCTTGAGACAAATGATAATGATGAGACAACTTGTCAAAATTTGTGGGACACAGCAAAAGCAGTAATTAGAGGGAAACTCATAGCAATATAGGCCTATGTCAAGAAACAGGAAAATGACAAACTAAACAGTTTAAAGGATCACCTCAAGGAACTGGAACAACAGCAGCAGAGAAATCCAACCACAACCAGAAGGCAAGAAATAAAAAACCAGAGCAGAAATAAACAACATAGAAACTAAGAAAACAATACAAAAAAATCAATGAGACTAGGAGTTGGTTTTTCGAAAAAATAAACAAGATAGATGGCAAAACTCACCAAAAAAAAAAAAAAAAAAAAAAAAAAAAAAGAGAGGGAAAATGCCCAAATCAGTAAGATCACAAATGAAAGGGGAGAGATTACAATAAAACCCCAAGAAATACAACACATCATGAGATCATATTATGAACAACTATACTCAGCTAGACTAGAGAACCCAGTAGAAATCGACAGATTCCTAGAAAAATACCATCTTCCAAGAATGGAAAAGGAAGAACTAAAGACTAATCACCTCAGAGGAAATTGAAGATGTAATTAAGAAACTCCCTAAGAACAAAAGTCCAGGCCCAGATGGATTTATCAAACATTCTGAGAAGACTTACTACCACTTTTCCATAGGCTCTTCCAAACCATCGAAAAAACAGGAATCCTACCCAACTCCTTTTATGAGGCTAATATCACACTCATTCCCAAAGACGGCAAAGACACCACCAAGAAAGAAAACTAAAGACCAATCTCACTAATGAACATAGATGCAAAGATACTCAACAAAATCTTAGCAAATCAAATCCAGCACTTCATCAAAAAGATCATACATCATGACGAAGTGGGTTTTATACCAGGAATGCAAGGTTGGTTCAACATACGCAAATCAATCAACATTATACATCACATCAACAACAAGAAAGACAAAAACCACATAATTATATCAATCGATGTAGAGAAGTTGTTTGACAAAATCCAACACCCTTTCATGTTGAAGACACTCAGCAAAATAGGGTTAGAAGGAACTTTCCTCAAGATAGTTACAGCTATCTATGAAAAGCCCACAGCCAACATTATACTTAATGGTGAGAAACTAGAAGCATTTCCACTAAGGTCAGGAACTAGGCAAGGTCTTTGAGGATGGAGTACCACTGGCAAGAACTTTAGCATCAAACATAAACAAATGGGACTACATCAAACTAAAAAGCTTCTACAAGGCGAAAGAAACCTTACTTAACACAAAAAGACAGTTAACAGAATGGGAAAAAATCTTTACACACTACACATCAGATAAAGGGCTAATATCTAGAACATACAAAGCACTCAGAGAGCTGAGCCCCCCAAAACCAAACAAAGCCATAAAAAATTGGGGAGGTAAAATGAATAGACACTTCTCTGAGGAAGACAGAAGGATGGCTAACAAACACATGAAAACATGCTCACCTTCACTCATCATCAGAGAGATCCAAATCAAGACAACAATGAGATACCACCTTACACCAGTGAGGATGGCTTCATCAAAAATAATGGGAGCCCTTCCTGGGAGCCGGGAGTCTAGCAGGAGGAGGTTTGGCAGGCCCACGCCATGCCGGAGGCCTGCTTGACCAGGCCTAGTGGGAGTGCGGGACTTGGGTGACCCCAGCACCCCTCTACCGCCTTGCTCCAGATCTCCAGGGCTTCCCCGGGCCACATGCCTGGGCAAGCCGGTGAGTTGGGTCCCTTGGTGGAGGTTGAAGGTACCCTAGGCCTTCCCCCATTAGCCATGCGGCTCCTTAGGGAGGGTCTGGGTGGGGCTCTGAACTTCTGGTCTCCCAGCTTCTTGAAGGATCTCTCCTTCCTGGGAGCCGGGAGTCTAGCAGGAGGAGGTTTGGCTGGCACTGGTAATCTCTGTCCAGTCTATATTTTCAAAATTGCGCGGGGGCAATAGCCCCCGCGCGCACAAGAAACATTAATAGTACTCTCACAAGAAACATTAATAGTACTCTCACAAGAAACATTAATAGTACTCTCACAAGAAACATTAATAGTACTCTCACAAGAAACATTAATAGTACTCTCACAAGAAACATTAATAGTACTCTCACAAGAAACATTAATAGTACTCTCACAAGAAACATTAATAGTACTCTCACAAGAAACATTAATAGTACTCTCACAAGAAACATTAATAGTACTCTCACAAGAAACATTAATAGTACTCTCACAAGAAACATTAATAGTACTCTCACAAGAAACATTAATAGTACTCTCACAAGAAACATTAATAGTACTCTCACAAGAAACATTAATAGTACTCTCACAAGAAACATTAATAGTACTCTCACAAGAAACATTAATAGTACTCTCACAAGAAACATTAATAGTACTCTCACAAGAAACATTAATAGTACTCTCACCCACCCAACTATTTTAAAAGGCATAAAAAGGACACATATCTTTTCAAAATTTTATGGGTGTTTTCTTTGACGGCTATAACTTTAGCTGAATACTTTCTTATACAGTGATGATTCCCCCCCCCAATGTTTTTTATCTTCTCTTTGTGAACTGCTCAATATGGAATTTGGTGTGAAAGAATCCCTGTTTAATACTTATGTTTGAACCAAGTCATGGGTCTTGTTGGAAATGTTCTTATGCCCCCATATATCTGATAGCACCACGTGGCTTTATATCTTGTTTGCGTAGGCACACTAACATGGGAAAATACTATGCATACCAATAAGTTCTTATCTAATAGAAATGGGAACACATATCTTGTAGTGCAATGAGACCTTACACCCTGAACATTGACATAAAGACCTGGCACAGGCCTCAGAAGAATGGGCATTCTCCATTTACCCCTTGATCTACAGAAGACATTTACAAAACATCCAAGGTTGTATATAACATCACCCGGAGGCATTCCTGTACCAGGGAAGACCCTACAGCTGCTCTGACATCGATCTACTCAAAAGAGACACCCCTTAACACTGAGAAGACAACAAGAACAATGACCTGCTTACTGGACAGGGCTTGCTGTATTGCCCCTTAATGGTGAGGTTTGTCTATAACATCACCTGGAAGCAATCCTCTATCACGGAAGACCCTACCACTGCTCAGACATCATCCTGCTCAAAGGAGACTTCCCTTAACACTGAGAAGACTTAACAACAACAACCTGCTTACAGGACAGGGCTTCCTGCATTGCCCTTTCATGGTGAGGTGAAACGAGAAGGCACTCCACATCATGACTTCAATGTAGGACATGCAGATTCCAGAATCTTTAATACAGAAACATGATACCAACAACAGAGACTGTGTGATAAGTGTGTTGGCGCTACGGACAATGTGTTGGATCGAACGATAACTTGCCTGAGGCCTAGAGCTGGTCTTATGCCAGGAAACTTCAGGGGTAGGATCTCTTTGTATTTAGGCCAAGGTTATTCCTTTCCATGCCTCTCATATTTTGGTGGGCCTATGCAAACAACAATTGCCACTCTAACACCGTTTTAACTGTGCTCCTTTGACTCTAATCCTTAAAACGCACCCACTTAAAATTTGAGGTTACCTTAAGCTAATATGTATGTACATGGAAATGTAAAAAATACTATGCCTCTAATGTTTAAGGAGTTATGTAAGTTTGATGGCTTTAGATTGCCTTGTGTGCTGTTAAGAAATATTATAATGTGCTACAATCTGGGAACTTGAGGGACAAAGTAATTGCACATGGATTCTGTTTTATTTATCTTAACTTTCTTTGGCTGAAAGTTCAAAGTTAAGATATCAGCAAGGGGACTTCTCCTGAGAATTATGTTATGGGTGATTGTCCTTCCACTGTAACTTTACCTTATCCTCTTCCTTTGCATCTTTTGTTCTCATAATTCAAAATAAAAAATTATAAAAAAAAAATAATGGGAACAATCTCTGTTGGCGGGATGCGGTATGAAAGGCACTCTCATCCACTGCTCGTGGGAATGCCCCCTAGTCCAACCCCTATGGAGAACAGTCTGGAGAGTGCTCAAAGAACTCAGAATTGAGCTGTCATTTGACCCAGCAATTGCTCTCTTAGGTATATACCCCCAAGTTGGAAGGACATTCATTCCAAAGTACGTGTGCACCCAACTATTTATCACAGCACTCAGTATAATAGCCAAGTCTTGGAACCAACCTCGATGTCCAACAACAAATGAATGGATCATTAAGATGTGGTATCTATACACAATGGAATACTATATGGCAGTCAGAAATGATACAATCACAGACTTTGCAGCAACGTGGATGGACCTAGAACATATTATGTTAAATGAAGTAAGTCAGAAGATGAAAGATAAACACAGAATGATAGCACTATTCTGAAGCACCTAGAATATACACCTTATATACAACTAATACTCAACAATCAAATAACAGGGTTTAACAGGGTAGAAACTCCAAACACTGTAACAGTCAACATATACTCGGGAGTAGTGCCCAAAATACATGAAAAAGGGACAACACAAACTTGTGACTACACATTATACCACAAAGAAACCAGCAACAGCAGAAACAGCAGCATAGAGAGAACAGGTATGTAATCAGCCTTCTACTACAAAGGCTCATAATAATCCCTGAGGGATCTTATACAGGATCACAGGTAAAGAATACCATGGGAAATCACTGACTCCAATGGAAACATCTCATAACAATATGCTGTAATGCCTTAATCTAACTATATATATTTTTTTTCTTTTTTTTTTTTTTTTGTTTTTGGGCCATACCCAGCGGTGCTCAGGGGTTACTCCTGGCTGTCTGCTCAGAAATAGCTCCTGGCAGGCACGGAGGACCATATGGGACACCGGGATTCGAACCAGCCACCTTTGGTCCTGGATTGGCTGCTTGCAAGGCAAACGCTGGTGTGCTATCTCTCCGGGCCCTAATCTTACTATATTTAAAATAACCTCTCAGCTTCTCTGTCCACAGATGTTCTTGGATACAAAGGGTGGACAAATTAAGATGGCATCTAGGGGCTCAGTCACACCAGATACCATACCCAGCTTGCTCTACGAGAATGTCCCAAGAAAACCTTTTTTTTTTTTGGTTTTTCGGCCACACCTGTTGGATGCTCAGGGGTTACTCCTGGCTAAGAGCTCAGAAATTGCCCCTGGCTTGGGGGGACCATATGGGATGCTGGGGGATCAAACCGCGGTCCTTCCTTGGCTAGCACTTGCAAGGCAGACACCTTACCTCTAGTGCCATCTCGCTGGCCCCCCAAGAAAACTCTATAACATACACTTTATCTCTAGGTTATACCTTCTTTTAGGATTTGAAGCACGTGACCAGTCAGACCACCAAAGCAGCAACTGTGACCTACAGACTCATTCTACAGGCCCTACTCATCGAACACATTCAAGCAAACTAGCATTCCCTTCCCCTTTTCTCCTCTCTTACTACTTTCTTTTTTTCTTCTTTCTTTTTTTCTTCTCTTTCTTCTTTCTTTTCTTTTCTTTCTTTCTTCTTTCCTTCTTTCCTTCCTTCCTTCTTTCTTCTTCCTTCTCTTTCTTTCTTTCTTTCTTTCTTTCTTCCTTCCTTCCTTCCTTCCTTCCTTCCTTCCTTCCTTTCTTTCTTCTTTCCTTCTTTCCTTCCTTCCTTCTTTCTTCTTCCTTCTTCCTTCCTTTTTCTTTCTTTTTTTTTTTAATGTATTTTCTCTTTTCTTCTTTCTTGCCCCTTCCATATACTTTCCTCTTTCCCCTCTTTGGAAATCCGACTGTCCCTTTACCCCTCAATCCCATCCAGACCTCCCACCTTATTAAAACTCTTCCCCTCAGTTCTTAATCCATTAGGCATCAAGACTGACCTCCTACCCCAACAAACCACTACCCAGCACCTAAGCGAAGGGACACCCAGTCAAACCCACATCTTGTCTCCGGCAAGAAAAGGCAACCAACTCCCCTGCTGACTCATGCTGCGCGGCCCTCCCTACCAACTCCCCCTAACATGGACTGTTACTTGAAACTGGACTTAGCTCTAAAACTATCCCCAATACAAAAACTCTTCCAAGACCTCCCTGCCACAAATCTTTTGCCAATCTCAAGAAGGTCAGGGTGTGTGATGGAAAGGTGCCCAAGAACCCACACACCACAAGAAAATCTCAAAAGACAATGGGGAAACCTATACTTCCATCTTAAGTATAAGACCTGTAACCACCTCTTTACCTGCTTTTCTCCAAAAGTAAGGTAGTCTCTTGCATCACTTTGTTCCTTTAATTACTTTATTTCATTTTTTTAAATGTTTGTTCTACATATACATATGTGAGCACATATATTTTTATTCCTATTTTTATCTTTTTTGGGTGTGTGACCTATTTCTGTTTTCTTCTCTTTCTACCCCCAAATGCACTGAAAATATAATGTAGCACCATTTCTCCCTGCAAAGACACACTAAAAAAAGGGGAAATCTTACATATAAAAACGAGCTCTTATCTACTAGGGATAAGAACTCATACTTGTTTACAATACAGGGATATCTCCCACCTTGAAAATATGTCACGTGGACCCATCTTAGACCCCAGGTGATTAGACACTGTTGCAAGTCAGCCCCTGAAGAGGTTGACTGATGGAGGGATGGAGGATGAGGTCTTTCCCCTCCAGCTTGGAGCACGCGTCTGCCACCCTGTCCAGCCGACGGTTCTGAGTTGAAATGGTGGGTTAACAGCTCGAGACAGTCAGGCTTGTGGAAATATTAGCTTTATTCGGTGGACAAGACTGAAGTCCAAAGACTCAGCATAAGTTCCAGTCAAAAGCCTCTCGCCTTCCACAGACCCTTGTTTTTATCCCCCAGAATCAGGTACCACCCAATGGTGGGATCAGATACCACCCAATGGTGGAAGCAGAATCAGGTACCACCCTAGGGTGGGGGCAGAATGCCAGGTCACACCATAGGGTAGGGCACAATCACCGATCAGGGTAGGGTCAGTAACATAATAAACCCCTAAAATATTTACATACACAACAAGACACCATCCGTCCAGCCTTGAACCCTGGATCCTATACATAGAAACACCACAGTTCTTCACAACAGCTACAAGAAACAAATCCCATCCGAGACATCCTTAATACTGCTGGGCCACCAACAAGTGCCAGCTCTAATATGATATCCTGACAACGAGGAAAATGGGAACAACTTGACCTAAGAGTGGGTTATCCTACCTCACCAGCTAATGATAAGACAAATCAGAAGACTTGTCACCCTTTGGTCAGTCCAAAAGCCAAGATCGCGATTTACAGATGACTGGCTGCTAGAACCATAACCGGACTGTATGCATCCTGGGACCAATAAAAAGCCCTAGTCTAGGGTTTGAGCTACAACCTGCACAACAACCATGATCTCCACTTCCAATGGTCTGGGTCTTCTGGAAACACAATGAAAGACGCTATCCTAGGTTCTATCCTAGGATCAGCGCAAAGACCAAGACCACAAACCACAGAAGACGAATTAAAATGACACTGAGGGAACAGAACTTCTAGAACCACAAAGAAAGACTTCATCATAAGTCCTACTCCTGGACCTGTGCAGATACTGAGATATCTAGATACAGAGGTCTGATTTTATCACCCAGGACGGAGAAGTCTTCCAAACACCACGAAAGCACCAAAGGGAGAGTAAGTGAACCTGAATGGAGTCTATAGTTAATCCCATGACAATATACTCCAAGGGTGTAGAAACCCTGTATCTCTTAGGCCAAGAAAATTCCTTTCCAAATAACCCCAATATTTACTGTGTCTGTGCAGGAGGGGGAAAAAAGGGCAAAAAACACAAAATATTTTTTATTTTTATTTACCTATCTACTTTTTGTTGATTTCTTTGTTTTGGTGTGGTTATTGAAGTTGTTGTCTCCATTTATATATTTTTTTCTTCTTTTCTTTCTTTATGTGCTCTGCCATGTTATTTTTTTTTTTTTTATCTCAAGACCATGGCTTTTATATGGTGTTTATCTTTATTGTTGGAGTGATCAATGGATATTTTATTTGACACTTCTTTTTGTACTGTTGGGGTGTTTCACCTTCTTTTTCCCCTTCATCTCTCAAACCGATGATGAGAGCCTCTAGAAGGATTCCGCCCATTTTCGGCATATTTGATTTTTACCCCAGTTTATCACTTTTCTCTTCTTCAAACAAAACCACATAACTGGAACTATCCTCCCAGTTAGAGGAGGAAACAAGGGAGATACCAAGACCAAACAGGTGCAAGCCTACTAAGTAGTAAGCTAGGTACAGAGGGGACCACATATTCTAGCAGCCCCGGGGGTGAGGGAGGAGGATATGGGAGGTAGGACGAGAACGGAGGTGTAGGGAGGACAAATCGGTGATGGGAATCCCCCTGATTTTATGTAAATATGTACCTAAAATATTATTGTCAACAATAAGTAAGCCACTATGATCAAAATAAAAATTATATTAAAAATTACTAGGTCATGCAGTTGTATTGGAATATTTTAGGACAAATAATCACTGATGCAGATTCTGATCCCTTTAAAAAAGGAAATCCTTAAGAAAGTGGAAGCGCATATTGATGCTGCCTCTCGCAGTCAATCCAGAGCAAGCAGCCTTGCCGATCGCCCAGGCAATCTTTTGTTAAATGACTGCTCAAGTCCCATACATCCCTCTAAAGGTTTTTATCCTATCCTTGCTAATGCTCCTCCGGCAGATGAAACTCTTGATCCTCAATATGTTCAAATATTGGAGGATGAAGCTGCCTCCTATGATCACACCCTACTAGGGCAGCCCCTCCTCCCTACAATGAGGATTTGATCCCTAAACTCACCAAAAATATTTCCTGTCCACCGTCCAATATAGCTCTTGATCAGCAAGCTTGACTTGAGCTCATTTCTTTCTCAGCCTCTTTCCTCCTTTTTAGGTCAGATCCCGCTCGTGACCCACGAATTACTTCGTGATCCTCAGTCCACCCTGCGGGCAGGGTCCTAGGGGGTCGCAATTACTGATGCCAGAACTCAAAAAATGAATTTATCAACTACTGTTGCTGTGCCTATGCAAACAACAACTCAACTTCCACACACATCCCTTTTTATTGTATTTTTATCTCTTATCTTTTTTTTTCTAAAAAAGAGCTTACTAATTAAATCTTCTATTGCATTAATGACTTTATTTTTTCACAAATATACTTGCTACTGAGCTTTTCCTTCTTTTTTTTCCTACTCTTCCATTTTCCTTTTTAGTTTTTCTATTTTCTATTTTTTTTCAAAACTTTCCCCTACTTATCTTGAAACAAATTAAGATCAGTATGTCAACTATATGATGCATATTCTTTAAATAAAATTTATAAAATGTCCCTGTGACCCATTGTTATTCAAATGTATCTTGCTGCAGAAAGTGATCAGCATCCATCAAAAATCATAAAACATTCACTCTAGACTTAAAATAAAAATGACATATAACCTTCACTTTAAACACATTTGTGACTAACCAGTTATTTCTCATGTTATAAAGGCAATTTTTACTATCTGAACCATGCATCAACCATTTACTGCATTCAAAAATAAAAATTGAAAAAACATTAGGGTATAACAAATGTAAAGTGAAGTACGAAATTTTAAAACAAAACAGTTTTCATTTAGATTTAACAGAGAATGACCCTTTCTGCTTTTGCTGTGTAGTGAAGATTACAGATCACATTAAAATTTGCTTCGTTTTCTCATTTGCTACTTCTCCATTTCTATTCAACTGCTTTTGATCACACCATCAATGGTAGTTCATAAAACATTCTTTGCTTTCAACAAGATAGAGCAGCAACTTCATTTTTTTTTCTCTAGTTATTTCACATCATCCTGTCTCTACTGAGACCTCCACCTAGTTTTCTGTAGGCTTCTACTATTTTATCCTAAAATTCTTAGATGTTAAGTGGAACTCTTTCTCTAAAAGTGCACTGGTAAACTGTAGCATTTATAGAAAATCAAAGTGAGCAACTCAGCTAACTATGAGATAATAATATGACTGTTATAAAAAAAATTGTATGTGCATGTTAGAAACTGAAGGACGTCTACTGAGAAATTGCAAAAATTAAAAAATAATAAAACAGATATTCTCTGGGTATCGGCAGGTCCACTATCACTTGGGAAATATGTCATCACCCAAAACAGACATTCTAGTTCTCATACAAATACTGAAGGCTATTATTCAAGAAGCAAATTTCATGAGCCGGAGCAGTAGCACAGAGTGGTAAGGAGTCTGCCTTGCCCGCACTAGCCTAGGACAAGCTAGGTTCAATCCCCCAGCATCCCATATGGTCCCCAAGGAGCGATTTCTGAGAGCATAGCCAGGAGTAATCCCTGAGTGTCACCGGATGTGGCCCCCCCCAAAAAAGAAGCATATTTCAGGTATTTATGTACTAACTACTATAAGAATAATTGAAGTTACAAAGAGAAGACAGAGCCTCCACAATGCCAACTAGAGGTATTTCCATCAGCTCTATCTTTTTACTGGAATTTTTGCTAAAAAAGAATATTTAAAATTTTGTACCGTTAGGCTAAAAACAGAATCAAACAATCCTAATCATTTGAGTAAACATCAGTTATTCTGAATTTAATAAACTGTTTAATTTTATTTTCAGCTTGATGCATGATGTTCAGCCGTAAGTAATCTAGGAGGAGAGAAATGGCAATATAGTGGTACTGGAGAAATAAGAGAGGATAAAGAAAAATCAACATCTTTCAGAAGAATGGTTGACTGAGGTACAAAGTAGAAAGAAAATCTTCTGTAACATTTATTCTTCAATCATTTAACAAACTTCTGAATGCACTTAGATAGCAAGCAGAAATTAGGCTGCTAAAGAATAAAAACATTTCAGCTTTATACTGCTGGAAGGCAAATGTTTCATTCTTTGATATACAAGTGGGAAGTCAGGTGGAGGCATGGAAAAGAACCCAATGTAGCAATTTTACTCCTCACAATTGGCTGAAATAAGATCTGAATATAAAGCTCCTATATTTGCCCGATCTTGTGTAAAGTCAGTTCCTGCTGTCTGGCCATTTAGCTATTAAAAAATTAGAAAGAAGCAAGAGACTCTTTTTCCTTTAAACCAGACTATTTAAGTACTATCAACTAAGTGGCACTGCTACCTGGGCCAGGTAGCACAGTGAGTAGGACACTTACCTTGCACAGGCTGACACAGGTTTGACCCCTGACACCACATATGGTCCCAGAGCCTCACCAGGAATGCTCCCGAGTACAGAACCTGGAGGAAATCCTGAGCACAGCTAGTGTCCCCCATCAAACGAGACAAATACTATTTGTCTTGAATTATTTTGTAAGAATGATGCTATTACAAAGTCCTTACTCCCCTCTCCAATTTTGTGGCTGTGCTCAGGGGTTACTCCTGAAGCTGCGCTGAAGGATCACCCCTGGAAGGACTTGGGAACTCAGGGGAAAACTGGAAGTCAAACTCGGGGTATCTGTGTACAAGATAAGCATCCTACCTGCCATATTATCATGACTCCAGCCCAAATTACAAAAAGACTATCAACTTACCGTCGAAGGTGGAGAAAAGCTGTGTAACACTGTTTTCGGAATTCTTGGTACTGCTCACTCTGGGTACCCCCCATTCCTTCCACCATTTCTTTATTTAGCTTCATTGGAGGGGGAAGTGGCTTCGGATCCCGGCCCAAAATATATCCAAAGTCTATGTGGAAGAGTTTGCCTGGATGTTGATAAGAAACACATTTGTTTCCAGAATATTGTAAAAAAACTGGTTAACAGAACTCACTTGACTGGTGAAAACATAATCTCTTCAAAAGTATTAATTAGTTGATGATAAAGTCTATTAAGTTGTTTGACTCTTTAACCTCAGCTTTGGGAAGGGACTCTAGTATATTTTAGATTAACTCCTATTTACTCAGATGAAACAATGTTTCAAATCACCTAACAGTAATATTAATTAATAAAGTTAAACCTCTTGGGTAAGATAGATAATACAGGGGTTAAATTGTTTGTTCTGTATATGTCTAACTCCGATTTATCCCCAGCACATATGGTAACCAGAGCACTGCCAAGAGTGAACCCTGAGCACAGAGCCAGAAACAAACCCTGAATAAAATTGCTTATATCCCTAAAACCAATCCACAGCAAACAAAAGTAAGTCTACTTTTAGAACTCTAGAATCCATAATGGTCAAATCTTGGAAAAAATCTTAAGTTACTATCTTGCAGATTTCTTTTTTTTTTTTTCGTTTTTGGGCCACACCCAGTGACGTTCAGGGGTAACTCCTGGCTATGCACTCAGAAATCGCTCCTGGCCTGTGGAGCATAAGGGACGCTAGGGGATCGAACTGTGGTAGGGTACTGCTTGTGTCACTGCTCCGGCCCTACTAGCTTGTAGATTTCTTAAAGGTTAAGGTTAAGCAAATTGACCTTCATACCACAGACATGTCTTTCCAATATTCTTGTGATGAATCCTTTTTCCCATCCCTCATTACAACCCTGTCCAATATTCAAATCACACCATTGACTTCACCATCTGACTATTTTGAACTAATCTCTGTCATTCATTAGCTGGAGATGAGGAAACAGAACATTTGCATTTACCAAGAGCTGAGCACAGTTGCAGAGCCCATGAAGACAGGCTCCAGAGTAGTTATTCATCAGAATTCATAGATCAGGTATAAAAGAATGTGATCGACACATTCACATGGTAAAGATGTGAAGCACTGCACTATGGTGAAGATGTGATTCATCACAGAATTAATAAAGCAACTTTAGTTTGCAAGCAGAGCTAAAGCAGGCATATATTTTAACACAAAAGGCAGCCGTATGGATCCTGCAATTTAAGTTCCACCAAGGCAGAGCTCTTGTTTGTTCCATGAACTACCTTACCTGGAGTCTCAGAACAGTTTCCAGAATGACAGCACACATTCATTGTTGAATGAAGAAAGGAATCCACTAAAATAGCAATCAAAACCTTTCCTTTGGCAACCTGCCCACTCCTTTTGTATTTCATTAATACATCTCCTGAGGCCCTTTTCATTGTTTTTTGACTTTTTAATAAAATTCCTTATACCAAGCCTAAAATGTTTTGTCCAAATTGAAGTTGGTAACTGTCTAAAGAACTTTTTAAAAAGTGGGGGGAAGTGAGATAACAAGAAATTATGATTAGATATTGAGAACAAGGAAGCTATAGAGAATCGAAAGATAGCTCTGTCCCACCAAAAAACGGAAAATGAAACAAGCCATCCTAAGGCTAACCAAATCAGCAGAAATTTGATGACTAGTTATTAGCAAGACTCCTACCTAGACTAGTCCTATCAAAATAATAAGGTAACTATATATTAAAATTATTCACTTTTTTTTCTCTCTCTCATTCTAAACTCTTTTTGGCACTGTTTTTGAAGCTACATTTTGTGGTGCTTAGGGCTTAGTCCAGGCTCTGAGCTCAAGAATTGCTCCTACCAGGCTTAGGAGACAATATGTGGTGCTGAGGATCAAATCCTGGTTGGTGGCTTGTAAGGCAGGTGTCTTATTCACTATACTATTATTTCATCAGTCCTAGAACCATTAAGAGTATTATATTAAATAAAAAAAGAGTATTATATTATCATCAAAAATCTTTTCTGTCTTTGTTATAGTCCTGAATCCCCAAATTATGATCAGTCTGCAAGAGCATTATACTACATTGTATCTTTCCTTCTTTTCAAAAATTAATATGCCAACTTCTCTTGTAAAAGTACGAGGTACAACATTAGTTTTCTGCTTTATCATTTATAAGTTTGTTTGGTCATATGCTTACAATAGTGTTAACATTTGACTTTGATGTATACAATTAGCATACTTCACTTTCACCACCACCAAAGTGCCTAAACTTAACCTTTAAGAAATCCACCGAAGGGGCCGGGCAGTGGCGCTAGAGGTAAGGTGCCTGCCTTGCCTGCGCTAGCCTTGGACGGACCGCGGTTCGATCCCCCGGTGTCCCATATGGTCCCCCAAGCCGGGAGCGACTTCTGAGCGCATAGCCAGGAGTAACCCCTGAGCATCACTGGGTGTGGCCCAAAAACCAAAAAAAAAAAACAAACAAACAAACAAATCCACCGATGTAAATTTTAGCTCACCTCTGCATTCCTCCCCTACACCACTACCCTGTCAAAGACTTGATAATCTCAGTTTTATACTCTAAGCCCAAGGTTTGATACAGCCTGTTCCCTTGCTTTGTTTTGCTATGTACCATTGATGAGTGAGGTCATTTGACCGTTTCTAATTTATTTAGAATAAGACTCTCTTGTTCTATTCAAGTTTCAGGAAACTATAAGGTTTTCTTTTTTTTTTTTTAATAGCTATACAATATTCTACTGCCTTATATATAAGTATCACTCTTCTTATCCATTCACCTATTGTTGAACATGTGGGTCATTTCCATATTCTTCTAGCTACTATAAGCACTAAAAAAAATACAAGTACATGTATATTTTTACAAATTAACTTTTTGTGGGTATATGCCAAGAAGTGATATATCTGTGTCTTATGGAAGTTCTAGTCTTACTCTTGAGAATTCTCCAAATTATTTTCCATAGAGAAAGATCCAATCAACTTTCTCACCAATAATGATAGATACGGTTTTTCTTTTTTAATCCTAACTGGGTGTTTCCTTCCTGAACAAAACTGGCTGTTTCCAGTCTTTTTGACATATGTCATTATTGCTGATGTGAGACTACACCTCACTGCTATTTAATTTGCATGTCCTTAATTATAAACACCAAAGAACACTGTTTTATAAGCCTATAAGCCATCCATATGTTTCTTCTTAGAAGTGCTTGCTCATCTGCCTCTACTTTGGGTAGGGCTACTTAGAAATTTCTAATAACACTGTAGTACTGGGTATTTTCTTGTAGAAATGTAATAGTTATTAAAGTTTAAGATGTTTGTCTTCATTTCCATGAACAACTATAATAAAGTTAACGAAGTTTGGATCATTTGAATGCTACCTTAAACTGTTCTGTGGTTTCAGTATTTTGTTTTGTTATTGGATTGGTATCAACAGTAAGAAGATTTTCAATGCTGGAAGCTAATACTAACAAAACCAGTATTAATTATATCTTAAAATCACATGATAGCGTCTTAAATAGAGGCTATGCAGCAGTAAGGAATCAAGAAGTAAAATAATTTTTACAAAGGATATAGACCTATGAACTCAAACTTAAACTGCCAATTGTAATGTAAGCCTACTGCAAATAATGATTTGTTTCAATGTTACTTCATCTATTACAGTTAAATTAAATTTTCTGACTTTCCAAACTGTTTGTCTTTTATATTTAATAGCAAAGACAATATTGAATTTTACAGTGAGTATATTTAAGATTATAAAGTGTATTATGGCTGATAAGGGGTTTCATTTCGAATTAAAAGATACTGGTATATTACTCACAATTGAAAAACACCTTTTCAGAATCTTAAAATGGTCTCCAGGGGTTTCTAAGTACAATGAAATAAATTTGATGTCTGAAATTTATAAGCCTTCAAGTTTCCAAAAGTCCCATGATTCTAAAGCTTTAGAATAAAAATATAATCATGACCATACTCACTGAAAAAGCACAATCTCCAAAATTTTAAAGTTCAAAAGGGATAAATAGCATTATGAGATTTGGCAATTTCTATAGTCAACTTGTATGGAAGATTTCATCATTTTCATTTCAACTGAATGGATATACTGTGTGTATTTTATTTTCTGCTAAAAACGAATTGGGGGGGGGGTGGTGGCGGCACAACCAGCTCTGTAATTATTCCTGGCTCTGTGCTCAGAAATCACTTCTGGCAGACTTGAGGAACCATAGATGATGCTGGATGCAGAACCTGAGTTGGCTGCATGCAAGGCAAAGTGAATGTTCTACTTGCTGTGCTATCACTCCAGACCTTCAAAATGAACTTGTAACTCATTGATTTACAGGTATGCTCACTATGTTTTTACTTAAAATAATAAATGCTGTTTTATTAACAATAGGCTCCCTAATTATAATCTTGATTATTTTGATATTATGATTATATTATATATGATGCACTTGAACTAATTAATTTACCAATCTCTTATTCAAAGCCATCACCAATATATCATGTTAACCTAGTATCAATGGTATCACCCACTGTACCTGTTTTATTTGATAAGATCTATGCTTTTAATATAAAGCCTTGCTCCACTTCATTTCATTACAGGCACTACTGAAATTCCAAAGTCAGCTATGGATCACTGCTTGCAAATAAAATGTGTATTTCTTTCTTATAAGAAAATCCTCAAAGAACAGAATTACAGCGTAATTATAATGCATGAAAGATATCATATCTAACAATGAAGCCATTATTATACTCTACAAGTTTAAAGAGTCATGTATTTCGAAAAGCGGCTATTAATGTTTTAAGAAAATTCATCTTATACATACCAAAAGGAATGTTACAATTAAAGTTAATACCTGTAAGTGAAACTTGTAAAGATTTAAAAAATGCACTCCAGGAAATTAAAAAGAGGAAGTTCAAGAAATTCAGGGGGAGTATGATCTGATTCAAGTCTCTGACCTTAGTCAAGCAGTAGTGTATACAAAACAAATGGAATATTGATATAATTACTACTTTGTCTTTGACATAAAATAATAGAAGTGACAAAGTTTACTCTTATTGTTTAAGTGATCCAAACTTTTATCTAAAACTGCTGTCAAAGATCCAGCGATTTTTTTTTTTATTTTTGTTGGTCTTGCTGGTTTGGGAGCCCAACAGTATTAAGGGCTGGTACTGACTTAGTGCTCAGGGATCACTCCTGGGGGTGCTCAGGATAACATAGAGTGACAAGCACTGAACACTGGTAGGCCACATGCCGGCCAACTGCCTTAACTCTTACCTTACGTCTCTGGCCCCAAATATCCATAGTCCTTCAGTTGAAGAGAATACTGCTAAATTTAACAGCATTTCCTAATGTCCAACTTATCTAATATTTAAATGTGAACAACCTCATTATTGTGCTCATTCTGCTTCCATGCTTTTGATTAGTTCCCCTTTCCTTACTCAACTCTTCCATTCTTCCCCTAAATTAAATCTAATGCTTTATTAAGTCAGATGTTAAAAAGGTTTGTAGGGGGCCGGCGAGGTGGCGCTAGAGGTAAGGTACCTGCCTTGCAAGCGCTAGCCAAGGAAAGATCGCGACCGCGGTTCGATCCCCCGGCGTCCCATATGGTTCCCCCCCAAGCCAGGGGCAATTTCTGAGCGCTTAGCCAGGAGTAACCCCTGAGCATCAAACGGGTGTGGCCCGAAAACCAAAAAAAAAAAAAAAAAAAAGGTTTGTAGAAAGTAAAGGAAACCCATACATAGTAACTATTAATTTTGCTTTAGTAAGTTATTCTTCATTAAAAAAAGCATGTTAAAAACACTGGCAAATTGTATACTTTAAAATCAACACTCTAAAAAAGGTTTTTAATTTCAAATGTAAAATATACCAATAAACTTTACTTAAATAAATCTCTTTGGGGGTCTTTAATAATTTTTAAGAGCTTAATAATAGCTATCCTGAGGCCAAACAGCTCTGAATTGTTCACTGAAATATATTGTAAATATTTGAAATATATTATATATATATAAAATATATATATATATTATATATATATATATGCCACAACGTTTGATGCTCAGGGGTTACTCCTGGCTAAGTGCTCAGAAATTGCCCCTGGCTTGGGGGACCATATGGGGCGCCGGGGGATCGAACCGTGGTCCTTCCACGGTCCTTCCTTGGCTAGCGCTTGCAAGGCAGACACCTTACCTCTAGCGCCACCTCGCGGGCCCCATTCACTGAAATTTTTAACCCTGTAAGAATTACTGATTCTCTGATAGACATAAAAACATAGAAAAAAGTTTTCTAAAACATTAATATTTAACAAATAAATGGTTATAGGTACAATGATTATTTTCTGGTGATAAACCAAACAACACTATAATAAATAAGCTAACCCTTAAGAAATTTTTGTTAATCACCAAAATTCTATCATGTTGTAATATGTGAATATATTATATTTATTTATAAACCACCAGAAGAAACTCTCCTTTTGTTTATACATCTGGAAGAGAAAAAAATCTGAGACAGAGAATGATTTACCCAGAGTCATCCAGTAAATGGAAGTACAGTGTAACCCCCCAAAGTCTGACTTTGGAGTTTTAGATTTTTAACTCCTACGCAAGACTATCCTTAATTTCATATTGATTAAAAATATCATGATAGGAAATACACTGTCTGATAAATATTCAATTAAGAGTGACTTTATAATTTTTCATTTTTGAGATTGGCAAATACCGTAAGCCCCACCTTTTCTCACAGTAAAAGAGATAACAATCATAGTAGTAAGAGACCCTGAGAACCTACAACTAACTTTCCATTCAGTACAATATCCAGCAGCTTTGCTGTCATTTCTGAACAGTTTTTCAATTGTTTGCAATTTTTGGGGGGTGGGTTATTTGGGAGGGGGCACACCTGGTGACACTCAGGGGTTACTCCTGGCTATGAGCTCAGAAATCGCTCCTGGCTTTGGGGACCATATGGGACACCGGAGGATGGTCTGTCCTAGGCTAGTACAGGCCAGGCAGATGCCTTACTACTTGTGCCACTGCTCTGGCCACAGTTTGCATATTAATTTCATGTTAGTTCTATCAGAGTCAGTATAACAAAACAGTCGTATTGTACAGTTGCAGATTTTTTCTTTCTCAAATTCTCAAAAATTAGAGGGAAACAATAAACCTTTCTAAAAACAAGTTGAGCTAGATCTAAATTGTGCTTCTTTTGATTTATGCAATTGATTTCCCTGAGTAAATTTCTCAAGAAATTATTCCCTGAGTAAATTACTCTGAAGACATTACATATTTTCTATAAATTAGATAATTTATAGAATCTTAAACTCTGTATTTTCTTGTACAAATAATTTATGTTCATATATTAACAAGTGAGACCTTAGTCACTCCAAATCTGCCTCAAGGTTATATTAAACATGCCAATACAATGAAAAAGGAAATTTCCAGACCTTTACATTTATGGTGGATAAATAGCGCCCTCTGCTGCACAAACAGGAAACATCAATCAAACTAATAGTGAATAAGGCACAAGAAAAAAAATTCTGAGAAGTCTTATTTACCTCTTGAATATCACCACAGTATATATTGAGTATATATTATAAAATAAATAGCAGTGAAGCACTGTTACCACTTACTCCTTAAGCTATTTAAAGGAAGAATAGTGTATGAGGGAGAAATTCCCCAAAAGATCCTAAAGAAAAATGTCTAGGTATGTTGTTTCTGCACCTCTCTTTCCAGAGAATTTAACAGATACATCAGTGGGATGCTTACTATACTTCTAAATACTTTTTCCCAAACTAAAAGCAAATGCAAAGATATGAACTTGCAAATCCTGGATAATGACAATAGGCGAAAAGGAATTTTAACTTGAATAGAAGAAATGTTAAAAAAAAATCCTATAAAAATGGATATTAAAATGCCTCATGATATAATAGGGAGTTTTGGGGCCAGCGAGGTAGCACTAGAGGTAAGGTGTCTATCTGCCTTGCAAGCTCTAGCCAAGGAAGGACCATGGTTAGGCATCCCATATGGTCCCCCAAGCCAGGGGCAATTTCTGAGCACTTAGCCAGGAGTAAGCCCTGAGCATCAAATGGGTGTGGCCCGAAAAACAAAAAACATAAAAACAAAACAAAACAAAACACTATGATATAATAGGGAGTTTTTTAATTTCAAACAGTAAAATGTATTCTCTATAACAAACGACATTAAAAATTCACATTAGTGGGCCCGGAGAGATAGCACAGCGGTGTTTGCCTTGCAAGCAGCCGATCCAGGACCAAAGGTGGTTGGTTCGAATCCCGGTGTCCCATATGGTCCCCCGTGCCTGCCAGGAGCTATTTCTGAGCAGACAGCCAGGAGTAACCCCTGAGCACCACCGGGTGTGGCCCAAAAACAAAACAAACAAAAAAAAATTCACATTAGTTATTTATTTAACCTAGGTGGTCAATTTGTAAACTATATATAAGATATATAATCAATATTAATTAAAACTTTTGAGTAATAGACTTGAGAAATGACTAAACCTATTTTAAAATAAATTTCTTTATATAACCTAACTTCAATTAAGGTAGACCTAAATATCGTGAGGATAAGCTAACTGGATGACTAAAATGGGATGAACAAAGTAAAAGATGCTCAAGTAAAGATATATTGCTTAAAAGAAAGTATCTTTTTGTTTCTATTTTATTTATTTATTTATTTATTTTTTTTTTTGGTTTTTGGGCCACACCCTGTGACGCTCAGGGGTTACTCCTGGCTATGCGCTCAGAAGTTGCTCCTAGCTTCTTGGGGGACCATATGGGACGCCGGGGGATCGAACCGCGGTCCGTCCTAGGCTAGTGCAGGCAGGCAAGGCAGGCACCTTACCTCCAGCACCACCGCCCGGCCCCTTGTTTCTATTTTATAAAGGCAAATTTGGAGCACCCTCTAGTGGATATCTGGTGATAAGAACAAGTCTTTCTATGCATTAAAGAGTTCCACTGTAGTTAACAACAATGAATTACTTTGGCTACTTGATTCCTGTGGCTAAAAAAAATCCAGTCAGGGCTGGAGAGACAGTGCAGCAGGTAGGACGCTTGCTTTACACAGTGCCAACCAACCTGGCTTTGATTAGTGGCAGCTTATATAGTTTCCCAGCACTGCCAGGAGTAAACTCTGAGCAATACAATGGCCCACGCACCCCCACCCACATCTCTCCCCCAACTCCTCTCCCCCAAAAGAAATCCAGCAATTCAATCAGAAGCCTTAAGGAAAGAAAACTGGTCACATTTATTTTTCACCGGGTGTGGCCCAACCCTCCCTCCCAAATTATTTTCAATTAATGAAATTTACTTTGCTACTAAATAAATGCCAAACTAAAAATTATCATTATGTAAAATACATATCTACAACTACTTTTTAAAAAAATTATCTTAGGCATAGTGGTTTACAGTACTATTAATGGTAAAGTTTCATGCACAAGACAATCCTCATCAAGCCATCTTATATCAACTATTATTTATTTATTACCTGTTTTTGTTAGCAACAGGTTATCCAAGTGCCTGTCTCCAACTCCAAGTATATATGTAATCACACAGTATCCAGCTGAAACAGTTAAGGAAATATTTCTTTAAAGAACATATATTCAAGGCATGTCACACGTATTACCTATATAAAAGGAACTTTATGCTATTTTAATTTCAATTTGACTCCTCTCTTTATTTTAGCAATCTCATAAAAAGGGTTTTCATTGTCATAGCTCATCGGGGAAATAGAAGATTATATAAGAGGTGTTACATAACATTAAATTTTAAAAAATTTTAAATTCTAGTCAAGATTGGTGGTTTTATGTTTGTATAAAACTCAAGTAAAAAATAACATTCTTTAAAATAGACTTACAACAGAAAAGGTTACAGTCACAATCTGTAATAACTAAAAAGATATAACTATGAAGTCCTGTCAGATATCTCATGTAATAAGAAACTGAGAAGTAGGTGTGGTGAATGAAAGAGCCAAACATTCTCTAAAATATTTTTCATTCAGGGTGGAAACTATATGCCTTTAATACAAGTAAGCTCTCTGCAACTGAGGAACAAAATATTACACAGTGACCTTGCATCAGAATTTCAGTTCAGGCCTTCAAAAACCCAGGTTCCTTTATCTTTTTCCTTTTTGGTTTTTGGGTCACACCCGGCGGTGCTCAGGGGTTACTCCTGGTGTCTGCTCAGAAATAGCTCCTGGCAGGCACGGGGGACCATATGGGACACCGGGATTCGAACCAACCACCTTTGATCCTGGATTGGCTGTTTGCAAGGCAAACACCGCTGTGCTATCTCTCCGGGCCCAGGTTCCTTTTTCTTGTCTTTCAGAAAAATTTTCTAGGAACAGAACTCAAGAAGCCATATGAAAATGAATTGATAGCAAGCCCTGCAGAGAGACTACCGATTACCAGTTATGTGAAACATACATAATACTAGATGTTCCACCTAAATATACCTTTATATGATGTGCATTTTTTTTGGAAGCGAAAAAGCAGAACAGCAGGGGAAGAGAGGAGTTGAGTAACAGAGAGGGAGGAAATTGAGGAAAAGGAAAATAAAGTGTGAGAGAACAAACTAAAGAAAAAATATTTCTCTTAAATATTCAAACTAATGTCTTTATATAGAGTGTGATCACTTTTATAAGTAAACACAAATAACAAGTAACTAGCACATAATTACCTTCCTTTTATAAAAATAGGTGAAAACACAATGAATTCTAAACACTCATGTTTTATTATAATATTCCAGATTTTTTAAGACACTGTTTTCTTTAAAAATTGTGCATCAAGTGTAATTGGGGTATGTTATGATGTTCAAAATAATGTTCAGGGGGCTGGAGTGATAGCATAGCAGGTAAGACATGTGAAGAATACAACTATAAGTTTTCAACTCTAAAAGGTTCTCATTTTACCTATTTCACATCCTTATCTCAGACTACCGAACTCCATAACCATGAGCAATAAATGTACTGCTTGTGATTTACCCAAACTCTAATATTTCATTAGACTTCAACAGATGAAGAGAACGTTTTAACATGCAGGAAAATGACAGCCTACTTTCTTTTATTTAGATATATCAGCAGAAAGAAAAAGCCTTAAAACTCACCACAGCTTTTAACGTAAGTGTCCATAACTTCAGCACTGATGCCATTGGGCCCATTCTCACTGGGTGCGTGTTTCCTAAAAAAGTTCTGAAAAAAAAAAAAAAAAAAAAGATTTATCTGTTTACATCTAAAATAAAATTCTTCAACAAATTAGACACACTGAAATGATAAAATAACTAATAAGTGTCTGGTCTAAAACTTAATTAGCGGTGTAAAAATGTGCTTGAGAGATGATATACAAAGTAGGGCGCTTATAGAAGAAAGTGAACTAGTAGCTATGTATCCCCTGCAAACAGGACACACATTCTTCTCCAATGCACATGGGTCATTCTCCAAGATAGAACACATACTAGCTCATATTTCTCAACATTTCTCCGTAAAGTCAAAAAGATAGAAATTGTACAGACTATTTTCTTAGACCACAAAGCACTGAAATTAGAAGTGAACTACAAAGAAACACAGAAGAAAAACTTTAACACATGGATATTAAATAGCTCAATACTGGACAATAAATGGATCAGAATGAAATCACAGAGGAAATAAAAATATTCCTGGAAATAAATGACACTGAAGATACAAATTATCAGAATTTATGGGACACAGCAAAAGTGGTATTAAGAGAAAAATTTATAGCTGTGCAAGCACACATCAGGAAGGAAGAAGGGGCATACCTGAACAGCCTAAAGAAACAGCTTAAAAAATTAGAAAATGATCAACAAAAGGAACCAAAAATATGTAGGCAGAAGGAAATAACAAAGCTTAGAGCAGAAATCAATGAAGTGGAAACCCCAAAAACAATCTGAAAGATCAATGAAAGCAAAAGCTAGTTCTTTGAAAAAATAAACAAGATTGATGAACCACTAGCAAAACTCACAATAAAAAAAGAGAAGTTAATAAATCGAATTAGAAATAAAAGGGGGAGATAATTACAGATACTACAAACCTTCAAAGGGTAATCAGAGATTACTTCGAGAAACTCTATGCCACAAAACATAAGAACCAGGAAGAAATGGATACATTCTTGGACTCTTGTAATCTTCCACAGTTGAATCAGGATGATATTGCATATCTAAACAGATCCATCACTACAGAGGAAGGTAAAATGGTAATCAAAAGTCTTCCTCAAAACGAAAGTCCAGGCCTAGATGAATTTACTAATGAATTCTTTCAAGCCTTTCAAGAGGAACTACTACCAATCCTTTTCAGGCACTTTCATGAAATTAAACAATAAGGAACACTCCCAAATAGTTTTTATAAAGCTAACATCACCTTGTTACCAAAACCAGATAGAGATGCTGCAAAAAGCAAAAAAAACAAAAAAAAAAAAAACAAAAAAAACAAAAAACAAAAACCAAAAACTACAGCCCAATATCCCTGATGAACAGATGCAAAGATCCTCAACAAAATCCTGAAAAATAGGATCCAACACCTCACCAAAAAGCTCATTCACCATGACCAAGTAGGTTTCATTCTCAGAAATGCAAGGCTGATTTACATATGTAATCATGTATGTAATGATATACATACATAAATCAATCAACATAATACACCATATCAACAACAAAAAATTTACTGATAAGATCATATCAATAAGATCCAACAATCATTCTTGATAAAAACTCTCATCAAGAAGAGTGGATGGGAATGTCAGGCCTCCATGCCAAAGGCCTTGTTACCAAGCTTAGTGGGGCTAAGAGCTTGGGCCACCCCAATAGCCTTCCATCTCCTTCCTCCCAAACTCCAGGGCTATCACTGGGCACACGCCCAGGGGCCAGCGAGGTGGGTGCTGGGGAAAGAGTTTAAAGGGGAACCCAGGCTTACTCCAACCCCCACTCTGCTCAAGAGGGAAGGTCTGGGTGGGGGCTTGTGAACTTCTGGGCTTCCAGCTCATTAAGGAACTCTTTCCTCTTCTGGGAGCCAGGAGCTTTTGCCAGCATGGGTTATGGCAGGCCTCTATGCCAAAAGCCTTTTTACCAAGCTTAGGGGGGCTATGGGGCTTGGGCCACCCCAACAGCCTTCCATCTCCTTCCTCCTGGACTCTAGGGCTAGGGAGGTGGGTGCCGAGGAGGAGTTTAAAGGGGACCCCAGGCTTTCCCCAACCCCACACAGCACAAGAGGGGCTGGCTTCGAGAAGTCGCAGGCAACTTTCCTTCCCACCAGTGTCCATTCTGAAATCGTGCCCCACGTATATAGATAATTAGGATATCAATGGATTTTATCTGTTTGTCATATACAGAATGTCTAAGTTTTATACTTTCCTTCCCCCCTTGGCTCACCACCCAGAAGCTTATTTTTAGTCCTTTACTTCCACAATCCCACTGCCTATTACCCCACATTTAACCAATTTTACCCTCAGTTCTTGGCTCCTCCCCACTCAAGTCTACTGTCAACCAGCTCCCAAGTGAAAAAATAGACTCTCAGCCTGAGAAGAAGCCAATACTCTGTTCCTATTTATCTCCTCTCAGCGGCCTTCTGTCCTCCACCTTCCTACACTGTGTAACTGTGGTTGCTACCAAACTAGGTTTATGAGAAGTCCCCACTCAAAGAGATTTCCTGATATGGGACTGCTGGGAGTCATTTTGCAGACTCCAGAATGCCAGATCACAGACCAAAGTGGTGTCCTGGATTCAACACTCTTCCCCGACTATTTCTAATGACATAAAAGGGACATGTATATCTCATTTGAATATCTTAGATGTATTCCCTCAACCGCTAAATTTCTTATTGAATATCCTCTTATACAGTGACAATTTTGCCCACTGGTTTTTGTTTTTTTTTCCTTTGTGATTTGTTCAATAAGGTAGAAGAGCTTTTCACTTTAGAATTCATGTTAGAACCAAGTTAAGAGGATTGTTGGACTTGTTCCCTCGGCCCCCTGAAGCACCAATAATACCTGTGGCATTGTTCCTCTTTTGCATAGGCACATTAAAATGAGAAAATATTATAGATGCAGATAAGTTCTTATCTAATAGATAAGATAGATATTTTGCAATGCAGTTTAGCCTTATACCCTGAACATTGGCATAATGACTTGGCTCAGAGCTCAGAAGAATGGCCATTGCCCATACACCCCTGAACCATTGTCTATAACATCACCAGGAAGCAAACCTCTACCAGGGAAGACCCTACCAATACCCTGGCATTAACCTACTCCAAAGAGTGTTCTCTTAACATCCATAGGAGTCAGCAACAGCAACAACCTGCTTGCAGGGCAGGGCTCTCCGCATCTAATGGTGAGGTGAAACTAGAGGACTCTCCACATCATCCTGACTTCGATGAAAAAATGCACAGAAACCAGAATCTTTAACTACAGAAACCTGACACCAACAGCAGCTAATTGCAAAAAATTTTCACTGGGACCAAAGAGAATGACTCAGGGGTTGGACAACCTAATATACTGGAACTCAGAGTCAGTCTTATGCCAGAAAACTTTAGGGATAAGGTCTCCTTGTACTTAGGCCAAGGCTTTTTTTCTTTCCATTTTCCCCATATTTTGCTGGGCCTATGCAAACAACAATTGCCACCCTCACACCATTATTATTATATTATTTTTTAACTCATTCCTTTTTTTTAAATAAAAAAAAGAAGAGCTTACTAAAAAAAACAAGAAGAAAAACACATTATTAGCTTTTCTGCCTTATGGCTTGTCTCCCCTCTCCCCACACCCCACATCTGCTGTGATTAATTTTTCCATAATTGCCAATAAATGATTAATAGGATTTTTAATACTAGCACCTTTAAGAGAGAAGCTAGGATATGGCAGTGCTGAGTCAACCATATGTATGAATGCAGCAGCAACTGGATTCAGGCACAGGTAATGAGTCTGACCACAGAAAGCATCATTAAGTCAATCATTCAATTGCCACCATTACATGGTTTTTGACCTTCAAAAAATTCTATATCGTTTAAAGAGAAGTCTTAGCATTGCAATCAATACTACTTTCTACCTTTCTACATTCAATTGAAATTAAGATCAACAATCTCCTGTCCTCAATGATTTTACCTGAGTAAAAATAGAAAAAGATCAGACCACATATATATTATGTCTATGTATACAAACATGTTTGATTTACATATAATTCGGTATACTAACATTACATAGCAAATAAAATATGTATTGTGGCATAAATCCAAAAAAATGGGAATGGGAGGAACTTTTCTTAATTTAGTCAAGGTCATCACCACAAGCCAATGGCAAATATTATTCTTAATGGTGATAAACGAAAAGCCTTTCCTTAAAATCTGGTACAAGACAAGGCTGCCCTCTCTCATCCTATTCAAATTCTGTTGGAAGTTATTGCCATATGATTAGACAAGAAAAAGATATCAAGGGCATCCAGATAGGAAAGGACAAAGTTACCATAGATAGTCGAGTATAAGCCAAGTTTTTCTGAGCACAAAATTTGTGTGCGTGTACCAAATCAAATGCATATAGTCTCCAGTAGTCATCTGCAGTCTGCTGAAGGGGGCAGTGCTTCAGCTCAGTTCCAAGCCTGGGCTGAGCTGAGGAGTTAGGCGGCTGAACTGAATTGGATGCCACTGAACTATTTAACCCACAATATTCTGCTCTTTGTATGAGACCAACAGCAATGATGATGATATCTGCAAACTCAGTGATGATGACAGTGTCTCTGCTGATACCCTCACATCAAATACAGCTGAAACTCTGTTGGGACATACAGATGAGGAGGAGGAGGAATCCAGTTTTGAAGGATTTTAACCTTTGTGATTTAGTTTGATTACCTATTAAGCTATGGTTTTCTGCACTTTATTTAAAGTTTTAAAGTTGCTAGTTTACAGTGTTTCTTTAGCAATAATATTAGAAAAACATTTAACCAACGGATTCCTCAATTATTGTAATTGTTTTGAGCATATATTTTTATTTTTGAAATTTACTAGTGGCTGCTGCATTTTCCACCTTGGCTTATACTCTTCTCCTTTTTTAAATTTATTGATTGATTGACCGATATCTGGACCATACCTAGTTGTGGATCAAATACTCCTGAAATTCATTTAGAAAAATAAACACCCTCGAATAACTAAAGCAATCCTTGGGAAAAAAAATATGGGAAACATACTTTCCCCAATTATAAACTACAAAGCAATAGTTATCAAAACAGCATGGTATTGGAATAAAGACAGATTCTCAGATCAGTGGAATAGGCTTGAGTACTCAGAGAATGTCCCCCCAGACATACAATCGCCTAATTTTTGATAAAGGGGCAAGAAATCCTAAATGGAGCAAGAAAAGAAAGCCTCTTCAACAAGTGGTGTTGGCACAACTGGTTAGCCACTTGCAAAAAAGCTGAATTAGCTGTATGAAGGTAAAATCCAAATGGAGTAAAGACCTTCATCTCAGACCTGAAACCATAAGGTATATAGAAAAACATGTAGGTAAAATACTCCTGACAATGAGACTAAAAGCATCTTCAAAGAGCAATAGCACTCTCCATACAAGTGGAAGCAGAGAGAAACAGATGGGACTATATTAAGCTGAGAAGCTTCTGCACCTCAAAGAAAATAGTGACTAGGATAGAAAACCCACCCACAGAATGGGAGAAACTATTCACCCCATATCCATCAGATAAGGGGCTAATATCCAAAATATACAAGACACTGACAGAACTTAAAAAGGAAGAAAACATCCAACCCCATCAAAAATTGGGGAGAAGAAATTAATAATTTCTCAAAGAAGAAATACAAATGGCAAAAAGGCACATGAAAAAATGCTCCACATCACTAATTATCAGGGAGATGCAAATCAAAACAACAATGAAATACCATCTCTAGCCAAAGAGACTGGCACATATCACAAAGAACAAGAACAATCAGTGCTGGGGGCATGTGGAGAGAAAGGAAATCTCATTCACTGCTGGTGGGAAGGCCATCTAGTCCAGTCTTTATGGAAAACAATAAGGTGATTACTCAAAAAACTGAAAATTGAGCTCCCATATGATTTAGCGATACCACTCCTAGAGATATACCCAAAGAACACAAAAATACACAATACAAAAATGCCTTCCTCAAACCTATATTCATTGCAGTGCTATTTACAGTAGCCAGACTCTAAAAACAACCAAGATGCCCCTCAACAGATGAATGGCTAAAGAAACTGTGGTACAAATACACAATGGAATATTGTGCAGCTGTGAGGAGAGATGAAGTCATGATATTTTCCTATACATGGATGTACATGGAATCTATTATGCTGAGTGAAATAAGTCAGAGGGAGAGAGATAGACACAGAATAGTCTCACTCATCTATGGGTTTTAAGAAAAATAAAAGACATTATTATAATAATGCCCAGAAACAATAGAGATGAGGGCTAGAATGACTTCATGATCTGAAGCTCACCACAAAGAGTGGTGAGTACAGTTAGAGAAATAACTACACTGACAATTATCATAATAATGTCAATGAGTGAGAATTAGAAAGCCTGCCTTGAATACAGGCTGGGAGGGACTAGGGAGATGAAGGGCATTGGTGGTGGGAATGTTGTACTGGTGAAGGGGGTATTCTTCATCTGATTGATATCCAACTACAAAAATGTCTGAAAGCAAGTTACTTAAATAAAGATATTATTAAACAAACAAACAAACAAACAAACAAAAACAAAGTAGGGTGCTTGCTTGCCCTGCACACCTGGATTTGATCCTCCACACTCGAAATGGTCCCCCAAGCACTATCAGGAGTGATTCTTGGGTGCAGAGCCACTGAACACCTCTGAGGTCTGGCTCCAAAACCAAAAATTTGAAAACAAATAAAGAAGTGGAGTTTTAAGTATGTAATACTGATACTCCAAGTAGATTACTTTACTCCTAAGTATTAAATATTATATATAATATATATTAAATATATTATTTATATATACAACCTGTTAGGAAACATACTACTACATAAAAGTATATGCTTCTTTGTACAATATTAAATACATCTGGACCTATAAGTATAAAAGCATTAAAATAAATTTACCGCTATTATCTCTACTTAATTTTCATTCTGTTTAATCTTTCTGTTGAAAGCGAAAAGCTTTTATTTCTTACATATATTCTTCTGAAATTTAAGTTTTAAAAATTAGCTTTTTTAGGGCTTGAAATATAGTATAGCAAATAGAATGCTTTCCTTGCATGCAGTTGACTCAGGTTTGATCCTTGGGACTCCAAGATGGTCAAGAAGTCCAACAAAATCTTTCTCTCGCTCTCCCTCCTTCCATCTTTCTCTTCCTCCCTCACTCCCCCCTCATTTTTCTTTTTCTCTCTCTCCCTCCTGCCCTCCCTCTATTTCTTTCGTTCTCTCTCCCTCCTGCCCTCCCTCTTTCTCTCTTCCTTCCTTTCTTTTTTCTTTCTTACTTTCTCTCCCTCCTACCCTCTTCCTTTCCTTCTTTCTCTCCAAAAATTTTTCTTTTTCTCTCTTTCTCATTCCTGCCCACTCTTTCTCTCCCCCTTCCAACCCTCTATTTCTTTCTCTGTCCTTCCCTCCTTCCCTCTTTCTCTCCCTCCTTCCCTCTCACGCTCTTTGCTTTCTTTCTCTCCTTTTCCTCTTCCTCATTCCTGCCTACTCTTTCTCTCTCCTTCCACCTCTATTTCTTTCTGTCTCTCTCTTGTTCCCTCCCTCCCTCTCTTTTTTCTTGCTTTCCTTCTCTCGTTCTCTCTCCCTCCTTTTCTCTCACTTTTTTCTCCCTTCCTTCATCCCTCCCTTTCTCCCTCTTCTTCTTTCCTTCCCTTGCTCCCTCTTTCTCACTTTCATTCTATCTTTCTGTCCCTCCCTCCTTTTTTTCTTTCTTTCTCTCTCTTCCTTCCCTCCCTCTTTCTTTTGTTCTCGCTCTCCCTCCTTCCATCCCTGTCTGTTCTTTCTTTCTCATTCTCTTTCTCTCCCTCCTTCCCTCCCTCCGTCTCTTCCTCTCTCCCCTCTCTTTCTCTCACTATCCCTCCTTCCATCTCTCTCTTTCTTGCTCTCTCCCTCCTTCCCTCCCTCCCCTAAAAAAAAAAAGAAAAAAAAAAGAAGTCCAACAAAGGTGATCCCTGAGCAAAGAGCCAGGACTAAGCCCTAAGTCTACTTCTGGGTGCAGCTAAAAAAAAAAAAAAAAAGCACATTTCAGCACATTTGTTGAAATTTCTAATTAGCTAACATTTTGGTACAGAGAAGGAACTAAATAGTACTAGAGATTATACCCAGTCCAACTGCATGCAAAACATGTATGCAGCTCACCAAGTTATCTCTCCAGCACAAGTCTTACATTGTTTTGAAAATGGATGAAATATATTGTGAGTTTAAATAAAGATTTCATTAAAACAGAGTCAGTACCTGAATGCTTCCTTCGGTATCAAGGACTTCTGCAACAGGAACTGACTGAATGAACTGCATGAAACCTACAGAGAAAAATATACATTAAATTAAAGACAGAGGGGCCGGGCGGTGGCGCTAGAGGTAAGGTGCCTGCCTTGCCTGCCTTGGACGGACCGTGGTTCGATCCTCCGGCATCCCATACGGTCCCCCAAGCCAGGAGCGACTTCTGAGCGCATAGCCAGGAGTAACCCCTGAGCGTCACTGGTGTGGCCCAAAAACAACAACAACAACAAAAAGATGGAAATAAAGAAATGCAAAGTAAAACATGAGGTGGCCTAAATGTGGTATAAAAACATGCAAATAAATATAATGAATGTTTTATCATACATCACAAAATTAAAACTATGGATGCAAGGAGGTTGAGTAAGTGGCAAAGGGAGGCTTGAGAGATAGATAAAATGTGTTACAATATGACAGGACTGTAAGCTAAAAGAAAGCTTCTCTGCCTTTGCCCAATGGTAAATCAAGATTAGGAAATTATTTGATTTATATAATATAAAAGAGCTTATCTTTAATTTTCACAGGATACTTCTAAAAGGAAAATGAAAAGAGAACCAAACCATTTTGGAAGTATCCAGGGCAAAAAAAAAAAGCAGAAAATCTATCTTAATTTGCTGAATGACTTTTGTAATACAAACTTTTCTGAGAGCAGATTTTCTATAAAATACTGGTTAACTCCAGGACATATATCCTGAGTAAAAGATACTAAGAACAATAAAAAGTTATTAATGCAAGGAAACACTCAATGGTGTAAACATTTAACCATAGATGTTGTTGAAAAGCAGATGGAAAGAAAGAGGTTGGCAGTCAAGTCAACATTTTGCTTTGATTCGGTTTTGGGGTCACACCCAGTCAGGCTTACTCCTGACTCTTCTTTCAGGGATCACTTCTTTAGCAGGGTTCAAGGGACCTTGCTACACAGTGTTGAGGTAGAATGTAGGTCAGCTGCATACAAGGCAAGTGCCCAACCTACTGTAATTATTACTCCTTCAAGTTCACATTAAAAAATTCTTATCAACATTAATTAAAAGGGGTAAATAGGATGAAAGAGATAGTACAGCGGGATATGGTATTTGCTTGGATTCAATAACTGGCACTGAATATGATCCTCTGAGCCCTGCCAGGAGTGATAACCGAACACAGAACCAGAAGTAAGCCTTGAACAAAACTGGGAGTGCCACCATCAGACATCCCCTCCTCCGACCCCCCAAAAATGAATAAAATAATATAGAATGCTCATTGCATACTGAAATAGCAATAATGGTGAAAAATAAACTTACCATGTTTTGTACTAGTGGCTAATACTTTATATGGTGTTAATTTTAAATCCAGATTTTCTTTCCGCAGGAGCTTTTAATCAAAGATAAACATATTAATGAAAAGCAAAATGGATTATTAAATAGTTTTTCAGGCAACAAACAGTGAGTTCAAATCAGCATATTCCAAAGTAAGTTTTGATATTTATCTTAGCTAGTATAATTTTTTATCAAAATAGATGAATCACTTGATTTTTATTCTAAATTTAAAATGTTATACAAAATTGGTGTCACTAGTTTCCAAAGAACCTGATTTACAAGTAACTGATTTCATTTAGAATGAGGGGGCTTGGTCCACAACTCACGGTGCCCAGTGGACCATATGCAGTGACAAGAGTTTGGGCCAGTTGCATGCAAGGCAAGCTTCCTAAAGCCTGTACTATAGCTCCAATATGTATTTAAAAAAAGTAGTTTAGGAGTCAAAAAGAGGATAAATATGTTCCTTTAAATACCAGCTATAGGGACTGAATATTTAAAAAGGCGGAAAAGAATCTAATTGACTAAAAGTGAATTATTAAATCTCACATTGGAAAAAACATTTATTTATTTTTAAAAATGCATCCAATTCCTTTTTAGGCACACACTAAGTCAATCTTAAATGTACAAAAGCAACTAAATTTTGTCAAGGTCAAGTGAAGAATGCTGAACTTTGTAAGACTGTACCTGGCTGTTACAAATACTTTTGTATTCATTCAGACACTGTACACCAAACCCATAGCTTTTAAAATTAAAAAAAAAAAATCCTACAACATAAGGTCATAGTCACCTTGTCCATGAGTGAAATGATTTGAAGAATAAGTTGATCTTGACGTAAATCATCTCCATGCTTAAATATAACTGGGTATTTGCCTCCATCTTCTGTCTTAAAGAATAATTGTGCAGGCATAAGAGCACTCTGAAAATAAAATTTAACTTTCAAATTTAGACATAAATTATTCCACAAAGATTTGTACTACAGAAGAATTTGTTGACATGTAAGGTAAATAATCAAGTAAACAGAAACTACAGAAATAAGATGGGTTTAGCATAAGCTGCCCAGGGCACCTTAGAAGTAACAATAAATGATAGTGGTCAGAAGACAGAGTATAAAAAGAACAAACTCTGGGTAAGTTATGGATGTAAAACCATAAGCAGCTCTGAACTGTCCAAACTGCTCCCTATCTGAAAAAAATAAAGATTATCATCACATCTGCAGCGATGCAAAGCTTCTGGCATGTTCAATAGAGATCAGATTATGTTCATCATCATTTTTATCATTCCCCCAGCTATGCTCAGGGAATATATATTTCCTGTTCATGTAATGATGTTAAAAGTTGGTGTCATAACCCTCAGATCAGTGGAATAGGCTAGAGTACTCAGAGAATGTTCCCCAGAAATATAACCACCTAGTTTTTGATAAAAGAGCAAGAAATCCAAAATGGAGCAAGGAAAGCTTCTTCCAACAAGTGGTGTTGGCAGAACTGGTTAGCCACTTGCAAAAAAGTCAACTCAGACCCCCAGCTAACACCATGTAAGAAGGTAAAATCCAAATGGATTAAAGACCTTGATATCAGATCTGAAACTATAAGATATATACAACAACATGTAGATAAAACACTCCATGACATTGAGACTAAAGGCATCTTTAAGGAGGAAACAGCACTCTCCAAACAAGTGGAAGCAGAGATAAACAGATGGGACTATATTAAGCTGAGAAGCTTCTGCATCTCAAAGGAGATAGTGCCCAGAATACAAAAGCCACCCACTGAGTGGGAGAAATTATTCACCCAATACTCATCAGATAAAGGACTAATATCCAAAATATACAAGGTATTGGCCTAACTATACAAGAAAAAAACATCTAACCCCATCAAAAAATGGGGAAAAGAAATGAACAGACACTTTGTAAAAGAAGAAAGGCAAATGGCCAAAAGGCATATGAAAAGATGTTCCACATCACTAATCATCAGGGAGATGCACATCAAAACAACTATGAGGTACCACCTCAAGCCACTGAAATTGGCACACATCACAAAGAAGGAAAATAAGCAGTGCTAGATGGGATGTGGAGAGAAAGGAACTTTTTCACTGCTGGTGGGAATGCTGTCTAGTCCAACCTTTATGGAAAGTGATATGGAGATTCCTCCAAAAGCTGGAAATTGAGCTCCCATACGATCCAGCTATACCACTCCTAGGAATATACCTGAGAAACACAAAAATACAATACAAAAATCCCTTCCTCACACCTATATTCATTGCAGCGCTATTTACAATAGCCAGACTCTGGAAACAACCAAGATGCCCTTCAACAGATGAGTGGCTAAAGAAACTGTGGTACATATACACAATGGAATACTATGCAGCCATCAGGAGAGATGAAGTAATGAAGTTTTCCTATATATGGATGTACATGGAATCTGTTATGTTGAGTGAAATAAGTCAGAGGGAGAGAGAAAGACGCAGAATTGTTTCACTCATCTATGGGTTTTAAGAAAAATGAATGACATTTTTAGCAGTATCTCAGAGACAAGAGAGACGTGGGCTGGAAAGTGCAGCTGATAACATGAAGCTCACCACATAGAGTGATGTGTAGAGAAATAACTACACTGAAACTATCATAACAATGTGAATAAGGGAAGTAGAAAGCCTGTCTCGAGTACAGGTGTGGGTGGGATGGGGAGGAGGGATTTCTGGGAAAATGGTGGTGGGAATTTTGCACTGGTGAAGGGGGGTTTCTTTACATGACTGTAATCATACAACTACAATCATATTTGTAATCACGATGTTTAAATAAAGATAATTAAAAAAAAGAAAAAAAGTTGGTGTCATAGCTTTAAATAGGCTCCAATTATCCAATTATATACATTAATACCTCATCCATTACCTTAAATAAGGTAGCCGTTTCTGGGATTATTCCTCTAATTTTCACCTGGGGTTCTAAGGGCAATGGGATAAGTTCCACATCTGACAAATTCATCTTTTCATTGTCTCCAAGCAATGCTTGTAGCCTCTCATTCTAGGAGAAAAAATTCAGAAAGTGATAATTAGCAAAAATGGAAAAGTAGCTTATAAAACATATGGTAAAGAATAAAGTCCAATCTAGTCAAGGTATCTGTAGAGGATCATTAAGGCTGGGCAGGTGAAGGAACAAGAAAAGATGCTCATCTGTTCACATGAAGTAAAACTTTTATCACTGCAAGAGACACTAGTAAGAGAACAAATGTCATTGTTGTTACAATAACTAGTTTTGCCTCCTAAAGCAAGTCACTGTGGATCTTGATTTTCAAGACAAGAATTCTGATCTAATAATGTCTAGAGACCATTTCAATATCAGAGAGCTCATATTCTAAGATGCTCATATTCGAATATGAGAGCTGGTAAAGCATCCAAGTCAAAGATATAGGCTCAGAATGCAGGAAGAAATCTCAACTCCAATACTTACCAGCTGTGACTATGTACAAGTCCATCTATTTCTACTTTGCCTATACTCAGTATGACACTAATCCTAACTTAAGAGATCTGGGAGGATCAAATCACTATCTACAAATTCATAAACAAGAACCTTGTAATCAGTGTGGGTTTCTTTTGAGGGGGTGTCTTGGTGTCACACCTTGCAAAGACAGGGGCTGTTTTTTGCCTGATGTTTAGTGAACCATGTGATGCTGGGGCTTGAACCCAGGGTTTCCTCATATGAAGTGTTCCTGTTACTACAATTTCCTAAGAATTTCATAAAAATTTATCAATCCTGAAGAGTGAGCGTCAACTATTTTATAATGCCTTATTAGTTGACGCCAGAAAGCCAAGCATATAGGTTTACCTTTTTCTTACGATTTCCACTTTCACGCTGCACTGCCTTCATTAGATGCACCAGTCGATCTACAAATGTCTGCTGTGCAGCCAGCAAGGAGCGCATAACTCTGACAGACTTATCACCCTGAAGGGAATCAAAGGCAAGGAAAATTAGTTCTGTGTACTAAGACAATCGGGGACTCTTGAATAGCATGGGTGATCTTTAATTTATTCTTCTAATAGCTTCAAACTTCAACACAAAGTAAAATGGAAAGAGATTAATTATTTTGACTCGGAGATAACGAGAAGTCTGTTATTTAGCTAAACACCACAGTGCTTTGTTAGCTAAAATCTAACTGAATCTCCAGTAAATACAAGCCTATGAAAACAGCTCTTCCCCCATATGCAGCCACATATCTATATGCCTTTCACTCAACAATGCATTCACCCATTAATTTAATTTATATCTTGATGCTTTTGTCCTCAGAAATGTGCTGGGCAAATTATGGCAGTAGTATTTCCTTCAATGACCTAAATATCTACTTAAAAAACCTGGGACTATACAAACAGCAACAAAATACATGTCTAGTAAAAGATAAACCATTAAAAACTAAATACTATCAACCTAGAAAGTGATTCTCCAGGTCACACAATATTACTAGTAATTTTTCTCCTTTAATTTTCCCAATTATGCTAAGAGTGCTGGGTAAACATTAACATTATCATTTCAAAGAACAGAAAATTCAAGCACAAAGAAGCCAAAATTTCCTCCCAGTATGATAAAGGCTATGTAACAAACTGAGATAAGACTGACTCATATTTGACAATCAGTTTGAGGTAAAGTTCTGAGCTCTGAGAACTTTATAAAAGTTTTGTCTTTATTAATAAGTTTGATTGCTAAATCTTTAATTTGTTTGTCTTGAGGTTGCATTCAACAGTTCTGGGGTTCTTTCTGGCTTTCTGTCCACGGATCAATTCTTTTGTTGTCAGGGTTCAAACAATGCTAGGGATCAAACCCAGGCCTCCTGCATGCAAAGCCCATTCTCTGCCTGTTGAACTAAATTTATGACTTATTCTTACTCAATTTGTAATAACATGAAACTGCAAGTGAATCATGCTATGATGGAAAATATTTTTTTTGTAAGAAACACATTTATTTCACATATTAATAAAACATTCTATGTAATATAAATCATAAAGATATAAAATTTATTTTCAAATATAGTCAACACCAATAAAAGAAGGGCCAAAACACTAATGTGTTATTAAAACTTCATAAATTGTTGAAACACTCTGGTAAATCAGTGTGTTAGCATTGTCTAGGAAGACAAAGACTGACAAAAGCAACCAAAGGGTTAAAAGGCAGATCTTTACATGATTTAGAATAAAAACTGTCATACTTTTGTTTTCGCAGTTGTTTTCTCAAAACTTCTAAAGTCAAAGTCAAGTTAGGGAGTAGAGAAGAATACAATATTTTTGTAACAAATCACAGATTTACTATTTGAGTCTTCTTTTCACAGCCTTGTACCCTCTGCTGGCTGAACTGTGAAATTGCAAGGAAGTTTTACAGACCTCTAGAAACTACTAAGATAAACTTTTCATAAATTATATTTGCAATATAGATTTTGGGAAACATATGTATGTGATAAAATAAATAAACAAAAGATGGGGAAGTAAGAAAGAGAACCATTTATTTCTGTTTCATACATGGGAATATTTCATTAAATAATAAAGGGCCAACAAACTTTCTGAAAAAACCAAACAAGCTCATGTTGGCCAGTTTTCATTCTAATATTTCAATTGCTATTAAAGTGCAAAAATAGTCGAGACTTGTATGAAGACAAATGAATATGACAGTTCCAATAAAATTTTACTTATCAATGCTGGGATTTGAACCTTAGATAATTTTCATGCTAACTATTTTATTATTCTTTTGATATTTTTTCTCATTTCAGGTAAATAAAGGAAGCCAACAGGTTCGAGTTTGCCCCTGTACTGTTCCAGTTACCTTCAACAATGCTTGGCTGAACCGTCTCATCACATTCAAGTACATCTCATGTGTCTTTGGGTCTCTTTGCTGCGTGTCTTGGTCTTCACATTCTACGATCACATACCTTAATGATAATAATGAATAAGTCACACTGTGTGACATGCCACTCAGGTTTAGTTTGTACATGTCTTTTCATTCAAACAGGTAATCCTCATTTGTAAAGTAATTGCATGGGAACAATAGAACATCTTATCACTTTTAAAAGTAAAAAATTAATGAGCAATATATACAATCATCTATAAAAACTAAATTAAGAAAAACACCTCGGGTCCAGAGAGATAGCACAGCGGCATTTGCCTTGCAAGCAGCCGATCCAGGACCAAAGGTGGTTGGTTCGAATCCCGGTGTCCCATATGGTCCCCCATGCCTGCCAGAAGCTATTTCTGAGCAGACAGCTAGGAGTAACCCCTGAGCACTGCCGGTGTGGCCCAAAAACCAAAAACCAAAAAAAAAACCACCTCAGTTGATAGAATATTGTAAGTTTTCTAAAATGTTGGCATCAAAAAAGAATTTTCTGTTTACTAGCATATTGAGTATTAACATTCTGAAAACCTACCTAAGCTCATATATCTTCCAAGGAACTCAAGAAAAAGACTATTTGCATCATGTATAGAATACATCATCTCCTGAAAACCACTCTGAAGCTACTTTTCTCATTAACGTATTTCTGAAAATGGGTTTTATTTTAAACTGATTTTCCTTTGCCCAATTCAATTTCCCTCACTACTTAAAAGTTCAAACATAATCTTCAATAATTCTATCATGACTCCTGAGTTAAAAAAAATTAGATATTTTCTTAAGCCAAAACTGCTCACATAATAAATCATATGGATTAGACAGCACAGATTCTAACAGATAGAAAATAACATTGTTGAATACAAGTAGTAAAAAGTTCACAAAGCAATAATCTGGACAATACGTTTGAATCCTTTGTTATTTCATCTTTCTTTAAACAACTAGTGCCAGATTTTGAAACTTTTTTTGCAACAATAAAGCATGATATAAATTTGAAAAAAATATAAGTCTAGATTAGTTTGCTTCTCTGATCAATAGTGACACTAAGAGAGAAGTTGTGTCTTGCCCTGGTGGCAACAATACATTGATTGTAGAGTTCAACTTAGAACATATGACTTTGAATTCTTTTCTTTCTTTTTCTTTTTTTGGTTTTTGGGTCACACTCGGCAGCACTCAGGGGTTACTCCTGGAGCTCTGGGCTCAGAAATCACTCCTGGCAGGCTCAGGGGACCATATGGGATGCTGGGATTCGAATCACCGTCCTTCTGCATGAAAGGCAAATGCCCTACCTCCATGCTCTCTCTCCAGCCCCGACTTTGAATTCTTATGTCAAAATTGTCTACTAAAACCTTTTCTCATGCTGTCTTTAAGAACTAATTAGGTAGGGGCTGGAGAAAGAGCATGGAGGTTGGGCATTTGCCTTGCATCCAGAAGGATGGTCTCATGTCACATTGCACTATTTTTTGGAAAGAATATTCAGCAACCTCATTTTAAAATGAACAATACATTTGTTTTGTACAGAAGCCATTATCCGGGGCCGGGTAGGTGGCGCTGGAGGTAAGGTGTCTGCCTTGCAAGTGCTAGCCAAGGAAGGACCGCGGTTCGATCCCCCGGCGTCCCATATGGTCCCCCCAAGCCAGGGGCGATTTCTGAGCACATAGCCAGGAGTAACCCCTGAGCGTCAAACGGGTGTGGCCCAAAAACCAAAAAAAAAAAAAAGAAGCCATTATCCTACTTAGGTATAGTTGATCATCAATTAAACACAATTGTGTTTAAGGGTGTTGTTGATAATAAGGCCAAATTTTAAATACCTTTCAAAACCAACCAAATCAATGTACTGTTACAAAGAGAAAGTTCATCTAAAATAAAAATAGCATCACCACCTAATAACAAGTTCAGGAGACTAAAATAACTGAATTTGAATCAATTCTAAATTTTCTTTTCATATCTATAAGCTAGATTTAACTGAGCACTCCCTAGGAACCTGTCATCTGAAAATAGAAACTCAGTAAAGCTATCCAGGTTCCCACTGTAGACTACATCTGTAGGTTACCAGCTTCCTAGGAATTTTGTTCCTTGCATTACAAAATCATTATAACCTTGAAAGTTTTTATGAGTAACATTAAAACGTGTCAAGACATCCAAATTCAATATAACACTTTCAATATAACATACTGAATTAACCATTAAAAAAATTATAGTTTCTGAGGCATAACAGTTCACAGGCCGAAAAGTACAAAACTCCTCTCCTTGGCTTAAAAGGTTGATTTTCGGGAACTGGAGCAATAGCGCAGTAAGTAGCGTTTGCCTTGCACATAGAGGACCCAGGTTTGATCTCCAGCATCCCACATGGTCCCTGGAGCTTGCTAGGAATAATTTCTGAGAGCAGAGCTAGGAGTAACCCCTGGGCTACACTCAGTAGAAAAACAAAACAAAACAAAAACAAACAGAAAAATCATTTCCTGTACTTTTATCCTACAATAACAAAACAAAAATGGAATACTTCAAAGACAAAGTTCACATCAATAGCTTTTCCTTCATACCTATTTCTGCATATGCACTATGCAGACAGTAAATACAGAAAAAAATCACTCCACAGAGAATAAACACACAAAGCATATGTATTGCTTCAATGAATCAGAGATATAGTGGAAATTACAAATCAAATTCAAGTTTGATGGAATGCTTATAAGACTGGGAACTGGGACAGTGCTTTATCACCTTTAAAGTAAACATAGGGTCTTTTTGATCAGAAATGGTTGCCTTGTTGGGGCTGTTCATTTAATAGGTTTCTTCTTGCCCAGTTATTTTTAGAATAGTCTGAAAACTCTTTGTACTTCAAATAAGAAATCAAAGATTCCATCACTATTCATTTCAGGTTTTATGCTGAAATCTGGCCAAACATTAGATACAAAAAAAAAAAAAAAAAAAAAACTAATTTTAGGGGCTGGAGCGAAAGCACAGCAGTAGAGCATTTGCCTTGCATGTTGATGACCCAGCCTGCCAAAAGTGATTTCTGAGTGAAGAGCCAGGAGTAACCCCTGAGCACTGCTGTTGGGTGTGGCCTAAAATAAAAACAGAACAAACAAACAAACAAACAAAAAAACCCATTTAGTTTAAGAAATTGCAGATGTGGCTCTGTGGTAGCACGCATGGCTCTCATGCATAAGGCTCTGGGTTAAATCCTCAAAACTTCTACCTGCAAACCCACCAAAAGAACCCCCCACCAAAAAATACATTCTTATAGAACAAGACATAGGGTAACTGTGTACACAACACTTTCCATAGTATATACCACAAGTAATAAATGGAGTCAGAGACAACTTTCAATAAATTTTTCAAAGAAAGAAAAACACCTATGAAGGATTTCCTAACAAATTGTTTTAATTTAATTAATTAATATGTAAAGCTTGTAAGTATTCAAAAAGCTTGGCATAGTGTCCCATAAATTTTAATTTCCTTTTACATGTTATTTATAGTTCTAAGAAGAAGCATGTTTTTTTTTGTCTTGTTTTTGGTAACAATGGTGAGTAGAAATATACTTAAGAATTTAGAGTGGCATACAAGGGAAAAAATCAGAAAAATCAGTTTATATTCAAGTTAATAGTATACAACTGGTAATGAGAATTTCTAAATAAACCTTTCAAAGTCAAATTAGAGATTAACAAACCCGACAAAAAATTCTGCCATTACACTTTTAAAGACTTGTTCATTTGTTTGATGAATGCTATATGCAACTCGTGTAAAAATGCTATTTCTATTGTCACTAGTGAACAGAAGATTAGTTTTCAAAAGGGAGGAGAGCTAATTTAGAGGGCTAGCTAATTTAACTGAGATTACAAAGGGACAATATTCATACAATGTATGTGGAGAATGGAAAATAATTTAACTAAGGCAGACTTGACTTACTTGGATTGTTTTACAAAATCAGTCTAACAACATAGTATTTTTATTCACTCCTACAAAGCATAAAGTTCGTTGCTATTTTTTAAAAATTGGTCTCAAAATGGATATTGATGACAATCCATAAGTAAATCAGGCAGTGTACAATTAGAGGTCATTCCTGCAGGCACTATGTACCCTGAATGTCAACGAGTTTCAAGTGTTTTCTCAGGCTGGAGTGATGGTGCAGCGGAAGGGCATTTGCCTGGACACGGCTGACCCAGGGCGAACCACGATTCAATGCCTAGCGTCCCATATGGTCCCCCAAGCCAGGAGCGATTTCTGAGCAAATAGCCAGGAGTAATACCTGAGCGTCACAGGGTGTAGCCCAAAATTCAAAACAAAAAAAAAATGTTTTCTCAAACAAACAGCACTTCCTCAGCTAGCTTTGCCTCAGGTCTACACTGTAAAACTGAGTCAGTCTCCCTTGCCTGGGGTTTAATCTTAGTGCTTTCTTTCATTAAACCAAAAGTCTCTCTGTTGCAACTTAACTGCTAGCAGAGTAAATGGGACCCAGGGTTCAAGAAATCAGTTAGCTTCTCTGTGCATACTTTTCTCTATTTCCTTCAACTAAAACAGGAAACAGGCTCTGATGACATATGCTAGAGAAAATTGTACTTTCTCTGCTGAACTTAAAGGAGATGAATGAAAAAGACCTTTGAAAATATTTTATATATGGGAAAGTGCTAGTTAAATGTTCTAATCGCTAAGTCCAGTTTAAGCAACTTTGAGTCTCTTCAGTTCCCATTTACAATATAAGTAACTTCAAACTCCGTTATTTACCGTAACACTGAAATCATGCATATAAAGTCACATTATTTATCATAACTTAAGCTCAGGCATAAATATAACACGACAAAAATAGATACTCCTGAAGTACCATTTGGGCATTATACTTACTCTACTTAAGCAGAATAAAAAAGAAATAGACATCAAACTGAAAAAGAATCACTATTCTGTTTTATTATTAATCCTGAAGTTAGTGAAAAGAAGAGAGAATGGTCCAATAAGCTCTACCATAAGCGTAACTGTAAAGGAAAATAACTAAATAAAATTCTGAATTTCAATGTTAAATTGTTTATACCTTATTTTAAACTGCCCTAATGTTTATTGTGTGGAAAAGCAGCTTCAAAGAATTATTTTATTTTATTTTATTTTATTTTGGTTTTTGGGCCACACCCATTTGACTCTCAGGGGTTACTCCTGGCTATGCGCTCAGAAATCGCCCCTGGCTTGGGGGGACCATATGGGACAACGAGGGATTGAACTGCGGTCAGTCCGCTAGTGCTTGCAAGGTAGACACCTTACCTCTAGCGCCACCTTCCCGGCCCCAGCTCCGAAGAATTATATGAAAATAAACAAAATAATAATTTCACATACCAGTATAAGTAATTAGCAAGTGTTGAGTTTTTACAGGCTCTTGATATCAAGAATGTGCAAAGATCTTGCTGGAAAAAAAAAAAAGACAAGTATAAATATTATTTCATCATGTTATTAAATGGGGAATAATAACATTTATTTGTGTTTAAAAATCTTAAGAAATTATTATTTTTAATTTTAAGCACTAATTTTTGGGGGGGCCACACCCGTTTGATGCTCAGGGGTTACTCCTGGCTAAGCGCTTAGAAATTGCCCCTGGCTTGGGGGGACCATATGGAATGCCAGGGGATCGAACCGGGGTCCTTCCTTGGCCAGTGCTTGCAAGGCAGACACCTTACCTCTAGCGCCACCTCTCCGGCCCCAGCACTAATTTTTTTAAATAGATCATCTATCATCTAATGTTTATTTGAAACTAACTAGAAATTATATGAAAGGCAAAGGACACCATAGTTCAGAATTCTTATATTCTTGGAAGTTTAATAGGTGACAGAAAAAGAGAGACGTTAAAAAGATCAATAAATAACTTCAATTGGACAGTCACGAATGGCAACAATGAGGCCCTAAGCCTCTAAGACTGAAAAAAAATGTAGAGAAACTTAGATCTTAAGTAGGAGAGATGATCTGACTTCCGTTTTATGAAAATGACACATTGCTCTACTGTTGAATTACATGGCAAGTTTTGTGGGGTTTTTTTGGCTTTTTTTTTTTTTTTTTTGGTCACACCTGGCAGCGCTCAGGGGTTACTCCTGGCTCCATGCTCAGAAAATAGCCCCTGGCAGGCCAGAGCCTGCCCATATGGGATGCCGGGATTCGAATCACCATCCTTCCGCATGAAAGGCAAACACCTTACCTCCATGCTATCTCTCCAGCCCCAAGATAAATGGTAAGTTAAGATACTATTGCATATTCTAAGACTCAAATGTGGGAATGGAGTTAAATTGGAAGTCAAATAGGACTGGAAAACAGCGAGGAAGAAGAAAAGAAACTGACAGGAACTACTAAATTTATGGATTTAGCAAATGTGTTGATTTGTTGTATCAGAAACGGAAATTACAGGTGATGATCCATCTAGAGAGTGGGCCAAGAGCTATATTTTTAGATATTATGTTTGAAATGCCTGTCAGATACACAAAGGGGATCTTGTAGGTATTTGAATATATTCATGTAAAGCTCATGAGATATGTACTAGAAGTATAAATTTGAGTTTATTAGTAAACAGCCTAGGGAAAGAGTATAAATTGAGAACAGAAGAGGACCCTGAGGAACACTAAGATGTCAACCGGCAGGCAAAGTGCTGACATGTGAAACTGAGATGGAACAGCCAGAGTTGAAGAGGAAAACAGGGATCTATGATATCATTTAAACCATGGGGAGAATTAGTTTTTCAGAAAGGGAGTCCAACTGCTTTGCTGAAGACCGCTGCAAAGAAAGTTCATGCAACTGCAAACATTAAAGTGAACAACACCTTGGCAATGTAAATTCTAATATAATGATAAAAAAAAAGAGCAAGCAGAGTGATATAAATATAAAGAGAGTAGGTATAGATAAATCTTTTATGAAGACGTATCACAAAGAGAATTGAGAAAACAAGGTGTTGTTTTAAAGGGTATAGCACCACGAGAGTTGTTTTTGTTTTTGTTTTTTTCACTTACAACTGTATTGCTTTGGATTTAGGATCATACTCATTAGGTGCTTGGGAGTCTATGGTTTACCATGGGAACAGTGAGGTACAATGTTCCAGCATGAAAAAACCATGTGCTCCAGTCCTTTGAGCTATCTCCCCAGTACATGCATGTGAATTTTTAAGATAGAATATATTAATACATATAATTGAATGCTCCTATCAAAGAACAGAATGTCTCTTTGAAGGAAGTTCAATTTCTTTAGTGTAAGAGATGACAGACAGCAGTATGGGTGTAGCTCACTAAGTAGTAGAGCACCTAATTTTATGTGCTTCTAATTTTAACCTGGCTTCAATCCTTAGCACAGTAAAGCAAAAGTTTAAACAAAGAGTCAAAAATATTATGGAAAAGCAAAATAATTAAATTATAAATGAAAGATACCTTCACGGGCAACCCTAAAGATTTCTGGTCGGTCATTTAACTTAACATTCTTTTTTCCAATATTTTCTATGACAGATAAGACATTGAGTCATAACTAGTATACTTTAGTATATCTAAAGTATGACTGAAAACAGCATTTATGCACATTTAAAATATCCACATAAGTTTCCTTTAAAAAACTTTTCATGGGAGCTGGAGCAGTAGCATGGAGCAATAAGGCGTCTGCCTTGCTGGCACTGGCCTAGGACGGACCACGGTTTGATCCCCCAGTGTCCCATATGGTCCCCCAAGCCAGGAGCGATTTCTGATAGCATAGCCAGGAATAACCCCTGAGCATCACCGGGTGTAGCCCAAAACAAAACAATACACACAATAGAAACTTTTCATGGGGGCTGGAAAGATAGCACAGTGTTAGGGCATTTGCCTTGCATGTGGCTGATCCAGGAGAGACCCAGTTTGATTCCTAGCATCCCATATGGTTCCCCAGCCTACCAGAGATGATTTCTGAGTGCAGAGCCAGGAATAACCCTTGAGCACTGCTGGCATGGCCCCCAAACCAATCACTCAATCAATAAAGTTTAAAACAAAACTTTTCATGATAGTTTTGGTAATATGGTTACAAACAGTATTAAAACATAAAAATAAACTATTCTTATCCCAAGCACATATTTTCAAAGAATGAAGATTTTTTTTAATTTTTTATTTTGAATTATGAGAACAAAAGATGCAAAGAAAGAGGACAAGGTAAAGTTACAGTGGAAGGACAATCACCCATAACATAATTCTCAGAAGAAGTCCCCTTGCTGATATCTTAACTTGGAACTTTCAGCCAAAGAACATTACGATAAATAAAACAGAATCCATGTACAATTACTTTGTCCCTCAAGTCCCCAGATTGTAGCACATTATAATATTTCTTAACAGCACATAAGGCAATCTAAAGCCATAAAACTTACGTAACTCCTTAAACATTAGAGGCATAGTATTTTTTACATTTCCATGTACATGCATATTAGCTTAAGTTAATCTCAAATTTTAAGTGGGTGCATTTTAAGGATTAGAGTCAAAGGAGCACAGTAAAAACGGTGTTAGAGTGGCAATTGTTGTTTGCATAGGCCCACCAAAATATGAAGGACATGGAAAGTCATAACCTTGGCCTAAATACAAAGAGATCCTACCCCTGAAGTTTCCTGGCATAAGACCAACTCTAGGCTTCAGGCAAGTTATCCTCCAATCCAAGACATTGTCTGTAGTGCCAACACACTTTTCACACAGTCTCTGTTGTTGGTATCATGTTTCTGTATTAAAGATTCTGGAATCTGCATATCCTACATTGAAGTCATGATGTGGAGTGTCTTCTCGTTTCACCTCACCATGAAAGGGCAATACGGGCCCGGAGAGATAGCACAGCGGTGTGTGCCTGCAAACAGCCGATCCAGGACCAAAGGTGGTTGGTTCAAATCCCGGTGTCCCATATGGTCCCCCGTGCCTGCCAGGAGCTATTTCTGAGCAGACAGCCAGGAGTAACCCCTGAGCACTGCCGGGTGTGACCCAAAAACCAAAAACCAAAAAAAAAAAAAAAAAAAGAAAGGGCAATGCAGGAAGCCCTGTCCTGTAAGCAGGTCGTTGTTAAGTCTTCTCAGTGTTAAGGGAAGTCTCTTTTGAGCAGGACAATGTCTGAGCAGTGGTAGGGTCTCCTGTGGTAGAGGACTGCTTCCAGGTGATGTTATAGACAAACCTCACAATTAAGGGGCAATACAGCAAGCCCTGTCCAGTAAGCAGGTCATTGTTTTTGTTAACTCTTCTCAGTGTTAAGAGAAGTCTCTTTTGAGTAGATCGATGTCAGAGCAGCTGTAGGGTCTTCCCTGGTAGAGGAATGCCTCCAGGTGATGTTATATACAACCTTGGATGTTTTGTAGATGTCTTCTCTAGATCAGGGGTGAATGGAGAATGCCCATTCTTCTGAGGCCTGTGCCAGGTCTTTATGTCAATGTTCAGGGTGTAAGGTCTCATTGCACTACAAGATTTGTGTGTTCCCATCTCTATTAGATAAGAACTTATTGGTATGTATAGTATTTTCCCATTTTAGTGTGCCTAAGCAAACAAGAAATAAAGCCACGTGGTGCTATCAGATATATGGGGGTGTAAAAACATTTCCAACAATACCCATGACTTGGTTCAAACATAAACATTAAACTGAGGGATTCTTTCACACCAAATTTCATATTGAGCAGTTCACGAAGAGAAGATAAACATGGGGGGGGGGGGTATCGTGTCTGGTAGAGCATTACTTTTTAATATTCAGCAAAAGTTATAGCCGTCAAAGAAAACACCCATAAAATGTTGAAAAGACATAAGTGTCCTTTTTATGCCTTTTAAAATAGTTGGGTGGGTGTTAACTCCAGGGTACCACTTTGGTCTGTGACTTAGGACTCTACAGTACTTAAGTTAGAAAGGGTAAAAGAGGAGTAATGATGATAGGAGTTAAGGAAGTTAAAGAGAAATATGATCTTATGAAAGGGTATGCAAAAGGGCAGAGTACAAAATGGACATTCTGCATACATAAAAACATAATTCAATGATAGTGAGTACTATTAATATTTCTTGTGCGCGCCGGGAAGATAGCCCCTGCGCGATTTTGAAAATATAGACTAGACATAGATTACCAGTGACTTCAAGAAACTGAATGGATAAGGGGCCCAACTCACTGGCTTGCCCAGGCATGTGACCCGGGGAAGCCCTGGAGATCCGGAGCAAGGCGGTAGAGGGGTGCTGGCGTTACCCAAGTCCCGCACCCCCACTAGGCCTGGTTAAGAAGGCCTCCGGCATGGCAGGGGCCTGCCAAACCCCCTCCTGCTAGACTCCTGGCTCCCAGGAAGCAGAATGAAGATTTTAATATGAAGGGTACAAAACATTCTTCACAAATTTGAATTCTTGGGAAAAAAAAGTAAATCAGTTTTTACCTTTGACACCCAAATGTACATACAAAGTAGCACTATATCTGATTTACCTTGAAAGGTAAAAGATCTTGTCTTAATTTTCTATATAAATGAAAACAGGTGCCTATTGTGACAAAGTCATACATTCCTACAATGTAATCACAAACACTGACAATTACATAGTGCCCCTAGATGTTAACAATAAATATTCTGTGTTTCTTTAATAAAATATTTAAGCCAGCTTTATTTTCACATTGCATACGAATCTGTTTATATGCCCAAAGAGCTAATAAAATCTTTGAATTGATGATTATCTAACACATTTTGCTGAGAGGAAAAGTCATAAACATGCATCATAAAACATGTTATTTAATAAAGTCGGAGTATTAAGTATATTACTCAAAATCAATGTTCTAAAGAACAACATAAAATCTTTTGGGATGGAATGTCTCCTGGAGAAAATTTGAGCAGCTTTGCAACCTACCTCAAGATTTTCATTATCTGAACCTTCTTTTGTTTTAGAAGCAGGGGGTGGGGAAGACACTGGAGGTAGTGAGCTAGTAATAATTTGAGAGCTGAAAAATATAAAAATTCCACTGATATGTAAAATACTGTCACAAGTATACACCTATATCTCTTTAGCATAATTTATATAAGTAATTGTTCATCTCAACTGTGTCTGGTAGAGCATTACTTTTTAAAATATATATAACAGTAGAGAGTCTATCATGACCAAAAAAAAGAAATTCTATAGTCAGAAATGAGTAGTAGTATCTTGGATATTTAGTACAAATCTTTTTTTGGGGGGGGTGTTAGGCCACACCCATTTGACGCTCAGGGGTTACTCCTGGCTATGCGCTCAGAAATCACCCCTGGCTTGGGGGAACCATATGGGACACCGGGGGATCGAGCCGGGGGATCAAACCGCGGTCAGTCCTACGCTAGCTAGCGCTTGCAAGGCAGACACCTTACCTCTAGCGCCACCTTCCCGGCCCCTTAGTACAAGTCTTATTATAAGGTACAATAAGTACAATTTTTAAGTTTATTTTACTTTTAAATGGTTATTTTCCAAATATGTTTGGTTCAAGATGGCCCAATACTTTTAATCTTAAAAAAAAAAAAAAGAAAACCTCAAATACTGATCAGTAGATGATAATCTGAGAGGTGCAATGTTTTCATCCTGTCATAAAATTTCAACTATATTTCTAATCAAACTTTTAGGAGAGTTAAGTAAGGAAGAAGATGACTACAGATATGAAAAAATCTCTATAGTACGCTTGGAGAAAATGTGAAGGGTCTCTTTTTAAATACCTGAAAATATATTAAGTAACTTAGGCAAGCAAACTGTTTGTTTCCACTTTTTCAGCACCCCCCCCAAATAAAACAAAGAATATTTAAAAAAACAACAATATTGCATTCATAAATAAAAATTCAGAAAATGAAAATCAGCCCATGAAAATTACAACTTGTCTATACTCACTAAAATGGTCTGTTTTACACACACACACACACACACACACACACACACACACACACACACACACACACACAGAGTAACACCATCTAACACTTATTGAGTCCTTTAATTCACTTTTTAAACAATCATTAAAGAATTAGTTCCTATGGTTTGTAATCTCAATTTTTAAGATATGAAAACAGGGAAACCCAGAGGGAACAGAAACATACAATTTAAACAGCAATTTTTTAAATCAGTTATGACTACGTCCTGCAATACTGGTCTGTAATTAGTCATTTGTGTTCTATGAGTAAATATGCCGTATTTTTAGTAATTCAAACTTAGTGCCTAAAGGAACAAACAGTTTGAAAAGATGAAAATAATCATATTAGAAAATTAAGATCTTTCCAAATATCCATACCTATCTATTTCTGAAGAATTTATTCCAGAATTTGACACACTTTCTGACACAGAACCCTGGTTTTCCTTCTTCGTAGGTTCTAATCCATTCTTGATATCATCAAAATTTTCATATTTAAGAGCTTGCACCAGCTGTAACAGGTACATCAATAAATCCTAAAAAACAAACAAAATGTAAATTTATTTTGGAAAACAACTACAGTATAAATGTAGACATGATTTACTCCCTCTCTTTTTTTTTTGTATTTATATATATTTTTTATATTTTATTTAAGCACCTTGATTACATACATGCTTGTGTTTGGGATTCAGTCATGTAAAGAACACCACCCATCACCAGTGCAACATTCCCCTCACCAATGTCCCAAATCTCCCTCCTCACACCCGACCCCCGCCTGTACTCTAAACAGGCTTTCCATTTCCCTAATATATTCTCATTATTAGGACAGTTCAAAATGTAGCTATTTCTCTAATTAAACTTCCTGAGGTGAGCTGGAACTTCCAGCTCTTTTCTCTTTTCTCTTTTGTGTCTGAAAATTATTATTGCAAGAATGTCTTTCATTTTTCTTTATACCCATAGATGAGTGAGACCATTCTGCATTTCTCTCTCTCTCTCTCTGACTTATTTCACTCAGCATAATAGATTCCGTGTACATCCATGTATAGGAAAATTTCATGACTTCATCTCTCCTAACAGCTGCATAATATTCCATTGTGTATATGTACCTGAGTTTCCTTTGAGGTGCAGAAGCTTATCAGCTTAATATATTCCCATCTGTTAATTTCTGCTTTCACTTGCTTGGAGAGTGCAGTTTCCTCCTTGAAGATGCCTGTAGTCTCAATGTCCTGGAGTGTTTTACCTATGTGTTGTTCTATATATCTTATGGTTTCGGGTCTGATATCAAGGTCTCTCATCCGTTTGGATTTTACCTCCGTACATGATGTTAGCTGGGGGTCTAAGTTCAATTTTTTGCAATGGCTAGCCAGTTGTGCTAACAACACTTGTTGAAGAGGCTTTCCCTGCTCCATTTAGGATTTCCTGCTCCTTTATCAAAAATCAGGTGATTGTATGTCTGGGGAACATTTTCTGAGTATTCAAGCCTATACCACTGATCTGAGGGCCTGTCCTTATTCCAATACCATGCTGTTTTGATAACTATTGCTTTGTAGTAAAGTTTAAAGTTGGGGAAAGTAATTCCTCCCATATTCTTTTTCCCAATGATTGCTTTAGCTATTCTAGGGTGTTTATTGTTCCAAACGAATTTCAAAAGTGCCTGATCCACTTCTTTGAAGAATGTCATGGGTATCTTTAGAGGGATAGCATTAAATCTGTACAATGCCTTGGGGAGTATTGCCATTTTGATGATGTTAATCCTGCCAATCCATGAGCAGGGTATGTGTTTCCATTTCCACGTGTCCTCTCTTATTTCTTGGAGCAGAGTTTTATAGTTTTCTTTGTATAGGTCCTTCACATTTTTAGTCAGGTTGATTCCAAGATATTTGAGTTTGTGTGGCACTATTATGAATGGGATTGTTCTCTTAATGTCCATTTCTTACTTATTACTAGTGGTGTATAGAAAGGCCATTGATTTTTGTGTGTTAATTTTGTAGCCTGCCACCTTGCTATATGAGTCTATTGTTTCTAGAAGCTTTTTGGTAGAGTCTTTAGGGTTTTCTAAGTAGAGTATCATGTTGTCTGCAAACAGTGAGAGCTTGACTTTTTCCTTTCCTATCTAGATTACCTTGATATCTTTTTCTTGCCTAATCGCTATAGCAAGTACTTCCAGTGCTATGTTGAATAGGAGTGGTGAGAGAGGACAGCCTTGTCTTGTGCCAGAATTAGAGAGGGAAGGCTTTTAGTTTTTCTCCATTGAGGATAATATTTGCCATTGGCTTGTGGTAGATGGCCTTAACTATATTGAGAAAGGTTCCTTCCATTCCCATCTTGCTGAGAGTTTTGATCAAGAATGAGTGTTGGACCTTATTAAATGCTTTCTCTGTATCTATTGGTATGATCATGTGATTCTTATTTTTCTTGTTGTTGATGTTGTGTATTACATTGATAGATTTACAGATGTTAAACTATCCTTGCATTCCTGGAATGAAACCTACTTGATCACAGTGGATGATCTTCTTAATGAGGCATTGAATCCTGTTTGCCAGGCCTTTGTTGAGGATCTTTGCATCTGCATTCATCAGCGATATTGGTCTGTAATTTTCTTTTTTCGTAGCATCTCTGTCTGATTTAGGTATCGAGGTGATGTTGGCTTCATAAAAGCTATTTGGAAGTGTTTCTGCTTGTTCAATTTCATGAAAGAGTCTTGCCAGGATTGGTAGTAATTCCTCTTGGAAAGTTTGAAAGAATTCATTAGTGAATCCATCAGGGCCTGGGCTTTTGTTTTTCGGCAGACATTTGATTACCATTTTAATTTCATCAATGGTGATGGGTGTGTTTAGATATGCTACATCCTCTTCCTTCAACCGTGGAAGATTTTAAGAGTCCAAGAATTTATCCATTTCTTCCAGGTTCTCATTTTTAGTGGCGTAGAGTTTCTCTAAGTAGTTTCTGATTACCCTTTGAATCTCTGTCATATCAGTAGTGATCTATCCTTTTCATTCCTAATATGAGTTATCAAGTTTCTCTCTCTCTCTCTCTCTTTCTTTGTTAGGTTTGCCAGTGGTCTATCAATCTTGTTTATTTTTTCAAAGAACCAACTTCTGCTTTTGTTGATCTTTCGAATTGTTTTTTGGGTTTCCACTTCGTTGATTTCTGCTCTCAGCTTTGTTATTTTCTTCTATCTTCCTCTTTTTGGGTCCTTTTGCTGATCACTTTCTAGTTCTATTAGCTGTATAATTAAGCTACTCAGGTAAGCTCCTTCCTTCCTGATGTGTGCTTGCAAAGCTCTAAATTTTCCTCTCAGTACTGCTTTTGCTGTGTCCCATAAGTTCTGATAGTTTGTGTCTTTATTATCATTTGTTTCCAGGAACCTTTTGATTTCCTCCTTGATTTCATCTCGGACCCACTGGTTATTGAGTCTGAGGCTGTTTAACTTCCAGGTGTTAAAATTTTTCTTCTGTGTCCCTTTAGAATTCACATATAATTTCAGAGCCTTGTGGTCAGCGAAGGTAGTCTGCAAAATTTCTATCCTCTTGATATTATGGAGGTATGTTTTATGTGCCAACATGTAGTCTATCCTGGAGAATGTCCCATGTACAATGGAGAAGAATGTGTATCCAGGTTTCTGGGATGAAGTGTCCTATATATATCCAGTAGGCCTCTTTCTTCCATTTATCTCCTCAGGTCTAGTATATTCTTGTTGGGTTTCAGTCTGGTTGACCTATCCAGTGTTGACAAAGCCGTGTTGAGGTCCCCCACAATTATTGTGTTGTTATTGATATTATTTTTCAGATTTGTCAACAGTTGTATTAAATATTTTGCTGGCCCCTCATTCAGTGCATATATGTTTAGGAGAGTTATTTCTTCCTGCTCTACATACCCTTTGATTAATATAAAATGTCCATCTTTGTCCCTTACAACCTTCCTGAGTATAAAGTTTGCATTATCTGATATTAGTATGGCCACTCCAGGTTTTTTCGGGTGTTGTTTGCTTGGATAATTTTTCTCTAGCCTTTTATTTTGAGTCTATGTTTGTTCTGACTATTCAGGTGCATTTCTTGTAGGCAGCAGAAGGTTGGATTGAGTTTTTTGATCCCTTTAGCCACTCTGTGTCTCTTAACTGGTGCATTTAGTCCATTGATGTTGAGAGAAAGAATCGTCCTCGGATTTAATGCCATCTTTATATCGAAATTTGGTGTGTCTTTTGGTCAGTCTTGTCTTAAATTAGGTCTTTCAGTTTTTCTCTTAAGACTGGTTTTGAGTCTGTGAAGTTTCTGAGCTGTTTTTTGTCTGTGAAGCCATGTATTCTTCCGTCAAACCGGAGGTGAGTATTGCTGGGTACAGTATTCTAGGTGAAACATTAAGGAAACAACCCTATTCACAATAGTGCCACACAAACTGTTAATATCTTGGAATCAACTTGACTAAAAATGTGAAGGACCTATACAAAGAAAACTATAAAACTCTGCTCCAAGGAATAAGAGAGGACACACGGAAATGGAAGCACATACCCTGCTCATGGATTGCAGAATTAACACCATTAAAATGGCAATACTCCCCAAAGCATTGTACAGATTTAATGCGATCCCCTCTAAAGATACCCATGACATTCTTCAAAGAAGTGGATCAGGCACTTTTGAAATTCATTTGGAACAATAAACACTGTAGAATAGCTAAAGCAATCATTGGGAAAAAGAATATGGGAGGAATTACTTTTCCCAACTTTATACTCTACTACAAAGCAATAGTTATCAAAACAGCATGGTATTGGAATAAAGACAGGCCCTCAGATCAGTGGAATCGGCTTGAATACTCAGAGAATGTTCCCCAGACATACAATCACCTAATTTTTGATAAAGGAGCAAGAAATCCTAAATGGAGCAACGAAAGCTCCTTCAACAAGTGGTGTTAGCACAACTGGATAGCCACTTGCAAAAAATTGAACTTAGACCCCCAGCTAACATGATGTACGAATGTAAAATCCAAATGGATGAAAGACCTCGATATCAGACCCAAAACCATAAGATATATAGAACAAAACATAGGTAAAACACTCCAGGACATTGAGACTACAGGCATCTTCAAAGAGGAAACCGCACTCTCCAAATAAGTGAAAGCAGAGATTAACAGATGGAAATATATTAAACTGAGAAGCTTCTGCACCTCAAAAGAAATAGTGCCTAGGATACAAGAGCCACCCACTGAGTGGGAGAAACTATTCACCCAATACCCATCAGACAAGGGGCTAATCTCCAAAATATACAAGGCACTGACAGAACTTTTCAAGAAAAAAACATCTAATCCCATCAAAAAAAGGGGAGAAGAAATGGACAGACACTTTGACAAAGAAGAAATACAAATGGCCAAAAGATACATGAAAAAATGCTCCACATCACTAATCATCAGGGAGATGCAAATCAAAACAGCTATGAGGAACCACCTCACACCACAGAGATTGGCACACATCACAAAGAATGAGAACAAGCAGTGTTGGCGGGGATGTGGAGAGAAAGGAACTCTTATCCACTGCTGGTGGGAATGCCATCTAGTTCAACCTTTATGGAAAGCAATATGGAGATTCCTCTAAAAACTGGAAATCGAGCTCCCATAGGACCCAGCTATACAACTTCTAGGAATATACCCTAGGTACACAAAAGTACAATACAAAAACCCCTTCCTTACACCTATATTCATTGCAGCACTATTTACCATAGCAAGACTCTGGAAACAGCCAAGCTACCCTTCAACAGATGAATGGCTAAAGAAACTGTGGTACATATACACAATGGAATATTATGCAGCTGCCAGGATAGATGAAATCATGAAATTTTTCTATACATGGATGTACGTGGAATCTATTATGCTGAGTGAAATAGCTCAGAGAGAGAGAGAAAGAAGCCGAATGGACTCACTCATCTAAGGGTTTTAAGAAAAATGAAAGAGATTTTTGCAATAATAACTTTCAGACACAAAAGAGAAAAGAGCTGGAAGTTACAGCTCACCTCATGAAGCTCTCCACAAACAGGGATGAGTTTAGTTAGAGAAATAACTACATTTTGAACTATCCTAATAATGAGAATGTACAAGGAAAATAGAAAGCCTGTCTAGTGTTCAGGTGGGGATTGGGTGGGTAGGAGGGAGATTTGGGACATTGATGGGAATGTTGCACTGGTGATGGGTGGTGTTCTGTACATGACTGAAACCCAAACACAATCATGTATGTAATAAAGTTGTTTAAATAAAAAAATTAAAACAAAACAAAAAAAGGACTCGAGTGATAAAGCACTACCTTGCACATGATCCCCTGAGCACTGTAAGAAGTGATTACTGGGTGCAGAGACAGGAGTAACCCCTGAATATTGTGGTGCCACAATAAAACAAAAGGCCTAACCAGACAATAATCATTTAAATACATTTTTATAAAACTGCAAGTTGAATAAAAATGTCATCAGGAAGAGAGGATGAATAACAAAGATGTTACTCTTTTCCTGATGTAAAAGACACCTAAATTTGGAAGGCAACTAAAGAAAATGACAAAAATTTCTGGAAATTATCGGGGAGGAAAAATGCTCGAAATTAATTAACAGAAAGTAAAGCAAATTATGTAATCACATAAAATTATTATGAAATGACAAAAATTTAAATATTATGAAGGAATACAAATAGAAGATTATTATGGAAAATTATTTGGTCTAATAAATCTAATGTAAGGTATTTAAGTAAAATTGATAAATATAAATAGAAGTCTATCCATACAATAGTTCAAATGAAAAACTAGAAACAGCTGTCAAAAGAAGCAGAATATATTACAAAATAAATGCAGTACAACATAATGTTTTTAAAATGCCAGATATACTAATGCCCAAAGTCTAGAAACACATACACACAAAAGCGCTTTTTACATTACGGATAGTCATTAACTATACCAATATGTGTACTGATAATGAGAAAATATTCAAATTTCTTTCTCTCTCCTCTCTTCTTTCTCTCTCTTCTCTCTCTCTCTTTCTCTCTCTATCACACATACACACTTGTATTTTACATAGAGAATATTTAAATGGCCGCCCCTGTGGTCATAAGAAATAGCAGAGCCAGAAAAAATGCATAAAGGACTTGGCCTTGCCTAGAAGACAGGTTCAATTTCAAGTACAATTCCCAGTACCTCAGGCCCTCTGAATACATCAAGTGTAGCCCTAGGAGGTCTTGGCACTGATAGGCTGATCCAGGCAGTCTGAAGCATGGCTAGATACAAGCAGGGCTGCACCAGTCAGTGATTATTGGCTGAGCTACTGGTTGATGAAATAGGAAACTACTTTATGAGATCATTCACTATACTATAAATGCCAACATAAACTTCACTAAATTCTACATACTGCTTCTTCAGTATTCAGCTACTATTATGAACTCAAATGTATTTAAAAAATATCTGGTAAGAGCTGGTCTATCGAATAAGTATCCTCTATTTGTTATCCCATATATCCTCTAAGACCATAGGCTGGAATAAATCAAAAGGTACATTTGAGAACACATGCACTACAAATTATTAACTTAAAATTTGTTTACCTCATTAGAATCTAATATGATTTTTAAGTGCTTTGTGTTAACACAAAACGCTCCTTAGTCTGTAGTGGCCTCATATGTGTATATAGCCAGCCTACAGCCAGCTGCTTTCCTTTTCAGAGGATTCAAAACCGCCTTTACAAAATCTACATAAACATGAAATTGTCTTCAGCCGACATATTTAGAGGGAGAGATGGAGCGAGAAGAAGATGACCTGGCATCTCCAGCTTCATAGGCCCCGAGAGCTTTCCAATGCTACAATTAAATGTGGCTTGTTGTGCTGACTGATAGAGAGGATCTGAATTATTCCCCAGCTAGTGTTGCATTAAACCATTTTTCATTAGAATTCCTTTTTCAGACAGAGCAATATAAGCTCTGCTGCTAGCTTAAGTGTCCTGGGAGAGATCGTCCTATCACGTAACCTATCAAGAAGTAAATTTTCATTTCAGAGAGGAGTCCCAGGAGGAATATTTTAATTTGACTTCTAAAAACACACCTAGTATTTCCTCTTCCCTTCAAAACATTCCCTTCTTTTTTACATGCACACAGTGCAGAGACACATATACACAGACACACACAAGTTTACAACTAGGCTCCAGGTTAAGATATAGCCAAAGATAGCAACTAATAATATACTAACATACCTCATCATCTGCCTGTCGCAAGCGGGCTACTGCGTAACGCCTCACAGTTGGATTGGTGTAATGAGAGGACAGCAGCTCCAAAGAGTCTTCTACATCCATTGGCTTCCATTTTCCTAGAAGTTCCAGAGCCTGTTTGGCCTCCTGAGGAAGATCCCAATTAACACACTTCAAGAATTTTGTCAAAGCCTAAAATCAGAAAGGATTCAGATGATTAGAAATGCCAAGTCTGTACTGTGCAGCAGGAAAATCAAGCAGAGTTCTCTCAGTCCTAATAGCAAATTCCTAGAGTCAAGAGCTGACTACCTTGGAATCAATATTTAATGTTAAACATACATTTTAGAAAAACATGGCAGAACACAAAGGGAAAGGCCTATTTCTGAAACTAGTTTTTTCTAGGTCAGCACTTTTTAAAAAGTACTGAGGGCCAGAGCGAAAGCACAGTGGGTAGGGTGCTTGCTTTGCATGCAGCTGATCTGTTTTCTTATCTCATATGGTCCCATGAGCCTGCCAAGAGTAATTCTGACTGCAGAGCTAACTGAACAGCACAACATGAGGCCCCAACCCCACCAAAGTACTAAACAAAAATACTATGAATATTTAATATTCATTAAAATAATTTTTGCTTTTGTTGTTATATAATGCAGTTTTATAAATAGTTCTCAATACAGGAAATAGCAAATGCATATATTCCATGAATTAGAGATTACAATCTTTATTTTACAATATCAACATATGAGTGAAATTAAATATTATAATAACCAATGAATGTTCTGAAGCCTAAAGAAGTTATCACAAACTACATTTTCAAATCTCTATTCTTGGGACAAAAGGTTTCCTAGAACTGGCAAGAATAATTTCAACAAAAACTGAGTATTTATATCTCTTATAGAGAATATATATGCATTCTTCTCATAGAGTCCTACACCTCAACTTACCTAGAAACCACTCACTTTCAGCTCATATATCTTCCACCTGTTTTGCCTTTGTCATTAAGATTTGCTATCTCCTAGTTTGTTAACTCAAGCCCCTTGGAATCATTTCTCTGTCAGTGCTGATCTCTGAAATCTATTTGCAGTTCCTGAGTTCCTAGATTCCTTCTTCATACTTTCCTCAGCTTGATCTCACTATAGTACATATGTGGTGTTTGGGACAGTTGGCTATGTAAGAATTTCAATACTGGGTTTCTCCATCTGTAATTTCAAATACACCTTTGGAAGCTCAAGTTGGAAGTGATATTTAGCATGAACCTCAATTGTCAGTAGAAATTGTCTTACAACTATTATAAAAGATTATAATGAAAAAAGTAAAAAGACCCAATAGAATCTAGAGTGACTAATAAAGTACCCACTATATTTATTAATGGTGATACCATTTTTGTTGTTCAACCATAATGAACCTAAAGACTATTTTCATGTAACTTCTTCCCATTGATCAGTTATACTGTCTTATGAATGAAAATGAATTGAATTACCCTTTGGGTATATTGCAATTATTTGAAGACTGTCAAAAGATAGTATAAGTTTCTAGTTAGATACAAGTATTAATCAAACTGGCTTCTTTCTCAAAGCATATCATTGAGGTTAGGAGGAGAGGAAGGAAAAGGCGAGCAAAAATAACATAAAAGCAGTCAGCAATCCTTTATATTCTGGTGGAGATGAGGGTGCAGAAACTTTTATATAAAAACCATAGACTTTATAACCATAAACTTTAACACTAGTCATGTTGCCTAAAACTAAGTCAAAATTTAAAAACAAATAAAACATATTGATATCTTTTACCTATACTCCAAACCTGTAACTCTCACTTTCACTGCCCTCCATGCATCAATTAAGCTGACCTATTTAATACATGATTTAATTCTTGTCTAAAAGAGTTAAAAGAGTTCCCATGCACTTCACCAAAAATAGAATCATCTTCTCTAAGGTCAAGTTGCAAAAATCAACTTTCCCCAGAAAAATGTAGTATTTTTCTACTTGTAGTAGTTGCCTTTACCGTACCATAAGCATTCACATGATACTCTTACAAATGTCAAGTGCTTTGGTGGTTAATCTTACACCTGCAACTAAAGGTTTCATTGCCCAATGATAGCCAGCCATTTCTTCACCACCTACCATTCTCCATACTGCTCCTTTTTTCCAAATAGAAATATAGACTTCCTTTTAATTCTAAACAGACTATCTTATTAACTTTATTCTATGTATTTTTTTAATTTCTAAAATGTAATTGTAGATTGAATTGTGGAAATCAAGTAATACTTCTTACGTAACTACAGAAAAAGCTTTTCCATTTCACAGTACATCAGCAGTCTTAATAGAAATATATGTATACAGACTTATTATCAGCAAATCTTTCAGCAGGTCAATATACTTAATTCACTGAAACAATCTAACTTTCTGAATCTCAATTAATAGACTTATTAGTAGTAGTAAGATTCACAAAGTACCCAACTTTATAATGCTGGTTACAAATGTAAATAAGAATGTAGCTGAATAAAGAAACAAGAGGAATGATAAAAGTATATAAATTTGAAGACAACAATATTTAATCCCAAGTCTTTATATCTACCTTACTGATTCATAGAATTAATGCCAATATGTCAAACAAATAAGTGATGCCAATTAATTTATTAATATTTTAAAGTCACTATATTTAAATTGCAGTAGCTATTTTGCTAAGCCCCTCTCAAATATAGAATCACAAAACTGCTTTCTTCTATTCTAAAATTCATGATTAGTCATGGCATAAGAGAAAATAATATATTCTTCACATATATCCATATATATAGTTTAGGCATCTGCAAACTCAACTGCTGAATATTTCTACATTATTGCTGAAGAAAAGCCTCCTCCTTTGCTCAAGACACTTCAGACACTGTCCAGTTTTCCACATCAACCAATTTCCTCATTTTGCAGACATCTGTGATGTGCCACTCTCCTGGTCCGTGAACACCTGATATTGCAGGTTTCACTACATAGGCATGATTTATTAAATCACTGTCCACTCATGATTTACTCAAGCCCCAGAAACTCTTACCTCCCAGTAAGAGGGTGGGCTGGTTGCTCAGGGCAGAATTCCATGCTCACAGAAGTAACTTTACTAGTATAAAACTCAAGGATAGTTAAAAGAGCTTATTATGAAAGATAAAAGACTTTCCTCTCATCTTTACTACTCAAAAAATGTCAGGGTTTTCAAAACTCGGGATACAGGATGAAAAAGAAATATTTATTATAGATATTAAATATATAAAAATAATTGTATTTTTATTACAACATATAGAAACAATTTCCTCACCCTGTTCCTTCCGTATGCCATATTTTCTACATCATGAATTCAGGGGTTTAGTTCCAAGATATTGAATATAGCCTCCATTCCTAACCCTGTTTAACCCTTACTTCCAACACAGCCTTCAAAATCAGTATACAATGCTCCTAAATGCATCTGTTTTGATCACAATCAGATGAGCTCTAATTTTCTCCAACTCACCCAGCCTTCAAGCATCACTTCCTGGGAATGATGATTATATTAGGTTCCAGGGGTCAAATGTAAAGCAAAGGATTGTTTGACCTTTAGTGGTAAACTTAATGAAGTATACAAACGTTAATGTACCTGTTAAAAATACAGGCAACAAGCCTGTTAATTATATTGGTACATTAACGTTTGTATATTACATTAAGCATACAAATTTGTGTACTTCAGAAATATTCAAATCCTTTTCTTTTTCTTTTTTTCTTTCTTTTTTTTTTTTTTTTTTGGGGGGGGGCCCACACCCAGCAGTGCTCAGGGGTTACTCCTGGCTGTCTGCTCAGAAATAGCTCCTGGCGGGCACGGACCATATGGGACATATGGGACATATGGCGGACCATATGGGACACCGGGATTCGAACCAACCACCTTAGGTCCTGGATCAGCTGCTTGCAGGCAAACACGGCTGCTTTGCAAGGCAAACTCCGGGCCCTCAAATCTTAATACAAAGAATAATCTATAATGACTCACAAGTTACATTCACAGTGCAATTTTGCTCTCTCCTATTTGGGATTTTAAGATACAAAGCAATGAAGGACCAATGGCAACAGAGAAATGAGTATTCGTGAATGGACTGGGGTAGAAGTGGGTTTTTTCTCATGGCACGTGTTCTTGTGGGAATGACATACATGAAACTATCATACCATCATTACCAGTACTGTAAATAACAATACCACAAGAAAGGTTAAAAATCAACTTGAAACAGAAGCGAGGGAGTGGTAGAGCATTGTGCTTAGCATGTTTTATCTCTAGTTCCACATGCACTAGTGCACATTCCACTCCGTGCTCCTACCAAGCCCTGGAGGCCCAAACACAAAACCTTCAGGTTATATTAACACTGGATGGGGAGGGAGTTTAGAAAGTAACAGAGACATGTATTAAGTTTTAAATTATGCTCCAGAGGCTGGAGTGATATCACAGTGGGAGAGGCTTGCAAGAGGCTGACTAGGTTCGATCCCTAGAATGGTCCCCTAAGCACCTCCAAAATTAATTCCTGAGTGCAGAGTCAGGAGTAACCACTGAGCACCACAGGGTGTGATCCAAAATAAACAAACAAAATGAATAAATTGTGTTCTAAAAAATATCAAAGTCTTTGATTATTCCTCTTCATTTTCTAACATTTGTTTTTGTTTTTGGGCCACACCCGGCGTTGCTCAGGGGTTACTCCTGGCTGTCTGCTCAGAAATAGCTCCTGGCAGGCACGGGGGACCCTATGGAACACCGGGATTCGAACCAACCATCTTTGGTCCTGGATCGGCTGCTTGCAAGGCAAACACCGCTGTGCTATCTCTCCGGGCCCCTATTCCTCTTCATTTTAAAACAACGTATATCATCACTTCTTGACTTGGCAAAAATCAAGTGTAATACTACATATACTACTTTTAAAGCACATAAAAAAAAAAAAAACAATTCCATTCTTTCATTTTGATTTCTGGACACTCTGAAATCACTACTGAAGGGGTTCAAGGCACCCTGGGTCCACTACATGCAAAACAAGGCTCCCTATCCACTGTACTAGCACTCTGGTCCACAAATTTATATTTTATCTGGTTAGTTCGTTGTTGGCTACGCTTAGGACTTATTACTAGTTCTGTGTTCAGGATCACTACTGACAGAGCATAGGGGACCATACAGAGTGATCAAATCTGGGATCAGTCCTATGCAAGGCAAGTATCTTACCTATGGTACTATGTCTCCAGCTCCAAAATTTACATTCACAAATAAAATTAAATTTGTTAAGGTACAGTCTGTTGCTTTAGAGATTTTCCTATTAGCAATAAAATCCCATTGACAGTGTAGATTCATAGGCTAGTGAATATCTGACTCTATCCTATTTAGTAGCTATTAATAAAACCTAATCTGTCTCCTGAATTTTTCTGTCGAATTTATACTTTCTTTTACTAAAAACAAAATAGGTTCAAAACTTTCTCAAACTTTTAAAATCAATCTCAGCTCTGGAAGACCACACTGCACACTGATCTTGTCTCTTCCACATTCCATTCAGTCAAACCTGAATGATAACAAGATCTTGTTGAATTGAATCCATGTCTGCTACTTACTATCAACATTTTATCATGAAGTAAAATAATATCAACAAAAATTGAAACAAAAAAATTATCATGGGCCGGAGAGATAGCATGGAGGTAAGGCGTTTGCCTTTCATTCAGAAGGTCGGTGGTTTGAATCCCGGCATCCCATTTGGTTCCCCGAGTCTGCCAGGAGCCATTTCTGAGCTTAGAGCCAGGAGTAACCCCTAAGTGCTACCAGGTGTGACCCCTAAACCAAAAAACTAAAATAACAACAACAAAAAAATTATCTCATCACCTTCTACAAAGGTATCTAAGAACACTGAGTGTATCACTATTATCTTTTATCTATGATACTTCAGTTTTTTCTGCTTCCCCAGCATAATAAAAAGCTATTAAATTAATGAGCTACATCAATTAAAATGTTATAAAAATTATTTACCATTTTAAAAGCTATATGTTATATGTATATATTATAGCTTTCATAAAAAAGAGTCATTTCTACAAGCTAAGGAAGACAAAATTTTTAATACTTTTTTGGTTTTTGAGCCACACCTGGTAATGCTCAGGGGTTACTCCTGGCTATGTACTCAGAAATCACTCCTGGCTTGGGGGATCTAATGGGATGCCAGGGATTGAACCAGGTCTGTCCTTCATCTGCTGAGTGCAAGGGAAATGCCCTACCATTGTGCTATAGCTCTACCCCTATCCCCCTAAGTACTTCATAAATTTAACTAGATTTTTTTTTTTTTTTTGGTTTTTGGGCCACACCCGTTTGACGCTCAGGGGTTACTCCTGGCTATGCGCTCAGAAATCGCTCCTGGCTTGAGGGACCATATGGGACTCCGGGGGATAGAACCGTGATCCCTCCTACGCTAGCACTTGCAAGACAGACAACTTACCTCTGGTGCCACCTCTCCGGCCCCAAATTTAACTGGTTTTATTACACAAAGCTTACTGTGAACTTTAGGTGTTAATATCAATTAATGTTTGAGACTGGATTTTTTGGGGGAAAAATAAGTGAAGAGAACGAACTGAATTAAAAATAATTAAGTAGGAGTGGGGCCCAACCGTGAGAAATTGTGAGTGCTGCCTGTGTGTGTCTGTCTCCTGTCCTGTCGCGTGAACCTCTTGGGAGTGGCCTGAAAAGAGGCTCCAGCAGAACATGGCCTGGCGCTCCACTTCGCTACGCGGCCCTACGCTCTTTCTAAAGAAAGAACGCCATTGAAACAAGAAGAAAAAAATCACACTAAGAACTGTGCTGGATTACTGAAGCCCAACATTTCTCCTCAGGCTGTATTCTCTGCTGTATGCTCGGACCTAAGATTTGATCCTGTGTGAGGCTTCATTAACGAAGGACACCCCTTCCTTGGAGGCAAGTCAACCCACCCATAAAGGGCGTGTCCGCGTATATCATTTAGCCAATGAATACCACCACAACACGTAGAAAAACCCACAAGTGTGACAATGGGGAAACAACGCAGGCCAGCATCACACATAGAGAATGAAGATGACAGTTCTGATGACCAGAAAATGCCCAACCAACTAATCAATCTCTCAGATATGGAGTTTAGACAAGCAATATGGAAGATGCTCAAAGAACTCAAAGACACCATGGATCGAGTTGAACAGAACACTAATAAGAACCAAGAAAATATGAAGACAGAAATCACAAAACTCCAAAATGAAATAACAGGTCAAATAACAGGCCTGAAAAAATCAGTAAATGAATTGAATGACAAAATGGATAAGCTCTACACCAGGGTAACTAACAGCCGCTGAGAACAGAATTGGTGAAGTGGAAGATGAGATAAATAACAAATCCATACAGCAAGAGAGATTGGAATAAAAACTTAAAGCAAATAAACAGACAATGAAAAAATTAGTCAAAGAATGGGAACAAATGAAAATAGAAGTTTATGATAAGCTCAACAGAAACAACTTAAGAATCATTTGAGTCCCAGAAACCCAGGAAGAAAATTTCCAGGAAGAATCAACGGTCAAGAACATCATTAAAGAGAAACTTCCAGAGCTAAAGAATATATGCGATCAAATCCTGCATGCCCGAAGAGTACCAACCAAAAGAGACCCCAGAAAAAATACCCCAAGACACGTCCTAGTCACAATGACGAGACCCAAACATAGAGACAGAATTTTGAAAACAGCAAGATCAAAAAGGGAAATTACATTAAAGGGAGCATCCTTGAGATTTACAGCAGACCTGTCACCAGAAACACTCAAGGCCAGAAAGCAGTGGTGGGACATAGTGACAAAACTCAATGAAATGAATGCTTCACCTAGAATACTGTACCCAGCAAAACTCACTTTCCGGTTTGACGGAAGAATATATGGTTTCACAGACAAAAAACAGCTCAGAAACTTTACAGATTCAAAACCAGTCTTAAGAGAAAAACTGAAAGACCTAATTTAAGACAAGACTGACCAAAAGACACACCAAATTTCGATATAAAAATGACATTAAATCCCAGGACAATTCTTCCTCTCAATGTCAATAGAACTGAATGCACCAGTTAAGAGACACAGAGTGGCTAAATGGATCAAAAAACTCAATCCAACCTTCTGCTGCCTATAAGAAACGCACCTGAATAGTCAGAACAAACATAGACTCAAAATAAAAGGCTGGAGGAAAATTATCCAAGCAAACAACACCCATAAAAAAGCTGGAGTGGCTCTTTTCTGCTGAGCCAGCCTAGCCTACAGAGACCAAGAAATGTAATCTCTCCAGGACCCACACCCGCGGCCATGCTCTCTTCCTCTTTTCTGCTGAGCCAGCCTAGCCTACAGACACCAAGGACTGTAATCTCTCCAGGACCCACAACCAAAAAGCTTATCTTGTAACCCCTGAATGCCATTTCTGCACATTGTAAGAAGCAATCTATAGCCTTACCAATAGACTAATTTTGCAGTACACGCCCATATTTACAGAAATCAAAATGGCTCCCTAATAATCTAAAAATTAGGAAATAGCTAGCTCTTGCCAGGTATAGGGTTTGGGGAGCAGCCATACCGGGGCCCTTATCCCTAGCCTGAGGAGTGCTGGGAGGCTTGGCAGGCCCCCAGCCATCCTTGTCTTTTTCCCCTGACTCCAGGCCTTCCCTGGGTGCCAGCTCAAATGGCCAGAAGTGGGTTCAGGTGGACTCTTCGTGGTCTTCAGGTTCCCCCCTCCCTCCGTACTCCAGGGGGGAGGTGCATGGGGAGGAGGGCGGGCATACATCTGGCTTCCAGTTTCCTTTTTGATTCTGGAGATCAGCTCTTGCCAGGTATGGGGTTTGGGGAGGCCCCATACCAGAGCCTTTTCTCCCTAGCCTGGGGAGTGTTGGGAGGCTTGGCAGGCCCCCAGCCGTCCCTGTCTTTTTCCCCTGACTCCAGACCTTCCCTGGGTGCCAGCTCAGATGGCCAGAAGTTGGTTCAGGTGGACTCTTAATGGTCCTCAGGTTCCTCCCTCCCTCTGTACTCCAGGGGGGAGGTGCATGGGGAAGAGGGCGGGCAGACATCTGGCTTCCGGTTTCCTCCTTGATTCTGGAGACCAGCTCTTGCTGGTCCCCTGGACTGCAGTCTTTCCCTGGGTACAGGTCTAGGTGGATCTATAGGGGTCAAAAGGCTTTCCCCCATCTCTCCCTACACTAATGGGAATGCGCTCTGGGATGAGGGCAGGCTGTTCTAGAACTGGTTTATGTTGGGGCAGTCAGCGGAAATTTTTTCTCTTTATTTTCATATTGATAGTATTATGTACATATATTCTATATATCCATAATATCCATCTTGTATTGGGACCTTGATACTGCCCTACAAAGTTCATTTCTAATATTTTACTGCCTCAGTTCCAACCCTTACTTCCCCCTATCCTCCCATGTAGGTGCAGCTAATGACATGAAGCTCACCACATAGAGTGATAAGTGCAGTTAGAGAAATATCTACACTGAAAACTGTCATAACAATGGGAATGAATGAAGGGGAAAACAAGCCTCTATTGAATACAGGTGTGGGTGGGGTGGGGAGTAGGTAGATCTGGGAAATTGGTGGTGGGAATCCTGCACTGGTGAAGAGGGCTGTTCTTTACATTACTGTAATCATACAACTACAATTATATTTGTAATCACGGTGTATAAATAAAGATAATTTAAAAAAAAGCTGGAGTGGCCATACTAATATCAGATAATGCAAACTTTATATTCGGGAAGGTTGAAGGAACAAAGATGGACACTTTATATTAACCAAAGGGTATGTAGAGCTGGAAGAAATCACTCTTCTAAACATATATGCACTGAATGAGGGGCAGCAAAATATTTAATACAATTGTTGACTAATCTGAAAAATAATATCAATAACAACACAATAATTGTGGGGGACCTCAACATGGCTTTGTCAATACTAGATAGATCAACCTACTGAAACCCAACAAGAATATACTAGACCTGAGGAGATAAATGGAAGAAAGAGGCCTACTGGATATATATACGACACTTCAGCCCCAGAAACCTGGATACACATTCTTCTCCAATGTACATGGGACATTCTCCATGATAGACTACATGTTGGCACATAAAACATACCTCCATAATATCAAGAGGATAGAAATTTTGCAGACTACCTTCGCTGACCACAAGGCTCTGAAATTATATGTGAATTCTAAAGGGACACAGAAGAAAAACTTTAACACCTGGAAGTTAAACAGCCTCATACTTAATAACCAGTGGGTCCGAGATGAAATCAAAGAGGAAATCAAAACTTTCCTGGAAACAAATGATAATAAAGACACAAACTATCAGAACTTATGGGACACAGCAAAAGCAGTACTGAGAGGAAAATTCATAGCTTTGCAAGCACATATCAGGAAGGAAGAAGGGGCTAACCTGAGTAGCTTAATGACGAAGCTCATAGAACTAGAAAGTGCTCAACAAAACGATCAAAAAATAGGGAGATAGGAGGAAATAACAAAGCTGAGAGCAGAAATCAATGAAATGGAAACCTGAAAAACAATCCAAAAGATCAACGAAAGCAGAAGTTGGTTCTTTGAAAAAATAAAGAAAATTGATAGACCACTGGCAAAACTAACAAAGAAAGAGAGAGAAACTTCATAACTCGTATTAGGAATGAAAAAGGAGAGATCCCTACTGATATGACAGAGATTCAAAGGGTAATCAGAAACTATTTTGAGAAACTCTATGCCAATAAAAATGAGAACCTGGAAGAAATGGATAAATTCTTGGACTCTTCCACAGTTGAATGAAGAGGATGTAGCATATCTAAACACACCAATCACTATTGATTAAATTAAAACGGTAATCAAATGTCTGCCCAAAAACAAAAGCCCAGGTCCAGATGGATTTACTAATGAATTCTTTCAAACTTTCCAAGAGGAACTACTACCAATCCTGGCAAGACTCTTTCATAAAATTGAACAAACGGGAACACTTCCAAATAGCTTTTATGAAGCCAACATCACCTTGATACCTAAACCAGACAGAGATGCTATGAAAAAAGAAAATTACAGACCAATATCGCTGATGAATGCAGATGCAAAATCCTCAACAAAATCCTGGCAAATAGGATTCAATGCCTCATTAAGAAGATCATCCACTATGATCAAGTAGGTTTCATCCCAGGAATGCAACGATAGTTTAACATCCGTAAATCTATCAATGTAATACACAACATCAACAACAAGAAAAATAAGAATCACATGATCATACCAATAGATACAGAGAAAGCATTTCATAAGGTCCAACACCCATTCTTGATCAAAACTCTCAGCAAGATGGGAATGGAAGGAACCTTTCTCAATATAGTTAAGGCCATCTACCACAAGCCAATGGCAAATATTGTCCTCAATGGAGAAAAATGGAAAGCCTTTCCTCTAAATTCTGGCACAAGACAAGGCTGTCCTCTCTCACCACTCCTATACAACATAGCACTGGAAGTACTTGCTATAGCAATTAAGCAAGAAAAAGATATCAAGGGAATCCAGATAGAAAATGAAGAAGTCAAGCTTCGCTGTTTGCAAATGACATGATGCGCTACTTAGAAAACCCTAAAGACTCTACCCAAAAAGCTTCTAGAAACAAAAGACTCATTTAGCAAGGTGGCAGGCTACAAAATTAACACACAAAAATCAATGGCCTTTCTATACACCAATAGTAATAAGGAAGAAATGGACATTAAGAAAACAAGGGGCCGGGCAGTGGCGCTAAAGGTAAGGTGCCTGCCTTGCCTGCACTAGCCTTGGACGGACTGCGGTGTCCCATATGGTCCCCCTAGCCAGGAGCAACTTCTGAGCACATAGCCAGGAGTAACCCCTGAGCGTTACCGGGTGTGCCCCCCCCCCCAAAAAAAAAAACCAAAAAAAAAAAAAAAAGAAAGAAAACAACCCATTCACAATAGTGCCACACAAACTCAAATAACTTGGAATCAACTTGACTAAAAACGTGAAGAACCTATACAAAGAAAACTATGAAACTCTGCTCCAAGAAATAAGAGAGGACATGCGGAAATGGAAACACATACCCTGCTCATGGATTGGCAGGATTAACATCATCAAAATGGCAATACTCCCCAAGGCATTGTACAGATTTAATGCGATCCCCTCTAAAGATACCCATGACATTATTCAAAGAAGTGGATCAGGCACTTTTGAAATTCATTTGGAATAATAAACACCCTAGAATAGCTAAAGCAATCATTGGGAAAAAGAATATGGGAGGAATTACTTTCCCCAACTTTAAACTGTACTACAAAGCAATAGTTATCAAAACAGCATGGTATTGGAATAAAGAAAGGCCCTCAGATCAATGGAATAGGCTTGAATACTCAGAGAATGTTCCCCAGACATACAATCACCTAATTTTTGATAAAGGAGGAAGAAATCCTAAATGGACCAAAGAAAGCTCCTTCAACAAGTGGTGTTGGCACAATTGGCTAGCCACTTGCAAAAAATTGAACTTAGACCCCCAGCTAACATCATGTACGAAGGTAAAATCCAAACGGATGAAAAACCTTGATATCAGACCCAAAACCATAAGATATATAGAACAAAACGTAGGCAAAACATTCCAGGACATTGAGAGTACAGGCATATTCAAGGAGGAAACTGCACTCTCCAAGCAAGTGAAAGCAGAGATTAACAGATGGGAATATATTAAGGTGAGAAGCTTCTGCACCTCAAAGGAAATAGCGCCCAGGATACAAGAGCCCCCCACTGAGTGGGAGAAATTATTCACCCAATACCCAGCAGATAAAGGGCTAATTTCCAAAATATATGACAGAACTTTACAAGAAAAAAACATCTAATCCCATCAAAAAATGGGGAGAAGAAATGGACAAACACTTTGACAAAGAAGAAATACAAATGGCCAAAAGACACATAAAAAAATGCTCCACATCACTAATCATCAGGGAGATGCAAATCAAAACAGCTATGAGGTACCACCTCACACCACAGGATTGCCACACATCACAAAGAATGAGAACAAGCAGTGTTGGTGGGCATATGTAGAGAAAGGAACTCTTATCTGCTGCTGGTGGGAATGCTGTCTAGTTCAACCTTTATGGAAAGCGATATGGAGATTCCTCCAAAAACTGGAAATCGAGCTCCCATACAACCCAGCTATACCACTCCTAGGAATATACCCTAGGAATACAAAAATACATACAAAAATCCCTTTCTTACACCTATATTCATCGCAGCACAATTTACCATAGCAACACTCTGAAAACAACCCAGATGCCCTTCAAAAGACGAATGGCTAAAGAAACTGTGGTACATATACACAATGGAATATTATGTAGCTGTCGGGATAGATAAGTCATGAAATTTTCCTATACATGGATGTACATGGAATCTATTACGCTGAGTGAAATAAGTCAGAGAGAGAGAGAAAGATGCAGAATGGTCTCACTCATCTATGGGTTTTAAGAAAAATGAAAGACATTATTGCCATAATAACTTTCAGACACAAAAGAGAAAAGAGCTGGAAGTTCCAGCTCACCTCAGGAAGCTCACCACAAAGAGTGATGAGTTTAGTTAGAGAAATAACTACATTCTGAACTGTCCTAATAACAAGAATATATGAGGGAAATGGAAAGCCTGTCTAGAGTAAAGGCGGGAGTTGTGTAGGGAAGAGGGATATTTGGGACATTGGTGATGGGAATGTTGCACTGGTGATGGATGGTGTTCTTTACATGACTGAAACCCAAACAATCATATATGTAATCAAGGTGTTTAAATAAAATAAAATATATTAAAAGTAAGTAAGTAAGTAGTGTAACTATAATAAGCAATAATTTCACCAATTTGTTTTCTAATTATAGTTTTCTCTCTGAAAAATCCTTTCAGACTCAGAGACCAAGCATAAAATAACCTAAATCAGTTCTTGTGTCACTGACAGTAAAATTGTTTTTCTGTGTAAGTAAATTAAGAATAGGAATACAAGATTATCTGTTTTGCTACAAAACCCACATTAAATTACTACAAAGATAGAAATGTGGCTGTGTGAATAATTCCTTTGGTCACTTCAAGGCCAAACCCAATATATATATATACTTTACTAAAAAGTGCTTCCAGAACATTAATAATATTTGTTCACTCCACTGCAGTGATCATAAGAATCTTATAATATGTCCTGAGACATATTATAGTTTCATCACCCTCCTCCCAAAACTTGAAATCAACTCGTTAAATGAAACTTGTCAGACACTTTATAATACTTGAGCATTTTATTTCTTTTGCACATATCTAGAAGTAATTGAATTTCAGTGGGAAACGACTACTTGTTTAAATAAACAATTTTTCTTGCAAGCCTTTCTATCTGAAGGAGTTCTATTCTGTAAATCTATTCTATGCTTCCTGACCCTACACATTTTAACTGGTTTAATTCAGTATCTTGCTATGTACTTTAGACAACACAGTGCTACACTGAAGATGCAATTTCTGTACCCTAAATTATTCCTCATTTAAGAAGAGCATTGCATTTTCAGGGCGGGACTCTAGAACATAAAAACCGGCTAAGCTTTGCTGAACCCGGGTCCCCTGTTTGTGACATCAGGCTGGGAAAATCCACGAAATTACGCCTGCCCAGTGGGGCCCCACTGTGAAAAACTGTGAGTGCTGTCTCTGTATATCTGTCTACTGTCCTTTTGCATGAGCCTATTGGGAGTGAGCCGAAAGGAGGCTCGAGAAAACTGGCTCTCCCAGAGGTCATTTTTAGGGCGGGACTCCAGAACATAAAAACCGGCTAAGCTTCGCAGAAGCCGGGTCCCCTGTTTGTGACATCAGGCTGGGAAAATCCATGAAACTACGCCTGCCGTTGGAGCCTGACTGTGAAAAACTGTAAGTGCTGCCTTTCTATATCTGTCTACTATCCTCTTGCGTGAACCTCTTGGGAGTGTGCCGAAAAGAGGCTCCAGCAGAGCACGGCCGCTTCGCTTTGCTACGTGGCCATGTGCTCTTTCTAAGAAAAGAACACCATCGCAACAAGAAGAAAAAAATCACACTAAGAACTGTGCTGGATCACAGAAGCAAGCATTTCTCTCTGGACTGTTTTCTCTGTTGCATACTCGGGCCTAAGATTTGATCCAGTGTGAGGACTCATCCACAGAGGACTCCCCTCCCTTAGAGGCAAGTCAGCCTATCCAGAAAGGGCAGAGCCAGAGGAGTGTGCTGCCTGCATCATATAGCCAATGAATACCACCAGAACACGTAGAAAAACCCACAATACAAGTGTGACAATGGGGAACCAACGCAGGCCAGCATCAGACATAGAGAATGAAGATGACAATTCTGAGGACCAGATAATGACCAACCAACTAATTAACCTCTCAGATAAGGACTTTAGACTAGCAATATGGAAGATCCTCAATGAACTCAAAGAAACCATGGATCGAGTTGAACAGAACACTAATAAGAACCAAGAAAATATGAAGACAGAAATCACAAAACTCCAAACTGAAATAACATGTGAATTAACAGATCTGAAAAAGTCAGTAAACGAAGTGAATGACAAAATGGATAAGCTCTGGGACAGGGTATCAGAAGCTGAGAATAGACTTGGTGCTGTGGAAGATGAGATACATAACAATTCCATACAGCAGGAGAGATTGGAAAAAAAACTTAAAGCAAATGAACAGACAATGGAAAAATTAGTCAAAGAATGGCAACAGATGAAAATAGAAGTCTATGATAAGATCAACAGAAACAACTTAAGAATCATTGGAGTCCCAGAGACCCAGGAAGAAAATTTCCAGGAAGAAACAACGGTCAAGAACATCATTAAAGAGAAACTTCCAGAGCTAAAGAATATATGTGATCAAATCCTGCATGCTCGAAGAGTACCAACCAAAACAGACCCCAGGAAAACCACCTCAAGACACATCCTAGTCACAATGACAAATCCCACAGATAGAGACAGAATTCTGAAAACAGCAAGATCAAAAGGGAAAATTACGTTCAAGTAAGCATCCTTTAGATTTACAGCAGACCTGTCACCAGAAACACTCAATGCCAGAAAGCAGTGGTGGGATATTGTGACAAGACTGAATGAAATGAATGCTTCACCTAGAATACTATACAGAGCAAAACTCACTTTCCGGTTTGACGGAAGAATACATGGTTTCACAGACAAAAAACAGCTCAGAGGGGCCGGGCGGTGGCGCTGGAGGTAAGGTGCCTGCCTTGCCTGCGCTAGCCTAGGACGGACCGCGGTTTGATCCCCCGGCATCCCATATGGTCCCCCAAGAAGCCAGGAGCAACTTCTGAGCGCATAGTCAGGAGTAACCCCTGAGCGTCACAGGGTGTGGCCCAAAAAAACAAAAAAACAAACAAACAAAAAAAAACAGCTCAGAAACTTTACAGACTCAAAACCAGTCTTAAGAGAAAAACTAAAAGACCTAATTTAAGACAAGACTAACCAAAAGACACACCAAATTTCCATATAAAGATGGCATTAAATCCCAGGACAATTCTTTCTCTCAACGTCAATGGACTAAATGTACCAGTCAAGAGAAACAGAGTGGCTAAATGGATCAAAAAACTCAATCCAACCTTCTGCTGCCTACAAGATATGGACTTGAATAGTCAGAACAAACTTAGACTCAAAATAAAAGGCTGGAGAAAAATTATCCAAGCAAACAACACCCGAAAAAACCTGGAGTGGCCATACTAATATCAGATATTGCAAACTTTATACTCAGGAAGGTTGTAAGGGACAAAGATGGACATTTTATATTAATCAAAGGGTATGTAGAGCAGGAAGAAATAACTCTCCTAAACATATATGCACTGAATGAGGGGCCAGCAAAATATTTAATACAACTGTTGACAAATCTGAAAAATAATATCAATAACAACACAATAACTGTGGGGGACCTCAACACGGCTTTGTCAACACTGGATAGGTCAACCAGACTGAAACCCAACAAGAATATACTAGACCTGAGGAGATAAATGGAAGAAAGAAGCCTAGTGGATATATATATAGGACACTCCATCCCCAGTAACCTGGATACACATTCTTCTCCAATGTACATGGGACATTCTCCAGGATAGACTACATGTTGGCACATAAAACACACCTCCATAATATCAAGAGGATAGAAATTTTGCAGACTACTTTCGTTGATCACAAGGCTCAGAAATTATATGTGAATTCTAAAGGGACACAGAAGAAAAACTTTAACACCTGGAAGTTAAACAGCCTCAGACTCAATAACCAGTGGGTCCGAGATGAAATCAAGGAGGAAATCAAAGGTTCCTGGAAACAAATGACAATAAAGACACAAACTATCAGAACTTATGGGACACAGCAAAAGCAGTACTGAGAGGAAAATTTATAGCTTTGCAAGCACACATCAGGAAGGAAGAAGGAGCTTACCTGAGTAGCTTAATGACACAGCTAATAGAACTAGAAAGTACTCAGCAAAAGGACCCAAAAATAGGAAGACAGAAGGAAATAACAAAGCTGAAAGCAGAAATCAACGAAGTGGAAACCTAAAAAACAATTCGAAAGATCAACAAAAGCAGAAGTTGGTTCTTTGAAAAAATAAAGAAAATTGATAGACCACTGGCAAACCTAACAAAGAAAGAGAGAGAGAGAGAGAGAAACTTGATAACTCATATTAGGAATGAAAAAGGATAGATCACTACTGATATGACAGAGATTCAAAGGGTAATCAGAAACTACTTAGAGAAACTCTACGCCACTAAAAATGAGAACCTGGAAGAAATGGATAAATTCTTGGACTCTTATAATCTTCCACGGTTGAAGGAAGAGGATGTAGCATATCTAAACACACCCATCACCATTGATGAAATTAAAATGGTAATCAAATGTCTGCCGAAAAACAAAAGCCCAGGCCCTGATGGATTCACTAATGAATTCTTTCAAACTTTCCAAGAGGAATTACTACCAATCCTGGCAAGACTCTTTCATGAAATTGAACAAACGGAAACACTTCCAAATAGCTTTTATGAAGCCAACATCACCTCGATACCTAAACCAGACAGAGATGCTATGAAAAAAGAAAATTACAGACCAATATCGCTGATGAAGGCAGATGCAAAGATCCTCAACAAAGGCCTGGCAAACAGGATTCAATGCCTCATTAAGAAGATCATCCACTACAATCAAGTACATTTCATCCCAGGAATGCAAGGCTGGTTTAACATCCGTACATCTATCAACATAATACACAACATCAATAACAAGAAAAAAACCACATGATCATATCAATAGATGCAGAGAAAGCATTTGATAAGGTCCAACACCCATTCTTGATCAAAATTCACAGCAAGATGGGAATGGAAGGAACCTTTCTCAATATAGTTAAGGCCATCTACCACAAGCCAGTGGCAAATATTATCCTCAATGAAAAAAAACTAAAAGCCTTCCCTCTAAATTCGGGCAAGAAGACAAGGCTGTTCTCTCTCACCACTCCTATTCAACATAGCACTGGAAGTACTTGCTATAGCGATTAGGCAAGAAAAAGATATCAAGGGAATCTAGATAGGAAAGAAAAAAGTCAAGCTCTCATTGTTTGCAGCTGACATGATACTCTACTTAGAAAACCCTAAAGACTCTACCAAAAAGCTTCTAGAAACAATAGACTCATATAGCAAGGTGGCAGGCTACAAAATTAACACACAAAAATCAATGGCCTTTCTATACACCAATAGTAATAAGGATGAAATGGACATTAAGAAAACAACCCCATTCACAATAATGCCACACAAACTCAAATATCTTGGAATCAACCTGACTAAAAATGTGAAGGACCTATACAAAGAAAACTATAAAACTCTGCTCCAAGAAATAAGAGAGGACACATGGAAATGGAAACGCATACCCTGCTCATGGATTGGCAGGATTAACATCATCAAAATGGCAATACTCCCCAAGGCATTGTACAGATTTAATGCTATCCCTCTAAAGATACCCATGACATTCTTCAAAGAAGTGGATCAGGCACTTTTGAAATTCGTTTGGAACAATAAACATCCTAGAATAGCTAAAGCAATCATTGGGAAAAAGAATATGGGAGGAATTACTTTCCCCAACTTTAAACTGTACTACAAAGCAATAGTTATCAAAACAGCATGGTATTGGAATAAAGACAGGCTCTCAGATCAGTGGAATAGGCTTGAATACTCAGAAAATGTTCCCCAGACATACAATCACCTAATTTTTGATAAAGGAGCAGGAAATCCTAAATGGAGCAGGGAAAGCCTCTTCAACAAGTGGTGTTGGCACAACTGGATAGCCACTTGCAAAAAATTGAACTTAGACCCCCAGCTAACATCATGTACGAAGGTAAAATCCAAATGGATTAAAGACCTCAATATCAGACCCAAAACCATAAGATATATAGAACAACACATAGGCAAAACACTCCAGGACATTACAGGCATCTTCAAGGAGGAAACTGCACTCTCCAAGCAAGTGAAAGCAGAGATTAACAGATGGGAATATATTAAGCTGAGAAGCTTCTGCACCTCAAAGGAAATAGTGCCCAGGATACAAGAGCCACCCACTAAGTGGGAGAAACTATTCACCCAATACCCATCAGATAAGGGGCTAATCTCCAAAATATACAAGGGACTGACAGAACTTTACAAGAAAAAAACATCTAATCCCATCAAAAAATGGGAAGAAGAAATTAACAGACACTTTGACAAAGAAGAAATACACATGGCCAAAAGATACATGAAAAAATGCTCCACATCACTAATCATCAGGGAGATGCAAATTAAAACAACGATGAGATACCACCTCACACCACAGAGAATGGCACACATCACAAAGAATGAGAACAAACAGTGTTGGCGGGGATGTGGAGAGAAAGGAACTCTTATCCACTGCTGGTGGGAATGCCAACTAGTTCAACCTTTATGGAAAGTGATATGGAGATTCCTCCAAAAACTGAAAATCGAGCTCCCATACGATCCAGCTATACCACTCCTAGGAATATACCCTAGGAACACAAAAATAGAATACAAAAAACCCTTCCTTACACCTATATTCATTGCAGCACTATTTACCATATCAAGACTCTGGAAACAACCAAGATGCCCTTCAACAGACAAATGGCTAAAGAAACTGTGGTACATATACACAATGGAATATTATGCAGCTGTCAGGAGAGATGAAGTCATGAAATTTCCTATACATGGATGTACACGGAATCTATTATGCTGAGTGAAATAAGTCAGAGAGAGAAAAACGCAGAATGGTCTCACTCATCTATGGGTTTTAAGAAAAATGAAAGACATTCTTGCAATAAAATTTTCAGACACAAAAGAGAAAAGAGCTAGAAGTTCCAGCTCACCTCAGGAAGCTCACCACAAAGAGTGATGAGTTTAGTTAGAGAAATAACTACATTTTGAACTGTCCTAATAATGAGAATGTATGAGGGAAATGGAGAGCCTGTTTAGAGTACAGACAGGGGTCGGTTGGGGAGAAGGGAGACTTCGGACATTGGTGATGGGAATGTTGCACTGGTGATGTGTGGTGTTCTTTACATGACTGAAACCCAAACACAATCATGTATGTAATCAAGGTGTTTAAATTAAAAAAAAAAAAAAAAAAAAAAAAGAGCATCATGGCTCTAACCCAATCTGTTCATAAAAAACAGAATCACAAACCCGTGTTGCTAGTAATGAGTATTTTCTTTTGTCTAGTGATAAAAAGAATACTACCCAAAGCTAGAGTAAATTTAAAATTCCCCTCTCATTCTTATAATGGATATAAAGGAGAATGAATATGATTAATCTACAAATAATTTCCCGAGGCATCAATAAAATAAAAGGTAAGCTGGAGAACTTATAAACTGTAACTAGATTTTTACCTTTATCTTAGAGAGTAAGCACAATTGTTTCTCCAAATAAACAAGTTAAAGATGCTAATCATCTCAGCTATTATAAAACATACTCATCCATTCACTACTCATCAGATAGTTATTTATAGCTTTTGACAGATAATTATTTTCCTGATGCTTCTCTTTCTACCCCCAGTACATTTAATATTCCTATAAAGTATGTTGAAAATCTGCAAATCTTTTTTCTATTTCCTCTTTTCTAAATTTTTACTGACTACTCCTCTTCTAACAATAAATGTGCCCATACCAAGTGGCAGCATTTGGAAGCTTTATGATTCTGCACTAGTTCCTTAATCTTTCTGAAGACAAAAGTCTACTTATTTGGAGAACAGAAATAGCAAAACCTACACTGTGGAGTAGTTGTAATATTCAAGAGATCTCTGGTGCAATGTAGCTGCTAATATATGCTAATTTCTATTATTATATCTGATAACGGATGCTAATTATAATTATATGTGAAAAGTTAGTCCTTGAACCTATGTTCTAAGAATTTACAAAATTCTTTTAAGAATTAGAAAACGGGCTGGAGAGATAGCATGGTGGTAGGGCATTTGCCTTGCATGCAGAAGGATGGTGGTTTGAATCCCAGCATCCCATATGGTCTCCCCCAGCTTACCGGGAGCGATTTCTGAGTATAGAGCCAAGTGCTGACTGCTGCCGGGTGTGACCCCAAAACCAAAAAAAAAAGTCTCTTAGTAGTCAAAGTGGCAAAAGTCTCCAGACTCAAATCTAAAGTTGACTATTTCATCATAGTCATTTTTTCCAGGAACTTTATCTATTCCATGGTTTCATAAGGGAATAAAACTTTCTAGTTTTGGGGCCCGGAGAGATAGCCGATCCAGGACCTAAGGTGGTTGGTTTGAATCCCGGTGTCCCATATGGTCCCCCGTGCCTGCCAGGAGCTATTTCTGAGCAGACAGCCAGGAGTAACCCCTGAGCACCACTGGGTGTGGCCCAAAAAAAAAAAAAAAAAACTTTCTAGTTTTGACCTAACCTCTATACTACATAACAAACCAGATGTCAGCCTAGCAACTTGATTTGCACAATCATAATTTCTTTTTTTTTTGGGGGGGGGGTGTTAAAGGGCACAACGCAGGGCACTACTTAAGGCTTTCTCTTGCCTTTGAGCTAAAAGAATAACTCCAAACGAGCGTATGTGTTGCCAGCCTGGGTTGAGAATATGCAAGGCAAGCAACTTATCCACTGTACTATCTCAGGCCTCAAGCGGCAATTTTTTTTTACAGACCCTCTCTTGCCTCACATCTCAAGTCCTGCACTCTTTTTTTTTTTATCTTGCACTCATTTTAATAAAAGTAATAACTTAAATAAATGCTGGGGTCGAGAGGTAGCATAGCGGTAGAATGTTTGCCTCACACGCAGTTGACCCAGGATGGTGGTTTGAATACCAACATCCTATATGGTCCCCTATGACTGGCAGGACCAATTTCTGAGTGCAGAGCCAGGAGTAACCTGTAAACACTGCCGATGTGACCCAAAAACAAAATAAATAAGTGCTGCTAAACCCCCAGATTTAGAAGGCTGCAACAGTACCATGCACTTGCTATGCAAAAGGTAAGTCACTAATATTATCAGACAGAAAGGGTCTGTCATCATTATAAGAATGAGAAATCATTTCCAATTTTCCATCTTACTTATAGGTTGTATAGTACCAGAACAGAACTTTAGTCTTTCTGACTATCATATCTCCACAAACAGGTATGTGCTTCTCTGTAATTTCTCTTAGAAAAAAAAAAAAAAAACTGGATGGTGAGAGCAAAAAGAGTGCATACCTTCCATGCATCTGGGCTCAGTCCCCAGGACTCCATCATAAGGTTCCACAAGCACTGCCAAGATTGAGCACTGAGCACAGGGCCAGATGTAAATTCTGAGCACCATCATGACCCCAAAATCAAAAATTAAATAAATAAAAACTAAGTACTGATATATTACTCAATACATTTAACTGCCAATTTTCCATAAATGTTTTACCTAATATGACTCATTTGAACAAAGCTTACAGAAAAATAACCATTAAACTCACTTTTTCTTGATTAGTAAGGTAATATCTAAACTTCCAAACAAGATCTTGTTCTTCATATGTCAGCTGCTTAGTTGGCGGATAACTCACAATAATCTACAAAAAAAAGGGGGGAAAAACCCCAAAACATTATTGTTAAAAACATTCTTCCTCTATACTTTCATTTATTTGTCTTTTTTCATATAACTGTAATAAAACCAAGAAAATATACACAAACAAGTACAATTTAAATTTTCTACATGTTTCAGCCTTAAAGGGATATATAATTAGAGTACAAGAGAGCAGAAAAACTTGAAAAAGTTACAATCTATATAAAAATAAATCTTAACATTACTAATAGATTCTTAGAAACTAACTTTAAAAACCCCACGTAAGGGGCCAGAGTGATGGCACAGTAGTAGGGTATTTGCATTGCACACAGCTGACCCAGGACAGAACTTGGTTCGAACCCCGGAGTCCCATATAGTCCCCTAAGCCAGGAGTGATTTCTGAGCACATAGCCTGGACTAACCCATGAGTGTCACAGGGTGTGCACCGCCCCCCCCCCCCAAAAAAAAAAAAAACCACCACTTAGCAGCTAAAGCAAGTCCTCTAAAGATATTCTTTAGTTCAATGACAGTTGAAATATGTTTTGGTCTCAGGAAATGTTATTTTAAAAAATAACTTTCTGTGATATGATACGAACACCTACTATGTAAAGCTAATTTCAATTAATTGAAAATAAAAGAAGTTAAAATAACAAATGCCCACTCGTCTTCACTCAACCTAGGCAAATAAAGAGAACGAAAAATTTTCTTGAGTCAAGTCAATGCAAACAACATATGTCTGCAGGGAAGGACTTTAAGAGATGATTTACCTTAGGGAAATTTTATCTAGGGAAGCTGTTTAACACACACACAAATACATACAGGAAATGCATAACACAGACGCACGCGTGCAGCTCTGTCTCCAGAGCTAATTTATTCACTCAAAGCTTAAAAAAAACTATACAAAAGTGAAACTGCTGCAATTACATAAATCATTATCTGCAGAAAATGTATATATCGAAATCACCTTTTAAAAGTAGATTGGTTATTTCATCAGCTGTACCAAAATACCCAGCTTTTTTATTTTTTTAATTTATTCAATTAATTTTGTTTGAAACCTTCAAATTGTCTTACATTTAGTTGATCTCTCGTGGCAGCATTAGGTTTGAGATCATGGTCAGAAGGTCCACTTCTCAGACTCCGAGCTAGCTTGTGGTGTTTGCTCTCAACTAGGTTCTCCTATAAATTATTTAAAATATTTTTCAGTAAAAATCAGTTTGAATAACTAGTTTGAAATAGATATGTAAACCATTATTACTTAAAACCATTTGATAGTCATTAATACTTTTCAAAATTCAAAACGTGTGCTTCCTAGGCATCTTTTAAAAAATACATCTTTATTTGGCACATAAAAAATAAGTATACCTTATGTTTCACTAGACTACAATATGCACATGCCATGACAGCTCTGTGATGTCACATTTATCCATTACTATTATTCTTTTAAGGTTTTTACATCCTCTATTTACTCACATATTACCTTCACTCTAAAACTAGGGTGGGAAATGCCTACTTCAGATTAGAGGGAGAAATCACATGGTTCAACCTTCTGACAAGTATGCTTATCATCAGTTGGCCATGGGTCTACCTACGTATTTTATCTGTATTTCCTGAGAAAGATGACATAAATATCCAAGTGGCCCTAAGAAGAAACGTTCCCCGCCCCTGAAATCTTCTTCCCTTCTGGTCCAGACTAAAACAGTCCCACTTCCTGTTAGCAACTAGTGGCCTTGTGTTATCTCTGTACCATAACATAGCAATGTAATAACAGTCTGAGAAGATAGAAAACGACTATATTCAAAAATATCTATTTGGAGTTGAATTACCTATGGAAAATTCATCACATTAAATACTGTGATAAAATATTATAGCTGTCATTTTTAATTTTATCATGGGTGAACTATGCATGTGTATATTATTCCTAATTTTCAAACAGTTTTTGATCCCCTGAACTTTGAATTTTATGAATTCTTCATATCATAGGAAGTTAGCCTTTTGTGATATATTTCACAAAGTTTCTCCCAGATTGTCAACTGTCTTATGGCCTCACTATGTTTCTTCCATGTGATTTTTTATGCCAAATTTATTTCTAATATCATTTTTGCTATTACATCTAGATATAAAGCCCTTAGCATTTCCTCACATCTAGAAAATTTAACAACAAAATACCTTTTTTTGTTTTAATTATACCATTCATATTATAAGAACACACAGAATTTCATTTATCTACCATTTTGTTAAGGATTACTAGATTATTACCTAGGATGCTAATATAAAAAAACTTTGTTCACATCTATTTGAAGGTAACAACCAGTATAGCATGTGGTTTGAAAATTTAGGAAGCAAAGATAAAACTTGGGCTGGGCGATGGCACTAGAGGTATGGTGTCTGCCTTGCCTGCGCTAGCCTTGGACGGACTGCTGTTCGATCCCCCGGCATCCCATATGGTCCCCCAAGCCAGGAGTAACCCCTGAGCGACACCGGGTGTGGCCCGAATACCAAAAAAAAAAAAAAAAGATAAAACTTAATTTATACTGAAAGTTTAACATCGATTTTATATCACTTGATTTCACTGTACAATGGCATAAAACATACTAAAGATGGCTGTGTCTAAAAGATCTCTAAATGACACCTCTCTTTTTGAAATTCTGTTTTACCTGCAATTCTTCCTCTGATGTTAGGCATCCATAATTCCTGCTCTAAAGGTCTGTATTAACTAAAATACAGCACTGTCAGTCTCTCAATCTATTACTATTTAAATCTAGATTGGCCTCTCCAGGAAGGCAGCTAATCTGATTAGAAGTGCAAAAATTCAGAAATTGTATACAAGTTAAGCAATGAATATTATGGTAACTTCTGTGTTGCTATAAAGATACTTTTGTCTAAACTTTCTTTTAAAGCTTATCTAATTAAACTTCTGTTGTAAGGCACCGTTTCCTACTCTACTATCTCCAAATTTCAATATGTAGACATCTCAATATCATCCAAATGCCTATGACCCAAGTACAGTACTTATAATCATCACCTACTGACCTTCTGGTATAAACAAATACCTTTCCTGATCTTCTAAGTTCCTATTTCAGGATATCATCTGAGCCCTAATCTTTCAATAATTCAGATAAAATGGTGTCTCAACCTCAGTCTATCCTTACTTTATTTTTAGAAATTAGTTTATAGTTAAAATTCAATCTGATTTCATATAGCTCAGGAAAGTATATGAAATCACCACTTTGATTTTTATTACAAGTTTTGGGGCTTTTTTCTTTTTTGGTAAAGGAAATGTAGTATATGAATTAGACCTAAGTCCTAATCACTTTGAAAGTTTTTATAAGAAAACATACAAATTGGGGCCGGGTAGGTGGCGCTGGAGGTAAGGAAGCGCTAGCCAAGGAAGGACCGCGGTTCGATCCCCCGGCGTCCCATATGGTCCCCCCAAGCCAGGGGCGATTTCTGAGCACATAGCCAGGAGTAACCCCTGAGCGTCAAACGGGTGTGGCCCAAAAACCAAAAAAAAAAAAAAAAAGAAAACATACAAATTAACTCACCATAGACATCTGAGGGTCAGGAACTTTCACTATCTCAAAGCTTGTTAAAATTGGAGATGACTCATCACCATCCTGGATTCCAATGTAATAGTTAAAGTAAATGAATAAATTTAAAAAATAGCTGTAAGAAACAATACATAATAATGTATATCCAAAGTACTCTATTTAATGAACACAGGGAAAAACCCATCTTTGCCAAAGAGATAGTAAAGTAGCTAAGGCATTTACCTTCCATGAAGCTAATCCTAATTAAACCTGATATACAATTCACCAAGCAATGCCAAGAGTGATCCCTAAGCACAGGTAGGTATAGCCCTAAGTTCCTTCAACCTCACAGTAATAAAAAATTAAACTGAGTAGTAAAAATTCATATTTCTTTCTTTTTCAGGCAGAGGAGAGTCTGAAAACAAGTTGACTGCGACTGCTTTATGTTATCGGTTAAATTTTGTTCCTAACAACAACTGGACAAAAACATAAGTCCTAATATTCAAATTTTCAAACCATAAAACTTATTTTAAATATAGGACACTGGATGCTACATTAGTTACAGAAACTACAAAGTGGAAATTTGATAACTTTTCAAATGATTTTAAATAAAATTAATTCAGATAAGTAGCATTTTTAAGTTTGAGATTAAAATTGATTCAAATTTATACTAGCTAGAAACTCAGCAGTCATTTCAGAGAGAAGTATTAAATATATACAAACTTCAGTAACAACAATCAGTTCCTAAAACAAAGCTGGCATATTGCTGATAATACCATTTTTGACACATGTTAACTTCTATTTTTATCCAATTCAGGCAACAAAGGTATTTCAGAATCATAAATATTAGGGTATGCATATGGGAAAATGTTAAACTATTTAGTCAAGATGCCATAATAGGATACCTGGCATCAATTTTTTCTTGTTTAAATGCTAGAACATTTTCAATTTTAGCTATTTTAGACAAAATCAAGGAAGACAAGGAAGGCAAGTACTGTGACTTAACTTTAGTTCAATAATTGAGTCTTACAGTAAACCACAATTTCCCACAGCCGACGTTTAACAGGCTGCTTCTCAGTCACAACACCAGAAAACACACTTATCAGCCCAACTGTGACAAGTAATCTTCACTAAGGCTATCTGTCACCAGAGACAGGTGACAAGAAGTCTATTTCCATTAGATTCAATACACTGGCCCAGCAATCTTTACACTACGTGGAAATATGACAAGGTAGGTAGAGAGGCATTAATTTATGGACAATTTTCAAGAAGCAGTAGAAAGGGGTCAAGAACCTTTTCAAAAATACTTTCAATTCTTCTAATTTCTATTCCATTATTATGTCATCTATTATCCAAGTGACTTTCACAAGATCCTTCAGAGTCAATATTCAAAAGTATCCCTTATCCATTAGCATGTTTTCTCAATATAAACCCCATATGGGCAACAAATGTTTCTTCCAATAAAATTATGTGTCGTACAAATGTAAAATATTATCAAGAAACATTTCTAATAAAGCAAGTTTATTTTTCTACACAAGTTTTTCCTCACACAGTTATTTAACAAATCATGTCAAGTAGTCTGTCTTCCTTTTGTTTTTTTTCCCTTCAGAAAGCATCCATTTAATAAAATAAAAGGCTGAACCATTAACTGTCACTGGCCTTTTACTAAAGGAAAGCCATTAAAAGTATACAGATTTTTGAAAACGCACCTGTGACAGTTTTAACAAGTATCACTAAAGTGTACGTTTAATTTAAAAGTGCTGCATATGCAGTTTAAATCCCTGACAGTGATCCCCTCTGCAGTTTAAATTCCTCAGTGGTCCCCTGAGTGCTGCCACAGAGAACCCAGCCACAGAGCCAGGAGTATCACTGCTGGGCACAGCCCCAAACAAAACAAAGAGTTCTTCTTTCTCTAATCAACATATAAAAACTCCATGTATCAGTAATATCCTAAAAGATGTTTTATTCTACTAGTGCTACCTAGCAAAATTCTATCCTCATGATTAAAACATTTGTCAATTTTTGTCATGACAGAAGGTACGTGCTACTTTCCATCGTTTTGGAATAGGCAGTCAACTCCTTCTGTAGTATTTTAGCAAAAAAGTTTCAAGTATTAATGGACAAATATTTTTCAAGCAGTTATGTATTTATCAAACACTTACTACTTGGCAGTAAAAAGCAAATCAGAGCATCAGAGCGAATACTGGCTGTCATTCAGCCAAATGGTAACATGGCTTTCTTAATCATCAGTAGGCAGCATAAACGGGTGCACATTAATGAATTATTTTTTAAGCATATGCACGTGAGGATCACATATACCGTATGATATTCAAGTATAAGCTGACCCCCTAGTTTTACCCTAAAAACCTGGGAAAACTTAGTGACTCGAGTATAAGTTGAGGTGGAAAATGCAGCAGACTCTGGTAAATTTCAAAATTAAAAATATATTCCCGGGGCCATTGAGGTGGCACTAGAGGTAAGGTGTCTGCCTTGCAAGCACTAGCCAAGGAAGGACTGAGGTTCGATCCCCCGGCATCCCATATGGTCCCCCAAGCCAGGGGCAATTTCTGAGTGCTTAGCCAGGAGTAACCCCTGAGCATCAAATGGGTGTGGCCCCAAAAAACAAAACAAAAAAAATGTAAAAATATATTCCCAAACAATTACAATAATTGAGCAAATAGTAAATAAATACGTGATTACATTTACAATACATGATTGTTTGATATACTGTATACCATTCACATATCACATTAACCCAGAGTATTCAATGGCAACTTTAATAAAGTGAATAAACCATTTAAGACAGTAAAACACTGTAAATAAATGGTTAAAAATCCTGAATCCTTATACTCCAAAACCCCTGATTATAAGGATTCAGGATTTATAAGCATTTGTTTACATGACTTTACTGCCTTAAATGGGTTTTTCACTTATTAAATGTGCCATTGAATATTGTGGGTTAAATAGTTCAGTGGCATCCAGTTCAGTTCAGCTGTCTACCTCTTGAGCTCAGCACAGCCCCCTCCAGCAGATGGCAGAAGATGACTGGAGAGTACGTGCACCAAATCAAATAACCTATGTGACCTGAGTAAAAGCTGAGTTCGGGGCTTCTACTCGAGTACACACGGTACATTTCTAACACACTGCATGTATATAAATATGAAAATACATCTATAACCAGACCCCTAATCAAGCTATTGTTTTATTGTCTTACTTGTGAATTTATAGAACAATTAATCAAAAAGTTCCTAATCTCTTAAGATTTTTCTGAATGCTGCAACTGAGAACTGCATTACATGAATGATCGGCTTCTTGTAATCTTGTTGTAGCTATATGATTTGATTTGTGTATGCATAAACAGCTGCTGCTGACAGCTGTCGACTACTATCCTGCATGTCAGCAGGCAAAACTAATTTTTTAATGTTTTACCTCTCCTCTACTTTAGAGACCATAAACAGTTCCAGTGCTAATACCTTTTCATAATAAACAATACCATATTCCTTATCATCACATTTGACACATCGAAACTCAACCATCAGGTACATGAAATTTGAACTTCGTTTTTCACTCTGTTGGGAAAAAAAGAGTTATATGAAAAACTACCCTCTTTCATATGCTCTTTTGAAAGAATCAGTATGACTATGAAATACAATTTTAAACTAACTTTATTTCTTTAATATAAATGCACTATTTTATGGCTTACTCTCTTCAATTATATGCAGAACTGTTTAACTAGTATCTACCACTCACCCAGAACTCCCTCCTCAAATTTAATCACATGCTTGTTTATTCAGTCGTAAGAAATTAATTCTATAAAATTTTAAAAAACTTTGTATACAACTGGAACTTTATAAATTAAAAAGGAAAATATGGAACTATTATAAATTAAAAAGGAAAGTATGTTTTGTATTAACAATTTAAAGAGAGTGCTACAGATCAAACTCAGGACTTCAAATATAAAAAGCATACACTTTCACTGCTGAGCTACATCCCAGCCTACATATTTTCACAAGTTTAAGAAAAGGACAGTTCATCCTAAACACATTAATTACTCTAAAGGAATGACTACAGGGGGGCCAGAGAGATAGCACAGAGGTAGAAAGTTTGCCTTACATGTGGCCAAACTGGAATGGACCTGGTTCAATTCCCAGCATCCCATATTGTCCCCCAACCTGCCAGGGGCAATTTGAGTGCAGAGCCAGGAGTGACACCTGAGCACCTCTAGGTGTGGCCCAAAAACCAATCAATCAATAAAAATTTTTTTAAATAAATAAAATAAAGGAATGACTATAAATGAAAAACATAGAAGTACATAATTAAGGATAATTAAAATAATTAAAATAAAATAAAGTGAGTCTAGGAATACATAACCTCTAATAAGGTTTTCACAATTTATATGGTCTTATGAAAACTGGAATCATTTATAAATTTTAATAAATATAATTTGAGTATACTGAGAGATAGCTACTTCTTCCAATCTCACTTCTGTAATCTGGCATTTAAAAAGCCTATTCTGGGGGTGGGTTGGGGATAATAACACAGAAGGTCAGGCATTTGCCTTGCATGGGGCCAACCTGGGTTCAATCCCCAGCTACCCATATATATGGTCCTCCGAGCCTACCAAGAGCAATTTTTGAGTGCAGAGCCAGGAGTAACCCAAGTGCCACCATGTGTGGCCCCCAAACAAACAAAACAACAAAAAAGCCAATTAATTCACTATCAAAGTAAGTCCAAAAGGCTGATTAGACTTGACCCAAAGCAGTTTTTTAAATGGCTTAAAATTGGCACATACATAATCATAAATATCTAAACAATCACTGAAAATTCCAGTTTATGAAGATCACTCTTCTTCATAAAGAAGATCATGTATTTATTTGTGCTTTTTTTTCTATCTGCTCTAATCAAGTGAGAAAAGCTGAGCAAAGTAATCGCTAAGATTACATTTTCTATATCCTGTGTACCTACATTAAAAAATAAAAAAATATACATTTCGATAAGCTGTTTATAATTGTAACTATGATTGTTTTAAAAATCAAACTTGTGAGCCCGGAGAGATAGCACAGCGGCGTTTGCCTTGCAAGCAGCCGATCCAGGACCAAAGGTGGTTGGTTCGAATCCCGGTGTCCCATATGGTCCCCCGTGCCTGCCAGGAGCTATTTCTGAGCAGACAGACAGGAGTAACCCCTGAGCACCGCCAGGTGTGGCCCAAAAACCAACAAAAAAAATCAAACTTGTAGGCACAGAATATAGTATAACATTTAAAGATGCCTAGTGTTCATATTGAATACATATGTGGCTGAATAAGACTAATCCTCTTTTAAATATGAACAATTCTAGAATTTATTAAAGTATCCACTGTAAAATTAGTTTCTCTCTCTTTCCACACTTCAGAGAATAAAAAGGAAAAAACTTAAGAGAATATAATGTCAGCTGTGCCCTGTTACAGTCAGTGTAAGGTAAGCCTGATACAAATGTGATTAAGAATTATTTTGCTCTGTAGTTTCAGAATATTAGAAAAAAAACTCTGGGGAAAAAGGGGGGGGGCGGAGAGATAGCATGGAGGTAGGGTGTTTGCCTTGCATGCAGAAGGATGGTGGTTCAAATCCTGGCATCCCATATGGTCCTTTAAGCCTGCCAGGATCGATTTCTGAGCATAAGCAACCCTGAGCACTGCCAGGTGTGACCCAGAATCCAAAAAGGAAGGAAGAAGGAAGGAGGATGGGAGGAAGGGAAAGAGGGAGGGAGGGAGGGAGAGAGGGAAGGAGGGAGGGAAAGAGGGAAAGAGGGAGGGAGGGAGGAAGGAAGGGAGGGAGGGAAGAAGGAAGGAGGGAGGGAGGGAGGGAGGGAGGGAGGGAGGGAGGGAGGGAGGGAGGAAAGGGGAGGAAGGCGGGGAGGGAGGAAGGGAGGGAGGGAGGAAGGGAGGGAGGGAAGAAGGAAGGAGGGAGGGAGGGAGAGAAGGGGAGGAAGGAGGGGAGGGAGGAAGAAAGGAAGGAAGGAAGGAAGGAAGGAAGGAAGGAAGGAAGGAAGGAAGGAAGGAAGGAAGGAAGGAAGGAAGGAAGGGAGGGAGGGAGGGAGGGACGGAGGGAAGGAGGGAGGGGAGGGAGGGAGGGAGGGAGGGAGGGAAGGGAGGGAGGGAGGAAGGAAGTAGGGAGGGAAGGAAGGAAGTAGGGAGGGAAGGAAGGAAGGAAGGGAGGGAGGAAGGAAGGGAGGGAGGGAGGAAGGAAGTAGGGAGGGAAGGAAGGAAGTAGGGAGGAAGGAAGGAAGGGAGGGAGGGAGGGAGGGAGGGAGGGAGGAAGTAGGGAGGGAAGGAAGGAAGGAAGGAAAGAAGGAAGGAAGGAAGGAAGGAAGGAAGGAAGGAAGGAAGGAAGTAGGGAAGGAAGGAAGGAAGGAAGGAAGGAAGGAAGGAAGGAAGGAAGGAAGGAAGGAAGGAAGGAAGGAAGGAAGGAAGGAAGGAAGGAGGGAAGGAGGGAAGGAGGGAAGGAGGGACGGAAGGGACGGAGGGAAGGACGGGAGCAAGGTAGGGAAGGAGGGGACAGAGGGGAGGGAGGGAGGACGGGAGGAAGGGAGGAAGGGAGGAAGGGAGGGAGGGAGAGAGGGAGGGAGGGAGGGAAGGAAGGACGGACCTCTGGTATTTTAATGTAAATATATATTTATTTTTAATGTTATAACATTTAGGAGAAATTCACTGCATAATGAAAAACATAAAATCAAAACAAAATCAAGAAATATTGTTTGAACCATATAATTTAATTATAGATATGGAGCTCTATGCATAGTACATAAGACTAGCAAAATTTTACTTGTGAATAGGACTTGCAAAAGATGATTTAAGTTAACTGAAGTAAAGAGGCAACACTGTGTTGATAGATTTATCCACTACTTACTTAAATGCACATTAGCAGCCATATGGTCAGAGAGACAGTCTAAAAGTGGGGTGATCATGTATATACAGGCTTCAATTACAATACTTAGTACACTTACATAATCCACTATGTACTTTATGATTCCACAAAATATTGTAAGGAAAAAAAGATTTCCATAGTAGTAATATACCTTATAATACCTACAACTCAGGTTTCAATTCCAAATTTGTGAGATACCTAGATATAAATAGTTGTTCCCAAGAAAACTCTCAATTTAGAAATGTAGAGATATTACTTGGAAGTATAAAAGGATCAACCCACCTCATTTATCATTTCAATTTCTCTAAATGTCAATCTGTCCAGCCAATCTACTTTCACCATGTGTCCCTGGCGGTGAGCTTTGGTAAGCTACAAAACAAACACAAAGAAAAAAAAATGAACACAGGTCTTACAGAAAGGAGGAATATAAATGGTAACAGTTAACATTATTTTCTATTACACTTAAGGTACAAATTAATATAAGAGCAAAAAGAAAAATGAACAGAAAGTAAAAGATACACAGATTCGGAAACAAAAACTGTTTACAGATGGTATGATCATCTAAGTAGAAAATATATAAAAAATATATATATATATAATAAAACTCTCTTGGAACTAATTAGCAAAGTAGTAGGATTAATATAAAAAAAGATTACTACTTTCTTAATATGCCAAAGTTAAAATGAGTAGGACTTAAAGCAGTGATCCTCCAACTTCTTAAACAGGGGACCAGTTCACTGTCTCTCAGACCATTGGAGGGCCAGACTATAGTAAAAACAAAAACTATGAACAATTATATCTTATTTTGAACTGCAGAAACAAAATGGAAACAAATACAATATGTGGCCCGCAGGCCGTAGTTTGAGGACCACTGATTAATATTTCTTTAAAGTATATAGATTAGCATCCCCGAGTCAAATTGACTTAAATCTAATAGGTAACATCTATATAAGGAAAACCATAAACTCAGATGACCAAAATCAAATCAGTAAAAAAATGGATACTCTGTTCATAGATAAGAAGTTTAATGTTCTTAATATGTCAACTTTTAGGGTCAGAGAGATACTATAGAGATTAAGGTGCTTGGTTAGCAATTAATGGTATCTTAATAGATACCAATCCTGGGTACCAATATAATCTCTGAGCATCATCAGTGCTTAATTCTGAGCACAGAGCCAAGAATAGCCTCTGTTCACCACCTACAGGTGAGATTAAACCACCCTCCCTGTCCAAACTTGACCTATAAATCAGTACATTCCTAATTAGGTTCTTGCAAGTTTTTTTTCTTAAATATCAACAGCCTCTTTCTAAAGTTTATAAGAAAAAGCCAAAGATGCAGAATACTCATACGGTATTTAAAAAGAAGAATAAAAGTGGAAGACTGGCACAACCCAATTTCAAGACTTATTATAAAGCAATAATTCCCCTACCCAACACTTGTATGAAAGCAATGAAGAAACTGATAACTGATCAAAGGAATAGAATCTAGAAGTCCACATAATACAGAATACTGGCTGTGACAAAGGAGATGAGGAAGCCCAAAAGAGCAATTTTTGAAAAAGTCTTTTCAACAGCTGGTGCTAAAATATTGGAAAATACATTCACAAAAACCTTATACCCCTTATAAAAATTTGCAGGGAGCCTTGTGAAGTAAGTTTATATGTTTACCATTTAAGGTTTGAATAAAGACAATGAGAACACAATTTTGTAACCCTGGGAAACTGAGTCTAACATTATCTGAAGTTCCCGTTATCTGTTAATTTCTGTCTGCCCGTGATGGGTCCCCTTATGTAGGCATTTCTGCTTGCTCATGTATCTGTATTCCATTGCCTACTTGCAAAATTCTGCCTTTTAGAAATGTATATAAGCTGAACTTCTTCCAATAAAGGACGAACTCTTCTCACATTTTTCTCTGTCTCTGTGTCTTTGTTTTATGTCACACACAAAACACACACACACACACACACACACACACACAAAAGTGCCCACATTGTAAGTGTCCTGCGGGTTGGGACAAAAATTAACTACAAGTGTATTGTATACTTAGTGCAAAATGTGAAACTTTACCATTTAGACTATAACTACAAATGTATACTTAGTGCGAAATGTGAAACTTTACCATTTAGACTATAACTACAAATGTATTGTATACTTAGTGCAAAATGTGAAACTTTACCATTTAGACTATAACAGAGAAAAAAATCATGACATTAGTTATGACAATAACTTTAATGGTGCAATAGCAAAGACTCAATTCATTGCTCCGGTCCCCGTCTTAATATTTTGGCTTAATTTTTTTCAGATCTTCAAATCATACTTCTTTTTACTTGTAAAACTCAATGAAGATTCTAGGTCCCCATCAGGGACGAAGAGCCTTGAAAGAGGAAAACCCACCAATACCGACGCACTAACCCAATTCTCTTTAACTTGTTTTTTACTGTACTTACTTATTCTTCCTTTCTCTTCTCTCTAATCTTGTTTTTCCCCCCTTTCTATTCTAAGCCAAATCCTAACCAATTATTTATCTTTTCTTACCTCAATCATATCTCAAAAACTCAGACCCAGCCTATGAGGGTCAGGCCTCCAACAAAAACCTAAGAATAGAAAACTACTGTATTTTTTGGCGTATAAGACAACCCCCTAATTTTGCAGTTAAAAAATAGGTTTAGGCCTATATTCGCTATATCAGACAGAACGTTCCTATGCTGCAACTGTATGTACCACAGTAAGCCAATCACAACAAGCAAAGGTTCAAAGGTTATACTGTAATAGACTTCCTCTCTGACTCTGGCCAATCTGAGCAGGCTTTTGACAGTGTAGATTCCGGTCCAGAACATTGTCTCATTTGCATGCATAAAAAGCCTGCTTGGATTGGCTGGGTTAGAGACACGGTCCGAGCAGCCTTGCAGTGATTGGTCCCTTATCATAGGCACCTTTTCTGGCAATTCCCTGGTGGCTTCAGTTAATCTCCCCCACTACATGAACACCCCATCCTCGGACCCTAGCACTGAACCACCAAGACGGTTAGCTGGGTTTTGCCACAAGTGACCCCCAGATCTCCTGAGTCCTGTTTGGGAGCCCCCAAGAAAGAGATTTGGAAACTCTGCAGCCTGATTTTTTGTTTTGTTTTGTTTAGCAGCATATTGAAACATTTTTCGGGATATACTCGTCGTATAAGACCCCCGATTTTCGGTTGACCTTTTTTGTTTCAAAAGTCGTCTTATACACCGAAAAATATGGCAATGTCTGTCTTTATGTGGGCATGAGTTTGTAGACAGTGAACTCCTCTCTGCTTGCCAAACCTAAAATGTAAACAAACCATGCCCAAACTGTATATAGCCCCTCTTATATAGTACCCTCCTCCTTCAGAAATCCCTCTATTTTCTCAACCCTAATCCTGACCCATCACCCTTCCTTATTTAACCCTCTTCACCTTAGTTACTGATCAATTAGGTACTAAGCCCAACCTCCTGCTCCAATAACCACCACCAAGCTCCCAAACCAGAAGGACACCCTCCAGCCCCACATCACATGCCTCAGCAAGAAACTACAACCAACACACCTGCTACTTGATGGCCCTTCTTCTTATCCTCCTAATCATGGACTATAGAATGCTACTGAGTCAGCCCCAGAAGGACCCCAGCTCAAGGACACTTCCCTCATGGCTACAAATAACTTCATGAACCCAACAAGACTCGATGTGCGATGGAAAACCAACCTGGATTTCACCCTCCAAAAGAATACCTCAAAAAACTCAATAGAGAAGCCTATATTTCCTTTATGTGTTTAATACCTCCAAAATACCTCCTAGTCTGCTTATCCCCAAAAGTAAATTAGCCTCATAAACAGCATGTATTTGAACACCTTTCTTTTATGGTTTTTGAGCCACACCTGGTGATGCTCAGGGGTTACTCCTGGCTATGCGCTCAGAAGTCACTCCTGGCTTGGGGGACCATAATTGGACGCCGGGGGAATCGAACTGCAGTCCATCTTAGGCTAGCGCTGGCAAGGCAGACACCTTACCTCTAGCGCCATCGCACTGGCCCCTGAACACCTTTTTTAAATGCAACTTTATCTATTTCTTCTATTATCTATCTATCCATCTATCTATATTATTTTTCTTTTTGTCTTTGTCTCTCCAACTCACCTAAATTTTGGTTTTGAGTGGTATGAAAACCTACAAGAGAAGTCTTGCCTGGGAATAAAAGCCCAGGTCAAACCAGGGCACAGGGACTGTGCAGACTATCATTCTCACCTCCAAATCCACCAGCAATATAATTTGTCACCATGCCCTTTTGCATAGGCACTCTAAATAAAGGGAAAAGTTATGCACAGAAACAAGCTCTTATCTACTAGGGATAAGAACCCAAACCTTTTATAATACAGGCTCGCCTCCCACCCTGAATATATGTCACGTGGACCGAACTTGGACTCCATATGATCGGAAAGTGACCATCCAACCCAGAACCCCAGATCCCAGACATGGAACTGACACAGGGTCCCAGCAACAGCACCAGGAACCAGATTCCACCCAGGGAAATTTCGAACGCCACACTGGCACCAACTTGCACCAGTTTTACCATGGCATCCTGACACGAGGAAACAGCAACAACTTGAGCTAAGAGAGGGCTGCCCTATCTTACCATCTAGCGGTATGATACAATGGGAGATATGTTATCCTTTGCCCTACTAAGCAAAAACCAAAATTGCCCTTTACAGAAGACTGACCTTGACAAACATGCACTGGAAAGAACCTAGCAAGGGACCAATGAGGAAGTTCCCAGACTAGGCCTCAGCTTCAGATTCGTACAAAAACCAAGATCTTTAATCCCAGAGGTCTGACTTTGACAACTGCAACTGAGCAGAACATCTGGAACCATGTTGAAAGGCTAGAGCCTAGGCTCTGACCTAGAATCTGAGCAAAAACCAATTCCACTAATCACAGAAGACTGATTATAACAGAAATCCTAGAACCATAAAAAAAATAAATAAAAACCCACTCTCCTAGCCTTTGCCCTATGACCTACGCAAATAGCAAGATCTACAGCTACAAGAGGTGGGATGTCATCAACCCACACCTTGGAATTGTGTAAAAGAGTATGGAGCCTGTAGTTGTTCCCATGGCAGTATGCGTCAAGGCAGAGAAATCCATGTATCTCTTAAGCCAAGGGAATTCCTGTTCTAATTCCCTGTTTACTGTGCCTATGCCAAAAGAAAGAAGAAAGACAAAGAAAGAAAGAGAGAGAGAGAGAGAGAGAGAGAGAGAGTAGAGAGAGGAGAGGGAGAGAGAGAGAGAGAGAGAGAGAGAGAGAGAGAGAGAGAGACCCTTTTTAAGAAGTTGCTGGTCTGGTTTTTTCCCTTTTTTTTTTTTTACTTTTTGGTTTATTTCTTCATAGCTGATGGTTTTGGTTTTTAGTTTACTCTTTTTTCCTTTATCCTTTTTGTACTTTTTTGTTACTCCCTTATTGGTTTTTTGTTTTGTTTTGTTTTTGTCTTGACTCATTTTGTTTTGTTTTGTTACTTTCTTTTTTCTCTTTCCCATTTCTTCTTCAAAGGGATACTTACAGCACCTAGATAGACTCCTCCCATATCCCTTCTTATATCTCCAATAGAGCCACATTACTGGAATCACCTTGATCAGAATCATAATTGGAGGGAGAAAAATGGATGGTAACAAGACCATACAGTCGTATGTCCATTGGTGGAAATAGAAAATGACCAGACTTGAATACCAAATCCAAACTGAACAACAACAGAAATGATACCCAGTCTACATCAAGCTGTACAAGGGGAGAACAGTTGCACTAACATCACGGGGGGTAGAGGAGGTGAAAATGGGATGCATGCTGGGAACAGGAGTGTGAGGGAGGACAAACACTGGTGGAGGGAATGCCCCTCATTCATTATTACTATGTGCCTTAAATATTACTGTGAAAGATTTTTAATTTACTTTGCCACAAATAAAAAAAAAAAAAAGGGAAACTTAATGTTCCTAAAGAATTCACATTGAGTTATGCAGAGTTCAGGGGAAAAGTCTACCATAGCCACAGAAAGATGGCATAGAGTTCTATTTTCTTCAAGAATTAAGCAGCAAGGATTTAAAACTCTATTTTAAGAGGGTAGGGGGGGGGTAGTAAAAATTAAATTCTACTTAAATAAAAGAATCAAAAAACATGCCCAGACGTTTGGCAACCCTCCGCCATAACAAAGGCTGCTTTAACCAGGCCTACGAAGGGGGTTCGGGACATGGGTCACCCCAGCACCCCCTTATACCTCCTTCCTCCGGTACTCCAGGGGTTTGCCTGGCCACATGGCAGGGCAAACCAGCGAGGTGGGTCCCTTGGAGGAGTGTATGGGTGTTCCTAGGTTTGCCCCATTTCCCTCCCATCTCCACAGGGAGGGCCTGGGGGAGGGGGCTCCGACCTCCCGGCCTTCAGGCTCCTGAAGGACCTCTTTCCTTCCTGGGAGCTGAGCTGGGAGGTCCTGCCAGCATGGTGTTTGGCAGCCCTCCGCCATGCCAAAGGTTGCTTTAACCAGGCCTAGGAAGGGGGTGTGGGACATGGGTCACGATAGGTTCTGGCATTTGTACTTATCAGGGAAGTTTCCTTATTAAACCTGTCCATTGCGAAACCGCGAATATAAGAAATATATGGATATCATTGTGTTTCATCTGCTAGTCATTTTCTGAACATTGTCCATGTGCTCCTTTTATTCCTTTACTTTCTCACTCTCATCTCTTGTTACCACACGTTTAACCATTTTCAGTACTAATGATTTTTTTTTGGGGGGGCCAAGGTGGATTACATACTTTCACAGTAATTCTTGGGTGGAGTCTGAAGCTTCAGCAGGCAATGCGTCACGGCAAGGTTTCATGCTGTAGGCTTTTTGGCCAAGATAAGGTGAAGATGCAGCCTCAGTCGCCCCCCACAGCCTTCTCTCTCCTTCCTCCCCATCCCAGGGTTATTCCTGGACACCTGCTCAGGTCCAGCAAGTGGGTTCCAGTGAGGTGTGCAATTTAAAAGAGACCCCAGGTTTTCCTTGTTCATGCAAGGGGCTGGGAGGGGACTGCTGAACTCTCAACTTCCAGCAATTAGGAAGCAGAAAGCCTCTCAGGGAGTCAGAAGCTTCAGCAGGCAACAAATGGAGGACACATCGCTCCATGCTCTCTTGGTTTTTCCATGTCACCAACCAAAGTGGTTGTCTTGGAAATACCCCCCTCCCTCTTGACTATTTCTAAAACATAAAAGGGTCACGTGTATCTCCTTAGTATATCTCAGATGTATTCCCTTAACATCTATAACTCTTTTCGAATATCCTCATATAGGTGACAAATTTTGCCCACTGGATTTCTTATTTGATTGCTTGATTTTCCCCCTTTGAGACCTGTTTTATAAGCAATACTGGTAGAAGAGTATCGCTGTATAGATTTCATGCTTGTATCAAGTTAAGGGGAATGTTGGACTTTATTCGTCAGCCCCCAGATGCATCAACAATATCTTGTGGCATTGCTTCTCTTTTGCATAGACACATTAAAATGGGGAAATAATACATATGCAAACAAGTTCTTATCTAATAGAGATGGGAACAAAAATTTGGTAATGTAATTAGGCCTTTTACCCTTAACACTGGCATAATGATTTGTCTCAGGCCTCAGAAGAATGGGCATCGCCCATACACACCTGAACAATGGATACCATCTATGGAAACAACCACAATTGTCTTCAACATTACCAGGATCCAAGCCTCTACCAGGGAAGACCTACCACTGCTTTGGCAGTGACTTACTCCAAAGAGTGCTCCCAACACCCAGAAACGACTCAGCAACAGTCTGTATGCAGGGCAGATCGCTCCGCATTTAATGGTATGCTGAAACTAGAGGATGCTCCACATCAGCCTGACATCGATGAAAAGAAATGCACAGAATCCAGAGTCTTTAAATATAAGAATCTGATACCAACAACAGCTGAAGTGTAAAAAAGTTTTCACTGGGCACCTTGAGAATGACTGGAGTTGGACGGACGGGTTTTGCCTGGAACCCAGAGTCTGTCTTATACCAATAAACTGAGGTGAGGCCTTTTTTAGTAATCAGGTCAAGGATTTTTTCCATTTTATCCATTTTTTCTGGACCTATGCAAACAACAGCTCTTGCTACTAATCACACCTTTACTTTTTTTTACTTTTATCCTTAAGAAAAAAATACAACTTACTGAACTTAAAAACAATTGTAGTAGAATGCCTGTCTCGAATACAGGTAGGGGATGGGAAAGGGGAAGGGGGGTAATGTTCACTGGTGAATGGGGGGTGTTCTGGTTATGACTGCAACCCAAATATGATCATGTTCCTTAAAAAATATATTTAAAAAAAAAGAATGAATGAGGGAAATGGAAAACCAGTTCTAGAGTACAGGTGGGGGGGTAGGATGGAGGGAGATTTGGGACACTGGTGGTGGAATGTTGCACTGGAGATGGGGGGTGTTCTTTACGATGACTGAAACCTAATCACAATCATATTTGTAATCAAGATGTTATAAATAAATAAAAATATTTTTTAAAAAAAGAGTGATTTGTGAGCACAGAGTCAGGAGTAAAACTCCTAAGTGCCACCAGGTATGGCCCCAAAAAACAGAGAGAAAGAGAAAAAATAAAACATTAGCTTTAGGGGGCTGGAGTAGTGGCGCAAGAGGGTAAGGCGCCTGTCTGTTTTGCACACACCAGCCTAGGACGGACTGCGGTTTTGATCCCCCCGACATCCCATATGGTCCCCCAAGCCAGGAGTAACCCCTGAGCATCACTAGGTGTGGCCGAAAAAACCAAAAAAAAAAAAAATTAGCTTTAGGGAAAGTGTGTAGGGAGTTGCCTTGGATGTGGCTGAACTAGGTTCAAGTCCTGACACAAGCATCATATATGGTCTCCCCTAGCACTGCTGGTAGTGATCTGAGTGCAAAACCAGAATAACTCTTGAGCACTATCAGGTATGGCCTTAAAACAAAACATAAAAATAAAAACAGAAGCTGTATTTGTTTATTATACCGTATTATCCGGCGTAAAGACGACTTTTGAAACAAAAGTCAACCAAAAACTGGGGGGTCATCTTATACGCCGAGTATATCCTGAAAAATGTTTCAATATGGCCGGTAAATGAAAATTGTCCTGAATATTGCCACAAAACGAATTTTCCAACTCGATCCTGCACAATCACTGCAAGGCTGCTCGGACGGCCTCTCTAACTCAGCCAATCCAATCAGGCTTTTGAGCATGCAAATTAGACAATGTTCTGGACCCGAATCTACCAAGGTAAAAAGCCTACTCAGATTGGCCAGAGTCAGAGAGGAAGTCTATTACAGTATAACCTTTGAACCTTTGCTTGTTGTGATTGGCTCACTATGGTACACACAGTTGCAGCACAGGAACGTTCTGTCTGATTCAGCGAATATAGGCCTAAACCTATGTTTTAACTGCAAAATTAGGGGGTCGTCTTATACGCCAGCAAATATGGAAATTACCATAAATATAGAAATTGCATTCATGGGGCCGGGAAGGTGGCGCTAGAGATAAGGTGTCTGCCTTGTAAGCGCTAGCCAAGGAACGGACCGTGGCTCGATCCCCTGGCGTCCCATATGGTCCCCCCAAGCCAGGGCAATTTCTGAGCACTTAGCCAGGAGTAACCCTGAGCGTCAAACGGGTGTGGCGCAAAAACCAAAAAAAAAAAAAAAAAAAGAAAAAGAAATTGCATTCATGTTTTTTAAGAATAATATTGCCGAGTTGCCATCACTTTTTTATATTTTAGATAAATTACAAAAACACTTTATACTAATCCATGTTCATTTTGTATGTATATATAAATTTAGTTGGATATAAGTTACATGATTTTGTACAATAGATTACACATTCTTAAATTGTTGTATCTAGTCTAATATTACATTTGCATGTACTATTTCAAACCACAATTTCTTAGTGGAGCCTAGGGTTCCAAAAAAAAGGGTCTAGATTGACAGGATCTGAGAATCTGAGATGCAGATCTAGAAGGCAAATGTTAATTCAGGAAATAATCCAAACAGTGAAGAGGTTTAAGAATGGGTTCAGGAAATCCAGCACTCAAGCAAGGAATTCAACCACCCAAACTTTCTGCTCCTTAGAAGGAATGGAGCTCAATGAAAAAAAGACCAAAGAATGAACACTTGCCATTCTTAGAACCCTGCTTTTATTGACAAGAATTAGGTCACACCGCTAGAGTAGGAGAGGAATACCAAGTAGGAAATAATCCAATATCAGATCCCAGATTACACTTTAGGCTGAGGGGTATGAATATTGATTAGGGAAGGACCAGTAAACCAACAACAATTAGTCTAAGTTTTCCAAGCAATTGCAGCAATAAAATTCACTATCACTACAGAAAAGGATACTATGTATAAAGAGTTCATTAATATATTCACCTCCCAAAACATACCTTATCAATACAATCATTGAGACTACATACAAGGACTGCAAACTGTTACATTTTGAAAATAGTAATTATATAATTATGTGGCAAATGATTATTTCAAGTCTACTAAACAATTCAGTTAAATGTGTTTTTACCCAGAATGCCTATTTATTAGAAATAGATTCAGAAACCAAGAAAGGTGTATTTAAGTAGCTGTTATAAACACAATGATCTCTGAACTGTCCATATCGTAATAGCTAAAAATACAATGACAAGAACATTATTATGATTCCTATCATTACCAAAGAAAATGTAATTCAACTATTTTATCAGTAAAAATACACAAGCAGTTATTAATATGCCATTGTGGGCATGCTATAAATCCAGAGTTTTGCCTATCAGTCTGGTCTGACAGTTATAATGTATCTCATTACGCGTTATACTTCCCATAAGTTTTGATAGCTTTATTAATTTTAAAGAGATTTATGAAAGCAAAGATTCCATTTATCAAACCATCTTCGTCAAATAAGTCCCCTACATCCTCATTCCTCTAACTACAAAATGATAGACACTATATTGGTTTGATATAATCAGACTATCAAAAATAGAGAAAAGGGGGAAAAAAAGGATGAGAAAAAAGGGGAAAAAACTCACTAAACTAGATTTGTTGTAAAATGTTATATAAGCTAGAGAAAAAAATTGTAGTTTATTATTAAGACTTTAATATTACAAAAATATTCCATGTGTTGGTGAACTTGTGCAGCTCAATCAAACTCATATCATTCAAGTATTCTATCATCTTTCGGAATTGGCTCTCCCAAATTTAAGGCCATTCTACTTAACATTCTTGCTATAAGGACTATTTTGTCTAGTCCAAAGTCCACATAAGAATCACCGTATCTGGGGCCGGGAAGGTGGCGCTAGAGGTAAGGTGTCTGCCTTACAAGCGCTAGCGTAGGACGGACCGCGGTTCGATCCCCCGGTGTCCCATATGGTCCCCCCAAGCCAGGGGCGATTTCTGAGCGCATAGCCAGGAGTAACCCCTGAGCATCAAACGGGTGTGGCCCAAAAACCAAAAAAAAAAAAAACAAAGAATCACCGTATCTCATGTACTTTCGAACTATTTAGATACTAAAAGAAAAATAATAATTTGCTTTTCTTCAAACTTGCTGAGTATTATTTTGAGGCCAACACTAATCAATAATAGAAACTATTATAATATTTCTTGGGTTAATTATAATACTAAAGCATAATGTAGCCTCTGTATAGCTTTTCCCAAAGTTTTTGCCACACACCCTTCATCAACTATTCCTGTAGCTTATAATTAATCCTAGAACATCTGCTTCTTTTTAGTCCTTTCAATCTTCTTTAAAAGAGTAAGAATTGGATGTGAGGGCGATCTGGCTGTCACCCTATTGATCGCCAGGGTTGATTCGGCTGATCCAATTGGCTAGCGGTGTCCTCCCTCACACTCCATGTGCATCCTTCCCCAAGCTGTGTGCTCGGGCTAGACAGTGGTCTGAAGCTGTGGCTCGCAAGCCACATGAGGCTCTATACATTTTTTTTTAAAGGTATTTTTTATTTAAACACCTTGGTTACAAATTTGATTGTGGTTGGGTTTCAGTCATATAAGATGACACCCCCCCATCACCAGTGCAACATTCTCACCACCAATGTCCCAAATATCCCTCTCCCCTCCCCATCCCACCTGTACTCTAGATAGGCTTTCAGTTTCCCTCATATATTCTCATTGTTAGGATAGTTCGCAATGTAGTTATTTCTTTAACTAAACTCATCACTCTCTGGTGAGGTTCATGAGGTGGGCTGTAACGCCCAGCCCTCCTCTCTTTTGACCCTGAAAATTGTTGAAAAATATCTTTCATTTTTCTTAAAACCCATAGATGAGTGAGACCATTCTGCATCTTTCTCTCTCTCCCTGACTTATTTCACTCAGCATAATAGATTCCATGTACATCCATGTATAGGAAAATTTCATGACTTCATTATCTCCTGACGGCTGCTTAATATTCAATTGTGTATATGTACCACAGTTTCTTTAGCCATTCATCTGTTGAAGGGCATCTTGGTTGTTTCCAGAGTCTTGCTAAGGCTCTTTACACTTCTAAAGTGGCTCTTCTGTGTGCCCCCGGCACTCCAGGAGTCAGGACTCTGCTCCTAGCCTCTGTCAGTGCTAGCCCTGTGTGCAGCTCCTGCTGCCAGCTCCAAGAGTGTAAGATACCCAGTATCAACCCTAAACAAAGGTGTTCCCCCAACCTCACTCTTTCTTAAACCTCTTCCTTTGATATGTAAAAGCCCACTGAATATGTACTTTTGTCTCTCTCTCTCTTGACCAGAAGCATCCTGGTATTGGGGATTGGTTTTAATAAAGAAAGAGGTGTTCTAGCTTTTGAGCTTGAGGCAGAGAGTACAGGTAAAAGGCCATGGACTCCATGATCCTTTCCTGGCTAGCTTGGTTTATTATTTCTTTCCTGCTACCCTGCTTCTTCAGACCACGTTGGGTGGGGTAGAAATACAGTGCATGGAGTGATCTTAAAACACATATTTTAATTTGCACACGAGTGGGCATCTTCCATGAAGGGATTCTCAACCCAGAGTTTTCTTTTCTGTGGATTCTCATGTTCAGAGTACTCATGATTAAAGTTGTGAGCTAATGCCCTTAAATGCTGTTTTTCATATTGATTATGACTTTCTGCATAATATAAGTGCCAATCAGAAATTTTTTTGCAAGAGTGGAAACAGTTCAATATCTCCTTCTCAGACACAGCTATCCCAGAGTCAGATTCTTTTTTTGAACACATCCATCTTATGTCTCACTGTAAAAACTACTTGTGAAACTCCCCTGCAGAGAAATATTAAGTTCATAGAGGAAATGAACAATGCCTGCCAAATACACAAGCTTAGCTATCCATTCCTTGTCCAACTGGGGCTGTACAAAGTCAGAGTTCTGCTCTCACAGGAACTGCACTACTTCTTCCCTCTTGCCAACAAGGCGAGAGAGCACCCTTCCCCTAAACAGCCACTTCACTTCTTCATGGAGAAGATGCTAGCAGTGGGCATCCATACTCTCACCCAGGGTGGTGGATAGCCTGAATTTGATCACAATTGTGAATTTCACAAATTATCTTTACTGTGTCATCTATCAGAGTTTAGTTCAACAGGGAGTTTTTTTGAATCCAGTCTATCATACAATGAGTGGATACAATGTACGGGTGTGCAACTTGTTTTTTTGTGACTACATAAAAACACTGAGCCATCATCTGTACATACATCAACACATTAGATTATTATTCTGAGTGAAATGAGTCAGAAGGAGAGGTATAGACACAGAATAATCATTTGTGGCATATAAGAATAATAAATGGCAATATGGTAATAATATCTAGAGAAAATAGGGATGAGGAACAGGAGGACTAGTCCATGATAGGAAGCTTGCCATAAAAAGCTTGCCATAAAAAGTGGTGAGTTCAGTTAGAATAGAGAAAGGTACATTATGACATTGATAGTTGGAACTTATGACTCTGGACACAAACTGGATGCTGAAAATAGATAACTGACATGCATGGTACCCTTTAATTAACAATATTGCAAACCACAGTGGCATAAAGGAAATTTTTCAAACTTCAATGTCAAAAAGGAAAAGAGAGGAAAAAGCAAAATGCCTGCTCCTGACATAGGCAGAGGAGGGTGAAGGGGAAGGAAACAAGGGACATTGGTGGTGGGGAAAGTGCACTGGTGAAGGGTGGTCTACATTCTATGATTGAAACTCAAGTATGAATAATTTCGTAACAAGTATGCTTAAATAAAAAAATTATTTTTAAAATGTTTCAGGCACTCTATCACAATTCCTTTCTGATATATCATATGTCTTTAACAAAGTGCCGTTTTGGTTTTGTATGTATTTGAGTTTGGTTTCTTTCAGCACAAACTAAAGTGTCAATAGATTTTTTTTTTCCTTTCAGTGAAATCACTACTTTCCTCTGGAACACTGTTCTTGCTATTAAAGATTGTTAAAAGATTTTTCTCTTTTACCTGTTTCATCTCCATATTGTAGGGTTTCAAATTTTCAGCACATTTTGGTTATCAAGAGGAAACGTTTTGAAACGTTTTGCTTTCTTATTATCAAAAATCAAAGCATTTTTCCTCGAGAAGGGTGTTCACTATCCAGAATTAACAAACAATCAGTGGATTCAAAAACTGTATTTCATGGTGGATGTTACTTCACATCTAAATCAGCTTAATCATAAACTACAGAGGAAAAGAAACACAATTTTTTCGATGTTAGAAGCTATTTCGTTTGAAAACAAGTTATCTGTTCTTGCTCAAGATTTTGACAGAGAAACTTGGATTCACTTTCCAAGCCTGCTGAAACATCGCCAAGAAAATAATTCTGATATTGACATTACCTATTTTAAAACAGCACTTTTAAATATGAGGGAAGCTTTTCTCAAGAAGTTTCAGGATTTCAGAAACAGCAAAGCGACATTAGCCTTTGTTAAAAAACCTCTGAATGCCACTGTAATGGAATTAAATTTTTCTACTGTTAATATCGATCTTGGCAACTTTGAAAAGCAATTGCTGGATTTAAAAAAACAAAGAACTGTGGAGCTTGAAATCTGAATGTCTTTGTGCTAATTTAGAAAGATTGGAGAAACGCAAATGTGAACTTAGTTCACAGTACACGTGGTCTGCTTTGAAAGACCTGGAGAAGGAAGATATGTTGATTTTTAACACCTGGAATAGTATTCCTGACTCATATAATCAATTGAAAAAGCTAGCATTTGCTGCTCTTTCCTTGTTCGGGTCTACATATTTATGTGAACAATCATTTTCAAGCATGAATCTTATCAAAAGTAAATTGAGAAATCGTTCTCATCGATGAGAACCTGGAATCGTGCCTAAAATTAAAAACAATAACATACAAACCTGACTTACTCAAACTATCCAAGGAAATGCAAGGCCAATGTTCACATTGTGACTTTGTCAGTCATTGTCAGGATGTAATTTTCTCTACATTGTAAGGCAAATTTTATGGAATTTAAATTATCAATAAATAATATTGTTCTAAAGTTTTTGTTTTATTAGTTGTGTTATTTGTATCCTCCCGACTATGTGGATACTTGCATGCAGAATATTCTCAATAAAAACTTATTGAAACTAAAAACAGTCAACCATCCTATGTATTTTCAGTTTTAAAAATGTGTCTCTCGAAATAAATTTCAATCGAGGTATTGGCGAGATTTGGCTCAGTTGAAAAAAAGGTTGCCCACCACTGGTCTAAGAGGAAGGCCTTTCCTGAATAGAGATGGACTGTTCTTCGGTGGAGGGTATACGAGTAGCTGCGCTCCCCTGCTAGAACCTCCAAACAAGCTCTCAAAGAGTAGGAATCACAGACTAACTTGTCAAAAGCTTGGGATAAAAAAGATTTCATTAACATTATTAACCTTAAGTTGCATGCTTATTTATTTATTTATTTATTTGCAATCAGTATTTTGTCTCCACTGCTTTAACATGCTTCTATAAATTCATGACCACCTTTTTTTTATTATAGGACTTAGTGATAGAACTCAAGACCTGACCCATGAGAGCTATGTGCTCTATCAGGATGTGAGTAACATCCTTGAGTCCCATTCTTTCTAGTTTTGACAACAGCAAAGTTTCCAGGTGAGTCTGTCACTGAAGCTCCTATCATTTTATTTTCTGAACATATATTCTTTCATAGCACGTTTCCTTTGTTCTAAAATGTATTGGGATCATATTGACTATGGATTAGAAAATCTTAATATCCATTTTTAATTAATTAAAGATAAATTTATTTTTAGTTAAAGAACCATGACTTATAAAGTTAGTGACAGGTGACTTAGGCAATCCCACACCAGTGTCAACTCTCATCATCTGTGTTCCCATACCCAACTTCTCAACTCCCTCACCTCTAGAACCTCATACCTGCCACCTTTATAAATGGTTGCAGCTTACACTCATGTTCTCAGTGTTGTGTCTGTGCTTTGGACTTACAGCTAGACCGCTCTGCCACATCACTAAACAAAGTACTGACCCCATCACATCTTTATCATCTTCTTTCTTCCCTCCTTGATTTTCTTTCTTTCTGTCCTCCTCCCTAAGGGATGATAAAGGTAATCTACCCATCCCTCCATTAACCACAACTCAATAATACATTTTCTATCCATTTATTCTATATACATAGGTAAGTGGCTTGAGCTATATTTTAAAATCATTTAAATATAGCAAAGGTCAAGAACTCATTTAATACATGAAAATGCTTTATCTATAGGTAAATATAATTTAAATAATTTAAATACTCTTAACTACCTTTATGAAATGATATTGGATGTTTTGCTACCCTTAATCTTTTTTAAAGATTTTTGTGATAATGCTGCCAATTTACTGATAGATGCAGAGTATCTAAGGAAAGTCATTTTTAGGTTTTCCCAAATAAGAGAACTATCTCACAATACTTTCTAGCAGCTTCATATAGAGATAATTTCAAAAATAAAAGTTCTTTTTAGGTTTTCCCAAATAAGAGAAATACCTCATGACACTTTCTAGCATCTTCAAACTAGTTCTTTCATTGTTCACTACAAAGTCAACAATCATCTAAAAATTAATTTTTAATGAACCTTGAATGACTATGCCCTGTGTAGGAGACACAAGAATGCAGATATTAGGACTATGAAACATGATGCTCAATAGCTTTTTTCTCAATATCACAAATACTGCCCAAATATGTAATATATTATGCAGTTATCAAGCAATTAACATGTAATTATGAACACTTCTCAAAAACAAAAAAAAAAAAAGCTAATATTTAAGCTTCTGGATGACTCAGCAATTCTGGTTCTCTGAATCTACCCAAAGGACCCCAATTTCAAAAAACCATTTGTCCCACTATATTCACTACAGCATTATTCACAACAGCTAACACACCCAAGAACACATGACTGAATCAAGAAATTGTCACACAGACTCTATCACACACACACACACACACACACACACACACACACACAATGGCAATACTATTCAGCCATAAAAGATAAAATCATGCAAAATGTCACAAAATAAATGAAGCTAGAGGGTGTCATACTGAGTAGTCAGTGACAAAGAGAGAAACAGATATAGAACAATCTCATATATAAGATACAAATACGGGGCCAGAGGGATGGTGCAAGCATTTGTTTTGCCCGCACTAGCCTAGGACGGACCCCTGAGCATCACCGGGTGTGGCCCCAAACCAAAAGAAATAAAAAATAAAAAAAGAAGACACAAACATAATGGAGCCAAAATGGCCAAATGCAACAGAATTGGAGAACTGATCTACAGAACTGAGCTCAATTTATTTAGAGAGAGAGAGAAGATAGTAGAGATAAATCGATATAAGAGGAGTCTCTGAGACCCTGGAGGAGAAAAGCTGGCATTCTGGTGGTGGGTGTAGTGTGGGAACCACGTAGACATGAAACCATCATTAACAGTCTTGTAAATTAATAGGCCTGAATAAAATTGGGGGAAATGTATTATGGGGAAAAATCTAATTTTACTTCATTTAAATTAAACTAAAATTGCCACATGTTAATTGTAGCTATTAGATATACTAGATGCTTGTTACATTATGATTACTTTAAATTGATTGATTCTCAAGATGTACAATATTTCTGGATGAAATTGTTTAAAAAATTACTTACTAGTATAATAAGCTTGAAGTCTGACCCTGAATTCGAAGTGACCAACTGCCTACACTCTAGAGCAGGGGTCTCAAACTCGCAAGCGGCCCTCCATACAGCATTTTGTGGCCCTGCCTTAAAGGAATCTTTTCTTGTTTTGTTTTGTTTTGTTTTAGTTGTTTGGGTCACACTCCCCAATGTTCAAGGCTTACTACTGACTTTGCACTCAAGGATCACCCTGACTTTGCCTCCTGCAGCCCCCAGGTAAATTGAGTTTGAGATCCCTGCTCTAGAGCCTAAATTATTCCAACATTCTAACTTGCCTTAACTTAGTAATGCTTACCTATATACTCTAGTCAAAGCTATACAATCTGAGTCCAGAAGCCACAAAGTATTCTTCATCTACTCCTTACTTTCTCTTTATTTCCTTCCTCTTAATCAATTTGACAGAAACTAAAGCACATTCCAAAGACATCAAGTAGAGCTGCTAAAATGAAAAGGAGCCAGTAGGGAAGCATGCTTTTGCACTAACCTTTCATGTCTAAAGACATGGATTCAACTATAAATCAAACACTAAAGCTTAGCAGTCACATCTAAAACCCCAAGTGGATATGCATCCTCGTCATAAAACTCTAACAATATGCCAAGCTGGAAAAAAGAGGGCAGATGGGAACAATGAGAAAATTTGCTCAAGTAAGGTCCACAGTCATTAAAAGACTGGGTCAAGAAAATGGAGTGTCATAAATGCCCCTGAAACCTTCTCTTTCAATAGTCTGACAAATCAAACAGAAAAGTACTATATTTCTGAGAATTAATTAGGGAAATAGGAAAATGGGGAGAGGTGAGCATATTTTAATATACTCATTTATTCCCTAATAAAAGCTAAAAATCCAAGTTATTAAAAATAACTAAACTGAAGACTATTCAGTGGTTTCCTTTCCTTAAACTTATTTCTTCTCTAGATGAAATGAGGCATATTCACAAAATGATGTAAAATCATTAAAGGTGTTTAATCCTTCCAAGTGGCCCCTGGCACATACGGAGGTCTGCCAGGAGCCAGCCCGTGCCGGCTCCTGGCAGACCTCCGTATGTGCCAGGGGCCACTTGGCCCGGCCTAGGGTAGGGGGGCCCAGACCTGGGTCACCCGACCCCCCTCTCCCCCTTTCCTCCGGATCTCCAGGTGGGTTTCTGGGAGGACCTGATGGGGCACCCTGGGTTTTCCCCACTCCCAGCCTGCGGAGATTGGCCTAGGGTGGGGCTTGAGCTCCTGAGATTGGCTTGGGGTGGTGTTTGATCTCTGGGGTGGCAGATAGCTGGTCAGTTATACTCAGGCTGTCACTGGCAATTTCATACTAGTCTACATGATGCAAACCACGCGGGGGCTAGCGCCCCCGCATGAATGTATACTCCTCCCAACCATCAGTACCCCCGATTTACCCTTCTTAACTTCAATAATACACAGTTCTAATCTCAGACCAAAAACATACAGTGGATCTAACAATCCCAGAACTATTTAGAAGGACATAAATTGAACACATATATCTTTTGAATATTTTATGTATATTTTCTTTAACGGCTGTAACTCTCTCTATATTCTTCTACCATGATGTTTCTATCCACTTTTCATCTTGTCTTTTCTTTGTAAGCTGTTCAATAAGGATTGTTGGTGGAACTGTCCCTCAGTTTAATGCCTATGATTGAACTATGTCATGGAAATTGCTGGTCTTGTTCCTATTGCCTCCAGATGCACCAATAACGCTTCATGGCATTGATCCTTCTTTGCATAGACACATTAAAATAGGAAAACACTATACCTACAGATAAGTTCTTATCTAATAAATCTCAGTACAATGTACCTTACACCCTGAACATTGATATAATGACCTGGCACAGGCCTCAGAAGAATGGGCATCCTCCATTCACAGCCAGAACCAGGCAAGCTATCTACGAAACATCCAAGGTCTTTTATAGGCAACAGCTGAAGCAGTCCTCTACCAGAAAGACACTACCAAGGGTCTGACAATCGACCTCCTAAAAAGAAACTTCCGTTTACACTGAGAAGACTTGACAACACAATGACCTGCTCTACAGGACATGGTTCTCTCTAGTGCCCCTTAAGTGTGAGGTGAAACGAGAGGATGCTCGGCACCATCCTGACTGCAAATATGGGATATGCAGACTCCAGGACCTTTAATACATGAAAGCATGATACCAACAACAGAGACTATGTGAGGAATGAAGGTGTATTGCCACTACAGACGATGACTTGAATTGGACAAACTAGTTTTGCCTTGAGCCTATGAGTCAGTCCTGTGCCAGGAAACTTCAGGGGTAGGGTCTCCTTGTATTTAGACCATAAAAAAATTTTTCTTTCCATGTCCCTTATATTTTGGTGGGCCTATGCAAACAAATGCCACTCTAACACCATTTTTTACTATTTGCCCTTGACTCCAATCCTTAAGAAAAACAACCCACTAAAACTTTTGAGGTTAACTTAAACTAGTAAGCATGTGCATAGAACTAGATAAATGTACTTTGCCCTCAATGTTTAAGGAGTTACATAAGTCTAATCTCTTTGGATTATATTGTGTGCTGCTAAGAAATAGTATGTAATACAACTGGGGATTTGAGGGACAAATTAATTGTATTGTACATGGGTTCCGTTTTGTTTTTCTTAATTATCTTTGGTTGAAAGATCAAGGCTGGGATATCATCGATGGGACTACCGAGAATTCTGCTTATGGGTGATTGGGCTTCCACTGTAACTTTACCCTGTCCTCTTTCTTTGCATCTTTGTTGTCATAATTAAAATAAAAAAATTTAAAAAAAAAAAGGTGTTAAATCACTAAAATATCCTTTTAAAAGAATATGATTTCCTAAAAGTGTCAAACCAGGAAGCAGATTTTTAAGCCATTATGTTGTTCACATTACAATAAGAATTCAATTTTTCATTGCTGAACCACAAGTCAGAAAAAGAATCCTTCCTTCCTTCCTTCCTTCCTTCCTTCCTTCCTTCCTTCCTTCCCCCCCCTCCCCCCTCCCTCCCTCCCTCCCTCCCTCCCTCCCTCCCCCCCCTCCCTCCCTCCCTTCCTTCCTTCCTTCCTTCGCCTCCTGGTTTCTTTTTTTGGTTTTTGGGCCACAGCCGTTTGACGCTCAGGGGTTACTCCTGGCAAAGTGCTCAGAAATCGCCCCTGGCTTGGGGGGACCATATGGGACGCCGGGGGATCGAACCGTGGTCCGTTCCTTGGTTAGCGCTTGTAAGGAAGACCTTACCTCTAGCGCCACCTTCCCGGCCCCGCCTCCTGGTTTCTTCATTTTTATTTTCTGGGGCTCCCCCATCAGTGAGAGATTCTCAGACAATGGGGGGAGGTGCTGGTAGTTCAATGCTGAGATCTTCTGTGGCAGGAATGTGCCTCCACCCTGAGGCTGCAATGCTTTATCTTTCACATGGCTCACCCGGTTTGACTCCTGCCACCTTGTATGACACCCTGAGAACTGCCAGGCAGTCAGCCCTGAGTGGTCCTGGGAGTGGCGCAAAAACCAAAATAATGATTTTGGATTTTTTTTTAGGAAGGGGCACCAGCAGTGCTCAGGGGTTCCTCCTGGTTCCGCACTCAAGGGATCACTCTTGGCAGGCTCAGGGGACTGAACCTTGGTAGGCCACATGCAAGGCAAACGCCCTCACCATTGTGTTATCACTCAGGTCTCAATGGATATTTTGTTTTTCAGTTTTTGGGTCACACTCGGCAGTGCTCAGGGCTGATTCCTGGCTCTATGCTCAGGGATCACTGCTGGTGGTGGGATGGAATGCCGGGGATGGAACCTGAGTCCAACACATGTCAGGTTAACGCCCTCCCTGCCCTGCTGTTCCTCTGGCTTCACAATTGTGAGTGTTTGAGATACTCAGAAAGGTCAGGACCACAGCCAAGTCCTTGGGTGCAGGATGAAGTGCTCGGTGGTGCCCAAGCAGGGAGGACATGCTCTGCCTGATACAGCACCCTGACTTGCTCTGGGTATTTCTGCCTTCCATGCTGAGTGCTGGGCACCCCGCTGTGAGCCAGGGTCAGGCCAGGGTGTGACCAGGTTGGCTCCTTAGAGAAAAAAAAAAAAAAAGAAAAAGAATACTTAGTCCAGCTTGAATCTGAAATTCTGTGCTTAATAATTACCTACCACCATCTTTTCACAGGCCATTTAAGTAAGTTAATCCTCACAGCAAAGTCTTCTTGTCTCAGGTGACCAAGACTGGAGCAGTTGGACTGCTGAACAGACTTTCTTATACTGCATGCTATTTATTTAGACTTAGACTTCAATATCTAGCAACTATGTTTTGCAAAGACTTTCATATACATTCTTACTCTCAAGACAACTGCCTTCTCAACAATTTAAAACAATTATAGTAAATTTACTGCCTGGTAAAAAAAAGTGTAACAGGAAATGAACCATTATGTTCAAATCACTAAACTTCATCTACTTCACCTACCTCTTTTCTTAAAATGGTTGTATAAAAATGTTTTATATCTAAAATCTTTTTCCTTTGTGTGAAAATGAAACAACAGATATAAACATCCTTTCCCGGTTTTTGAAGTATCATACCATAAAAATTCTAAAATTTTCTGAACAACCCTTTGGGTGGGGGGCAGAGCACACAGAAGAAAATTGGAAAATATTGCATAACACCCAGCAGTGCTCAGTAGAAGCAGAGTGCTTTTTAGCTCTATATTCAGTACCAATCCAGCCAGTGCTCAAGGGACATATGTCTCGCTGGGATCAAACCAAAGTTTGTGGCAAGCAAGGCAGGTGTCTTACCTCCCACAAGGCTCTCCAGCCCACTGAGCAAACTTTTTAATTTAGAAACAGAAAAATGAGAGGAATGGAATAAAAGAAAGCTACTTTGTTACAATTTTGAAACCAAAAAAAATCAAAGTTATCCTTTAAATTAAAAATATACAAGTATAACCCTACATCCCACAATTTCTACCATGTCAACTCATTGGCCAGATCCACAAACTTATATTCTTGGAAGAGATGCAAGCAAAGCTCTAAAATGTATAGATACACCAGTCTCATAAAGGAAAACTCTGGGTGTACCTGGGAGAGTGTCAGGCAGCCAACTCCGCACCCTAGAGGCCTCAGTAGCCACAGCCACATATAGTATTGATAACATACAGTTGCTTATATATAAGCTCTAGGCTTCTATATAAAGCGCTTCTCTATAAACTCATCAGCGGCCACTAGAGGCCATGCACTTCATAGGAGCAGGAGGAGGCCTGACAGGGTAGGTGGAGCATGGCTCCACAGATCCTGAAATTTCTAGAGCCACAAATATGACTGCATTGACAATTGAAATTCCTCAATACTGACACCATTAGTCTCCACAAAGTAGAAGGCAAAAGAAAAGGCTGACTATCTAGTACAGATTGGTTCTGCCCAGCCCTCTGGCCTAAGAAACTAGGTACTAGTGATCAGGGCTCCAGTGTGGGTACTCAATATCACACCCACTACTCCCCTCCCGAGATTAGGCCTCCGTCCTACCCATGTAAACTGCATGGCCTCTAAGTGGCTTGCACATTTCTTCTTCTTCACCCTCTTCATAGCTCACTGTTAGCATACAAAGACATCCTCAACTCCAGTCACCTTGCTATAAACACATACAATGAAACGCCATCCGGATTTCAATGGGAAAACAATACAGAAACCCACCACGCTTAGTGAGTGAAGATGGCACTCCTTTAGACACAACCAATAGCATGCTACATAACCTCTCAGTTAAGAATTTTAGAGAGGAAAATGTTGAAGATGCTTAATTAAAAAGTTCAAAGGAACAATGAAACAGATAGCCAATAAAACACAAGAGTATATGAGAACAGAATGAGGAAAATACAGAAAAAAATTACAGGGCTAAAGAGTATGGTGGGTGAGGAAGAGGAGATGGTGATAAAAGGTAAATATTATGTATAAAACCATAAAGGAAAAATGTATTATATATTATACATTATATATATGAATATACAGATATATATATATATATATATATATAAAGTGCCTCTTATAAACGCAGGCTGGTGAGTAAGAGCAATACTGATGGGGAACAGTGGACACTAGTGAATAGATCAGCGTTGAAATATTATATGCCTGAAACTCAATCATGAATTTCATGGTGACTAAATAACAACGAAAAGGAGGGGGACTTTTTTCTTTTGTTTTGTTTTGATTTTTAGTTTTTGGGGCCACACCCGGCGTTGCTCAGGGGTTACTCCTGACTGTCTGCTCAGAAATAGCCTCCTGGCAGGCACAGGGACCCACATGGGACACCGGGGATTCAACCAACCACCTTTGGTCCTGTATTGGCTGCTTGCAAGGCAAACACCGCTGTGCTATCTCTCCGGGCACCGGGACTTTTTTTCTTAATATAAAGCATCATGAAGTGTGTAAACAGAGCATTAAGCTCCTAATAACGCTTTACAGTAGGAATGTTGCAAAAGGAAAGAAACGGCATGAACACAATACATTCTCTACTGCAAACTAATAACCATATTTTGCTATAGTACTTGAGAAACATAGAGCAAACTACACGGGACTTTATAAGTCACCCAATCTAAGTTCTAAACTTATTGGACCATATACAATGCTTTTTTTTCACTTGGGTTAGATAATTAAATCTCTGACTCCTATAATAGTGTGCTTGAACTATATTCCCACTATAAGTGCTTCCCAATTTCACAAAACTTAGCACTTAAAAAGTAAAGCCAAAACAAAAACATTTCTCTTCACTAGGTTCTGAAATCTTCAACAGTTTGCTTCATGTAAGCTATACATGAATGAAGCTCTTTAGGCCAAATGCTAAGATAGATTCTTTTAAAGCAATGCAATTCTTTCACAATGTTAAGAACATGATGCATTTTACCCCTTAAGAAAAGCAATGAGTCGTTTTGATTATTTCTGAGGAACGTGAGTTAACACAAACACAGCTGTCACAGCAGAGTACGTGTTGAAGCCCTCCAATCCACTGAGAAGCAATTTCTATTAAGAGCAAAGGACTTTGGGGCCGTGGCGGTGGCGCTGGAGGTAAGGTGCCTGCCTTGCCTGCGCTAGCCTAGGATGGACCGCGGTTCGATCCCCTGGCGTCCCATATGGTCCCCCAAGAAGCCAGAAGCAACTTCTGAGCGCATAGCCAGGAGTAACCCCTGAGCGTCACAGGGTATGGCCCAAAAACCAAAAAAAAAAAAAAAAAAAAAGAAAAAAAAGAAAAAAAGAGCAAAGACTTTAAAAAGAACTCATCTCGGGGCCAGAGAGATACCATGGAGGTAGCGCATTTGCCTTGCATGCAGGACGGTGGTTCAAATCCCGGCATCCCATATGGTCCCCCAAGCCTGCCAGGAGCAATCCCTGAGCGCTGCCAGTGTGTGATCCAAAAAACCAAAAACCACAAAAAAAAAAAAAGAAACTCATCTCCAATTAGCATCATGAGGAATATAAGATGCTTATTCTCATTCATTTCCTTTCCCATCTAAATATTTAAAAAAAAAAAAACACATTTAAAACTTACCTGAAAAAGTTAAAAATTTTAAGTATAGTACAGACAGCATATAAATGTATAGTAATGTACAACCGGTCATACCTTCATCATAAAGAACTTAGACTGTAGAGAGAAAGCTCAAAGGGCTAGAGCTCATGACTTGCATGTTTTGAGTCAGGGATTCCATCACTGAACTGCATGGACTATATATAGCCAGCTCCAGTTCCTACAGCCCCAGCATTGCTGAGGAAACCCAAAACAAAGCAAAGAAAAAATAATAATGCCTATCACTGATGAAATCATTCACTAAAAAAAGTTTAGAAAACTTATTCCTAGACCAGAAAGAGAGCTCAAAGGTGTATGTATATCAAGTGTCTCCTAGGTTTAATGCCCTGCAACACATGGTTCCTAGCACAGGTGAAAGTGGCCCTGGGTATCACTGCGAAATAGGATCACTCCTTCAATGATGAAAGAATTTATTCCCAATAACTCAGTATAGCTCTGGGTGAGTTTAATCATCATTCCTTGCATTGCTACTATTCTCTAGTAACTAAAACAAGTAAAACTTCATACAACTTGGGGCCGGGTAGGTGGCGCTGGAGGTAAGGTGTCTGCCTTGCAAGCGCTAGCCAAGGAAGGACCATGGTTCGATCCCCCGGACGTCCCATATGGTCCCCCCCCCCAAGCCAGGGGCGATTTCTGAGCACCATAGCCAGGAGTAATCCCCTGAGCCTCAACCGGGTGTGGCCCAAAAACCAAAAAAAAAAAAAAAAAAAAAAAAAAAAAAAAAAAAAAAAAAACTTCATACAACTTAAGAGGTTACTGTTTCAATCTCTCTTACACACACACACACACACACACTCACTGCTCATTATCAACTCACATCATTTGTCCTACCAAAAATGTCAAAAAAACGCAAAGTAATAACACTTTGATACACTAAAAGAAGTAGAATTAACACACAAATTCTTAATTATTGCACATACTATTTAAAAATGCAAACTTCTAAACTTTATTTTCAAAACCATCTATCAAAATAATTGTAAGACTTGTTTTTTTTTTGGGGGGGAGCCACACACGGTGACGCTCAGCGGGTTACTCCTGGCTATGCGCTCAGATAGTCACTCCCTGGCTTGGGGGACCATATGGGACGCCGAAGGGATCAAAATGTGGTCTGCCCTAGGCTAGCGCTGGCAAAGCAGACACCTTACCTCTAGCGCCACCATGCCGGCCCCAACCGTAAGACTTGGAACACATGAATACACACAAAAATTTTGTGGAACAGATTAATTGTTACAGTTACATTGTTTTCCATTTCTTAAGTATCAATTATTTGATAATGGAAGTTTCGAATTCACCATAAGAAGGAATAAATGATAAAGTAAAACAAAGCTTTTCCTCAAAAAACAACTTAGAAAATCTTGATTCCACATATATTACATTTCTGACACATAAGATTTAGACTTTTTTCACATTGTAATGACCCAGAGGCAATACGTGAGCTGAGTTACAATAAAAATTTCTACTGATATTCAGGGTTTATAAAAGTCACAGAAAGGCTAGGAATGTGACTTAGTGGTAGAAGACATGCTTGACATGCCTTAAATGTATGAGGCTCTGACTTAAAGACAGTAAAATCCTGAGGACTTGCCCTGATAGCCAATGCAAAAATAAAAACAAACCTTCAGATTGAATCGCTTAACTAAAAATTAAAATGTTTATTATTAAGAATGTTGCCAATAGTAACTCAGCTAAAAACTTGTTAGGGAAAAAGAAAATAATGACCACTGAATCTTCCCAGGTACTCCAGTCTGGGCTGATGCCTTTGAAGCATTCTCAGAAAGGTTGGCAGTTAGAATCCTTTTTCTGTAAGAACTACAACAGCCCAAAGCCATACCCTGCACCCTCAAACAGAAGTGGCCTAGTTCTGAGACTTACATAAAATAATATGAGCAACTAAATCTTCTCAGGCGAGATCGAACTACAAGGCTGACATCTCTGAGAATTTCTTTTTAGAAGACTGAACCAGGCCTCCCACTACCCACCTTATCACCAGAAAATCCAATAACTCCCAGACTCCTCCACCAAGCTTCAAAAGAAAATAATGGCCATCAATACTCCTCAGGTAGTCTGGTTCAGGGCGATACCTTGATGGCATTTTCAGGAGAGGACAAAGGACAGATTCTCCTTTTCTCCTTTCTTCACGAGCAACAGCAGCCCCGCACCATACCCTACACTGTCCAACAAAAATAGTCCAGCTCCACAGCTTTACCATATCAAATTGCCAACACACCAAATTTGTTTCAGATCTATAAATCCTAGAAAGCCATGACACCTTAGTTTATATTAGTAGTAGCAGCCCTGTATTATCACAGGAAATCTAATGGGAACATTACATTGAAATCTGCCAGTGAGCCTAGACAGTAACATAGAAGACTCAACTAGCACCAACCAAAGCCCAGTACATTCTTAAAGACTGATTTTAGTAAAATTAAGGAGAGATATAACAACCATTTCAAATTACCCCTTGTTGATCTAAGTTTTGATAATACCAAAACTTTTTATTCTTTTTTTATTCTCTTTTGGTTATTGGGCCAAAACCGGTGATGCTCAGGGGTTACTCCTGACTATGTACTCAGAAATCACTCCTGGTTGGGGCTGCAGAGATAGCACAGTGGCAGGGCGTTTGCTTTGCATGCAGCCAATTGAGGATGGATGATGGTTCAAATCCCAACATCCCATATGGTCCCCCAATGCCTGTCAGGAGCGATTTCTGAGTACAGAGCCAGGAGTAACCCCTAAGCACTGCCAGGTGTGACCCAAAACCAAAAAGAAAAGAAAAGAAAAGAATAGAACAGAAAAGAAAAAGGAGAGGAGAGGAGAGAAAAGGAAGGGAAGGGAAGGGAAGGGAAGGGAAGGGGGAAGGAGAAGGGGAGGGGAAAGAAAAAAGGGAAGGGAAGGGGGGAGGGGAAGGGAAAGGGGAAGGGAAGGAAGGGAAGGGAAGGGAAGGGAAGGGAAGGGAAGGGAAGGGAAGGGAAGGGAAGGGAAGGGAAGGGAAGGGAAGGGAAGGGAAGGAAGGAAGGGAAGGGAAGGGAAGGGAAGGGAGCCACCTGCAGTAGCTTAACAAAAGAATCTTGAAAGGTTCTTGGAATATATACCTGCTATGATATAGGAATTCACAAAATAAAGGTATATCATTTAATTTGAGTACAAAATTCAAGTCAGTTATTCTATTTCTATATTAAAGCACTTCATTAACATTTTATCAAAGAAAAGGGAAAGCATCTAACCACCCTCAAAACAGGGAGTAAAGCTGGTCTGGAAAATAATTCGATCAGGGGCCGGAGAGGTGGTGCTAGAGGTAAGGTGTCTGCCTTGCAAACACTAGCCAAGGAAGGACCACGGTTAGATCCCCCGGCGTCCAATATGGTCCCCCAAGTCAGGGGCGATTTCTAAGCGCTTAGCCAGGAGTAACCCCTGAGCATCAAACGGGTGTGGCCGGAAAAAACAAACAAACAAAAAACATTGATCAATAGTAGATAGAATCGTTACTAATGACCTAAGAATATCTGATATGCAAAAGTTGTATATTTAAAGCTTCACCTCCAGAAGAAGTCGGTGATCATATAAAAATGTCAGTAAGTATTTCCTATTTTCAGATGACATAAATATTGTATGATTCTATTAAAATGAAATAACAAGAGGAGACAAATGCAGGAAAAATAGAGTAGCTAGTAGTTGTCAGGTCTGGAGGGAAAACTGAATAAAAATGAATGCATTTATGATTATTTTTTTTGAAAATTATATTTCTGCACAACCTAATAAATTTACTAAAAAATTAATCACTTGTAACCATGGTGCTTAAATAAAGAAAAGATTTTAAAAAATAATCAGAACTACTTTCCAGGATAAATTTTATGGTATAGTACTTACGATAAATGTTATCAGAAGCATTTATTCTATTTAAAAAAATTAATTCATCAACAACTTTATAAAAATAATCTGGCAGAATTCATGTCAATTCTATGAGTCTACAGGTGTCATTATGAGCTTTCCACCTACTCCATCATTCTTTTTATACCTTAGCAAGGCGGCTCATTTGATCTTCTGAGAGAGTACTACTTGTTCTGCCAGGAGTTTTTGTGGGTTCTGATCCATCTGCTTCTACGTTAGGCCAGACTTTCAAGTCATGCATCCCTTGGCGAAACATGCTAGGAAAAAAGAGAATATTCAGAGCAGAAGTAAATTAATGTAGTTCATTACAGAATACTTTAGATTCCTAAACAAAGAGAATTCAACACAAGTAAATGCATGTCTCTCTTGCCAAGTTTTAAGCCCCCAGTGAATTGTAAAGCAATTAACTAAGCAACTAAAATTCATGTAACACTTTTCACATGCCATTCATTTCTCCTCCAAGCAGTTAGAACTAGTACAGAGAATTCTAGAGTAGGATGGAAGAGAAGACATAGCAGTGGAATGAACATTCTTTTTCACTTCAATAGAGCTCTTAGAAATAATGAGAGCCATAGTACAGTGGGGAGAAAGAGCAGTTGTCTTCTGTGGGACCAGGATTCGACCCCTACCCTTCCATATAGTCTACCAAGTCTGCTAGGAATAATTCCTGAGAACAGAACCAATACTGACAGCTAAGAATTACATGTGGCCTCAAAATAAGAAGGAAAAAACGAAAAACAGAAAGAAAAAATGAAGACCAAATTTCTACCCAACTGAACAATGTCACATTCACAATTCTTACCAGAAGTTGAACTACCAGGTTTCAAATCCCAGTTGTGTAACTAATTACCTATCGGACCATGAGTGAGTTACTTAATTTCTAAGAGTTTCAGTAGCCTACCTATCACATGAAAATGGTATCAGAGTACTTATTTTGCTCATTCAGCTGTTGGAAAAAATCAATTAGTGCTAGTATATAATACATATACCTGTATATGTATACGTCCTCTCTGACTCTGGCCAATCTGAGCAGGCTTTTTACCGTGTAGATTCGGGTCCAGAACATAGTTTAATTTGCATGCATCAAAAGCCTGCTTGGACTGGCTGACTTAGAGAGGCGGTCCGAGCAGCCTAGCAGTGACTGGTGCAGGATCGAATTGGAAAATTCTTTTTATGGCAATACTCGGACAATTTTCGTTTAGCGGCATATTGAAACATTTTTCGGGATATACTCGGCGTATAAGACAACCCCTGGTTTACAACCGACTTTTTTTTGTTTCAAAAGTTGTCTGATATGCCGGAAAATACGGTAATATATTTCTATCATAATGAATTATAATTTGAATATGCTAACAATATTTTCTATCTACATAAACAATGCTTAACTATAAGTTTACACAAAATTTAAATCATTATTATCACGTTTTGACTGAGTGAGAATCTCTTCAGATTTTCCTCAGACAAGAAAGAGGATTTTCTATGTATGCAAGAAATGGCACCATAAATATTTTACTTAATTTATTAGTAATATCTGCAAATCAAACCAGGGTTGCATACGTGCAAAGCAAGTAAGTGCTTTACTACAGAACCCATTCTGGCTTCTATCAAAAACAATACAAAATAGCTAGACAATTGCCAGATGCACAGCAACTATATCAAAAGTAAGTTTTTTTTTAATATGGGAATACAAAAATTTTCCATGAAAAACTTTTATGAAGAATTCTCAATATTTATCATACTAAACATTAAAAGAATTCACATAACCAAAAATAAACTACCCACTGAAATTTTCTTTTAAACTTTATTTTCTTCCTCTTTTAGCTGAGGTATAGTCATTATCAAGCAAATCTGCTTACTTTCTGAGACTCTGGTACAGTGAGGTAACAATCACTTTAAATGAATTTCCTTAAATGTACCTTAGAAACAGTAGAGGGCCCCACATCTTTCTCTTCACCTCTCCACTCCAGTGAGGACTCTGACTGCCTGAACTCAACTAAATCAACAATAAGCACATTTGGCAGGCAGGCAGTTTACTAAATGATTTAGCACCATGGGATGGATCTGGAGAAGAGACTTAAGGATGGGGAATGTGGAGGGTAGGGGTGATGCCAAGTAACCCAAATGTTCAAGTGAACATATTATTTTCTTCTGACACTAATGGAACCTTTGCAGAGTTACACAGCCTCCAGGTGGTAAGCCAGAAGATGCTCAGAGCATCTTGTCCACTTGAGAAATTAAGCCGAACAGGCAAGACAGGAGAAACAGCACAGCAGGTTCTCCTTCAGACGCCAGCAGCAGCCCCAACAACAGCTGCTGCTGAAGCTCCAGTTCCTTGTGCCAAGTCACTTCAGCAGCAACTGCCCTGACTTCAGAATTCACATTTGGGGGTGAAGGGGAGATATCACATCTGCAAGAGAAATCTGCAGCAAGCCTATGGTTCTTTGCCAACTGACCTAATGATCAATCCATTCTTTTGCTACTTAGAAAACTCACAAGCTAAACTTTCAAAATGAGAGCGCTTAGTTATTCTAGCCACATCCTAACAGAATATTCTTTCAATTATTAATTAGACTATTCTCTTATAATCACTGCTGCACACTGACTGAAGTATAAGAACCAGCTATTAGCAAGTAACAAAAGGTTGGTAGTAATGGATTCCAAATATTATAAGGAACTATTACACTTAAAGCATAGCTTGTGAAAAACTACTAAGTGCATATAAGATTCTTTGGGGGAAACTATATGGAATGCAATTGTTTTAGTTTCACTGCTTAAGAAATATCTGAAGAAACTTTTTTCCTGTCACAAGAACTGTGAGGGCATGTAATAGAATACCTAATGGCAAAAAAGAAACTCTGCCTAGGCTGTTTGCTGATAGTACCTAAAAGAATCATGTAATATTCTCTCCTTGGATGTCAGAAAAACACCATGCAGAAAAGCACCTATGACCCAACAGCACAAGTGCACTCTGTTGCTGCACCTGTAACACTATGATTATCAAATCCTTCCACCCTTCCTAGAGAGGAAGTCCAGTGGTACGCCTAAGAAAAACTGGGCTTGTACCTCAATGCAACCCAATTTGCACTCAAGAAAAGACTGAGGACAAAAAGTACAAGAAACCATGTCGGTGTCAAAGGGATTTAGGAACCCTGTTTATGAGGATCCATCCCATAATCTGAAGCTTCTTGGCCATCTTCTCCTTTCCTTTAACTTCAATAAAATCTTTTCTGTGTTATATAATTCAAAACAACAAAAATAAAAGGTTCCCCAAAAGCCTCCGTTAACATCCAAGGTTGAGGCCAAAAGGTCTAAATGCACGAGCACTTGCCTTACACGCAGCAAAACTGGGTTCAAAACCCAATACCCCCGAGCTGACCAGGAAAGACCCCTGAGTAAAGAGTAAGCTGGAGAACCCAAAACAAAGCAACAACAACAAAACACACACCTGATGTTATAATGTGAATAAGTTGCAAATAGCTACTTAGGAATTGAAATGATTCCTAAAGACAATGACGTAGATTAAGCTTTAAATTAAGCAACAGTGACATGACTATCTCCTTTACAGCAAAGCATACACAGAACTACTTTAATTAAAGTAGTTAAAGGCATATTTTGTAAATTAAATAGTTAATGTCATTTACTTGCATTTGGATTATCAACTTATAAAATTTAATGCTATTTTCATATCTGTATTTTTTGTATTATAAATCAATACTTATAGAATAATATTTGTTTCCCAGGGTGTTTAAAAGAGTCAGAATAATATGCATAATACCCTTTGAGTAACAGTACTGAAAACCAGTGCCTAAAATGAAAAAAGAAAAAAATAGAATAGTGTCTGTCACAGGAAGGTAACTGGGTACACTGACAGAGAAATAGATACTGATGGCAGGATGGGTGCTAGAACACTGCATGAGTAAATTTCAATTGTTAACAACTTTGTATCTTGTGTGATTTGATAAATAATTTTTAATAATATTTTCCCAGGTATGCCAAGTATACTAATTATTTTGCTTAAAATAAGTTCAGGTAAGTAAAATATGCTGATTTAAGTGAAATTATTAATTAAAAATATTCTTAGTACAGAAATTCAGCATGTCTCAAACTGCTAAAACAATGATACATCTGAAAAACTGTTCTAAATAAAGCAGGATTAGTACTGCTATCCAAAATTTCATTTTTATTTGATATCAGCTAAAAGTCAAGAGAAAATGGATAATTTTAAAATCCAAAAAAGTCCTTCTTTTTTCCTTATAACTGGGTTCCATAGTCACAAATCTTGAAGTTGTTTCAGATGAGCAGAGAACTACACCAATCCCTCCTCCAACGTTGTAGTATCAGTATCCCCCAATTTTATTAGAAGTTCATCTCACCACAGTGAATGCTTCTTCAGCATCTAATTCAACACCAACAACCACCAATTTATCCAAAAAGAAAAGTCATGTACACACCATGTTAACTGCAGCAGTGTTTATAATGACCAATCGTTGGAAAGAATTTAAGAACATCAAGATGAGTCTGGACAAAGCATGGAATACTACTCTACCACCTAAATGGATGGAACTGTGCCTCCTTTGGCAAAGTAGATGAAATCTTAGGTGATAGTAGGAAGTGAACTAAGTAAGGAAATGAAAGACAATTATTAAATCTTTCATCCTTAAATCTAATTAATAAGCAAAAAGTTAAACTACCTTCCTTTCTTAGGAGCTTGAGAGAGATACAAGGATGGTTGCCTTGTACGCAGTTAAAGTCATTTTGCTCTTCAGCACCAGATATGGTCCCCAGAGTGCTGCCAGAAGTGATTCCTAAGCACATAGCCAGAGTAACTCTTGAGGACAATCCATCCCCTTCTTTCTATGAACTGCAAACCAGGGTAACAAGAAAACTTTCAAAGGAACAAATTCATTTAGAAAAAATATTAGAAAACATAGAAAAAAATTTACCAGTTCTCTAATAAACAATTAGCCCTCTGTTCAAGAAGGGATAGAGAAAAACATACTTTCCAGTTCAGTTCTGTCATATGATAAACCTATTATTTATCAATCTAAAATAAAACACTAAATTAATAACTTTCCAATTATAATCATTTTTATTATAATCAAAAATACAGTTACTCAAAATATTTTTTTGTTGTTTATTTTGTTTAAACCCAGCAGCACTCAAGGGTAACTCCTGGCTCCTAGCTCAGAAATCGCTCCTGGCAGCTCGGGGAACCATATAGGATGCCAGGAATAGAACCCGGGTCCGTCCTATGTTGGCTGTGGGCAAGGCAAATGCCCTACTACTGTACTATTGCATGGACCCCTACTTTTTAATCTTTTAGTTCTTTACATTATTTGGCAACACAGAAAACCTCTGCTAGCAAAGCTGTTATAGTATATTCCAAAACCTGTTTATTCCTAAAGGAGAGACACTAGATTCCAGAAACTAACTTAAAATAGAAATCCCATTCTCCATCAATGATAGAACTATATTAACTTTCTAAATTAATTTGCATATCCTGTAAGTTATGTAAAATCCTAGAAATTCCACACAGGTTTTTGCTTACTAGCACACAGAAAACCAGATTATGGAAAAGGAATGGGAGGAGGAGAAGAGAAGGGAAGGGAAAAGGAAGGAGAGGGAGGGGAAGAAAGGGAAGTGAAGAGAAACACAATACTCTTGTCAATAAGATGACTCTTACCCATATTTTCCAAATAGAGAAACTGTTGTTCCACCCACGGGTACTGCCTTTCCTGGTCCGTACACATCCCAAATGGTCAGGGCCACTTGAGCATTCCTGGGTAGATCAGGGTATTTCACAGGCAGTTTCAGCCATTCATTCCAGCTAGGACACAAGATCAGTAGAAACATAAAGCTAATAAAACAGGTACCATAAATACCTATGTATGCACATGTCTTTAAACACATTATTAAAATAACGAACTATCGAATGAAGTTTGCTCAGGGAGAAAAAAAGTAGCATTTGCACTAACTTTTTTTTTTAGTACATATAATTTTTTTTTGGGGGGGGGGGGTTTGGTTTTTGGTCACACCCGGCAGCGCTCAGGGGTTAATCCTGGCTCTACACTAAGAAATCGCCCTGGAAGGCTCAGGGGAACATATGGGATACTGGGATTCAAACCACCGTCCTTCTGCATGCAAGACAAACGCCCTACCTCCATGCTATCTCTCCGGCCCTATATAAGTTTTTTAATAATAATTTTTATTTTGAGCAAAGTGGATTACAAATTTTTCACAGTAATATTTTAGGTATATATTGACATTGAATCAGAGGAATTTCCCTAGGTCCTTTTGTGGTGTATGGAAAACTTCTGTTCCGTCATGGATAATAAAATCAGACCTCTGTATCTAGAAATCTTGGTATCTGCACAGGTCAAAGAATGGAGACTATGATGCAGTCTTCCGTTACGGTTCTAAAAGTTCTGTTCCATCGCTGTTGTTTTAATCAGTCTTCTGTAGTTGGTGGTCTTCGTTTTTGCACTGAACCTAGGATGAAGCCTAGAATAGAGTCTTTCATTATGTTTCCAGAAGACCTGTTCAGTTGCAGTTGTCTCAGTCAGACCTGACTCTGGAGTTAAGAGATTTTGGTGGTTGTCCAGTCATGGTTGTCACAGTTAGTCTTCTGTAGATAGGGATCTTGGCTTTTGCACCGATCAAAGGATGACAAGTCTTCTGACTTCGTCCTATAGTTAGATGGTGATGTAAGACAACCTGCTATTAGACCAAGTTGTTGCCATTTCCTCATTGTCAGGAAATCATGTCAAACTGGAGCATATTTGGTGTTTCAGCAGTATCAAGAATGTCCCATAGGGAGTTTGGTTTCTGGAGCTGTTACAGAGAACTATGTCGGTTCTATGCCTGGGATCTAGGGTTCTGGATTGGACGGTCACTGTCTAATCTCCTGGAGTCTAAGCTGGGTCCACATGACATATGTTCAAGGTGGGAGGTACCCCTGTATTGTAAAGTGTATGAGTTCTTATCCCTAGTAGATAAGAGCTTGTTTCTATATGTAAAATTTCCCCTTTTTTAGTATGCCTTTGCAGGAAGAAATGGTGCTATATTGCTGGTGCATTTGGGGGTGGGAGTGTCAGGCTCTATCCTCTCTGTCATTTGTACTAACTTTAAAAGAAGTTACCAGGCTATTTTAGCAGCCATGGGACAAGATTTTATGGCAATGTTTCTGTTCCTCAAACTATTTTATTAATACTAAAAATGTTTTTTATGTTTTCAAATTAGATTTACATAATTTTACTAAGCAACACCTTTTCCTAATATAGTATGACAGAGAAGCTGTTTTTCTCTCTATTCACCTTTTAAATTTTTTTTTCTGCATTCAAGCTTCATATTGGTTTTGATTAATTCAACTCCCTAAAACAGATGGCTTGTAAAATCCCAAAAGAATGCTATGCAAACAATACAGAGAAATAAATCAACACACACAGAACTGTTTTTCTGTTTACTTATAGTTATTCTAAAAGGAGTGTGTGCCAATTTAGCTAAATATATCTGAGCAAATTGAGGAGAATTTTCATAAAATTTGGGCTAGAGAGATTGTATTGCATGTTTTGCACGCAGCCGACTCTGAACCCAGCAGCACAACTCTGAACACAACCAGGTCCAGCCCTGGAGTCCCCCTGACACCATAGGGCTGATCCAGGTAATCCCAAAGACTTCCAGGACCTTTCACTGAATCAACAGTTCAGTGACCAAACATTGCCAGGAAGGCATGGGAGGCTCAAAACAAAATTAAAAAATAAATAAAATAAAATCAGTCTAATTAAATGACTATATTACTACATAAATTCAAAGATATATAGAAAAATGAGGTGTGGCTTACAATTTAAGGAAAATCACAAAGACAAATTCTTTTTTCAATAACATTCTTTAGAAAAGATGGGGGGGGCGGAGCAGTAGCACAGTGGTAAGGTCATTTGCCTTGCACACAGATGACCTAGGATGGACTGTGGTTCAATACCCTGGCATACCATATGGTCCCCAAGCCAGGAGCGATTTCTGAGCACATAGCCAGAAGTAACCCCTGACTGTCACCAGGTGTGGCCCAAAAACCAAAAAAAAGGGGGGGACATGCTTAAAAATGTCATTCTCCTGGGCTCAATCCCCAGCACCACAAAAAATAAAAAAATATAATTCTCTAGCACCAATTAATTTAAGGAATTAGAGTAAATTTAATTACTAGCCACATTGTGGACTATACTTAAAAGCAAGTACTCTGTGCATAGTGCTTATTTAATGCCTACAAACAAATCACAGAGGTTAATTAACACAAGTCAAAGTTAAAGAGAAGGTGAAGACAATATCCAAACTGTATTTTAAAAAAGACTCTCGTTTTTGTACTGTGTCCTTTAATGACAAGAAGTCAAGACATATAACCAACCGAGCATTTGTCTCACAAACTGTACTACTCAAAAATAGGCTCCAATCTCTCTTTAACCTGGTTTACATAGCTGGGCTACTATAGAATAGTACTTCTGATAAAAGATAAATTTGGGACTAAGACTAGATATTCCAGAACTTATAGAAAATTCTAGTCAGGTAATGAAAAAAAAAAGTAGACATTATTGTAATAATATACAAAGACAATAGAGATGAGGGCTGGAAGGACTGGCCCACGATAGGAAGCTTACCACAAAGAGTGGTGATTGCAGTTAGAAAAATAACTACACAGACCACCATCATGACAATGGTAGTGAGTGAGAGAAATAGAATGCCTGTCTTGAATACAGGCAGGGGGTGGAAGAGGAGGGAGTTGGGGGCACTGGTGGTGGGAACGTTGCACTGGTGAAGGGGGTTATTCCTTTTATAACTAAACCCAACTACTAACATGTTTGTAATCATGGTGCTTAAATAAAAATATTTAAAAAAAAAAAGTTGTATACTTTGAATACCAGGTTTGTTTTCTTCCTCTCCTTGTCAACTCCTTCGCATATTCCAAATTTTAAGTTCACCTAACAACTTTCAACTTATTGAATTCACCTAACAACTCAAAAGATTACATATCTGAACCTCACATACTAGAGTACCAACCTCAGTCTGATTAGCATACTCCTAAATTTATAATTTTAAGTCATTAGAATGTTAATATATTCCTCTCAAGTTATTTTAAATCCTTGTGGTAGAAGGCAGAATATGGTCTCCTAAGTACAGGGGCAGGATTACATTCTGAGTATAGCCAAGTGTGGCACAAAATATACCATATAGTTTAAGAAATAAGTTACAATGCTTGCTTCAGCAGTACATATTCTAAAATTAAAACGATGCAGAGAAGATTAGCATGGCACCTGCGCAAGGATGACATGCAAATTCATAAAGCATTCCATATTTAAAAAAAAGAAAGATGTTACAAGAAATTAAACTGTGGACCAATACTGTTCTGGACAGAGAAACTTCATTTTTTTCCCACCTGCATGCCTACAATAGTTTGCTAATGCAAATTGCTTTTGAAGAAAAGTTCTATAGGTGCTGGAGAGATAGCAAAGTGTGTAGGGCGTTTGCCTTAGACTCGCCCAACCAAGTCTGATCATCGGCATCCCATGTAGTCCTGAGCCTGCTAGGAATAATTTCTGTGTGAAGAGCCAGGAGTAATCTAATCACCAATGGTGTGACCCAAAAATAAAAGATAAAAAAAAAGTTCTAAATTAAGAGAAATTTATAAAATGGATTTAATGGTAACAGGTCTCTTGAAAAATTGAGCTCAAGACCAGAGAAAAGGTACAGCGAGTCGGGTGTTTGCCTTACATGTGGCCAAACTGGAGTTGATTTCTGGCACCACATGTGATTCACTGAGCAACACCACGAGTGAGCATAGAGCTCAGAGTCAGGAGTAAGCCTTGAACATTGCCAGGTATGACCCATTAAAAAAAAAAAAATCAAAGAATTGCACTCAGTCAGAGAGACAATTACTTTGCAGGCAACCAACCTTATTCCTGTATCTGGCACTACATATCGTCCTCCAAGTACTGCCTAAGTCATCCCTAAGGGCAGGCCCAGGAATAGCTCTTGAGCCCTTCTGGGTATAGTCCAATCCAGCTCCTCAGCCTTCTTAATAAGAATTTAAAGCATCAAATTGGAAATATTTCAAACTATGTTAAAGTGCTTGTGCATTTGAAATCTTAACAGTATAAAAGTATTTAAAGATACTGGATATTTATTTTTATTATGGGTCATACAAATTCTTATAAAAGAAGACCGATATACTTGATGCAAAGTGACTTCTATCCAAATGCAATTATCATATTATCATATTAATATGCATAATATATCGAATAGGTTGCTGTTCTAAACTATTCCATCAATGCTTACAAGGTTTGAATTCTTCTGTAGTCCTTAACAAAATATAACTGCAACGTTTATTCATAAATCAAATATAGTCTAGAACCTCAATCTTTAGGAAAACAACTTACTTCCACCTAGTACTAAATGCCTTGTAGGATGTTCTCACTGGCAAGGCCAAAGGCTTCCCTTCCGCAAAAACTTGGCACGTAACATAGAGATCAGAGCACGTCTCTTGATACAGTCCTGAAAACTTCAACATTGGATCTTCTAGAACAGCTTTGTAACTCTTCTGTTCTCTCTTCCCTTCCAGACTTCCTCTGGAAAGAAGCAAAAGAATAATATTTAGAGTTTGAAATCCCAGGCTTTCTCTTCCAACCTATGTATTTCTTTGTATGCTGTTTGGTCTGTTTCTTTGCTTGCTTGCTGTCACTCTGGAGACACTTGTATTCTCTCCTAAGCACTTATTTCCTCTTTCTCTCTTCCCACACCTTTCAGAGCAAATCTCATTCAATAAAAACTACCATGTTTCACTAAATAAAAAAAGTTTGAAATCCTGAAGAAGAAAAAAAAAAAGAATAATATTTAGATATACATCTTTTTTTGTCTGGTTTGGGGCCACACCCAATGGTGCTCAAGGGTTGCTTAATCCTGGCTCTCAGAAATTATTCCCGGCAGACTTGGGAACAATATTTGATGCCGAGGATCAAACCTGGGTGTGCTACATGCAAGGCAAATGCCCTACCCACTGTACTATCCCTCTGGCCCTGAAAAAAAACACATACACACAATACCTAAGTTATTAGTTCATGTCAAAGTAGCTTCTGCTATCTGAACGTTTGTTTTTCTTTTGGGGCAACACCCACTGATGTTCAGAGGTTACTCCAGGCTCAGAAATGCACTCAGGAATTACTCTTGGTGGGTTCCTGAGACCATATGGGATGCCAGGGATTGAACACAAGGCTAGTGCCCTACTCACTGTGTGCCCTACTATCACATTAACATCTGATAAAGGTCTCCTAATACTTAACATTAAATAACCTCATCCTATTTTTGCCAACATAGTGCACAAATACAAAGGACACTTTATTAAATAATTTAAAACATTGTCTTAACATGTAGAGTATGTCAAATATTTTACCAGGCAGTTTAGATATTTTCTTATTTTTTTATAATCCTATTTTCAAAACTAAAAGGTTGAGGCTGCAGAGAGTACAAGTGTAGGGCACTTGCCTTGCATGAAACCAAGCTGGCATCCCCTATAATCCCTCAACACCGCAGCAACTAATTGATTGCAGAGCCAAGCATTACACAGTGTAGCCCAAAAACAACAACAACAAAAAAAAAAAACCTTATAAAGCAAAAACTCAGATATCAAGCTAATTACCCAGTGTCACAATGAACAGGACTGAAAATATACCCAGGACAGAGGTTTTTCCATTACAAAGTGATAAATCTAAAGTGTCTGGTGTATCTAACCTAGCTTGAGGTCAAGAGTTTAATATCCCAGATGTCTGAAATGAGTTTGAATATATAGGAGTTGGAAGCAAGAGATAATCTGTAATGAATGAAGAAAAAAGTAAATAGTAAAGTTAGAGAAGAAAAATTATCTGTCAAATTGCAAGTGCCTGATGTACCCGGCCAGTGTGGGTAATAAAGAAAGAAAAGTAGGTGGGACAAAGAAATGCCAAGTTGAGAGCAGTGTCTGAGACATAGTGGGTCATCAAAATCTACCCATTGAGGTATCTGATATGAATGGGATCATGGAATAATTTGGCATTGGTTACAGTATAATCAGCATGGATGCAAAGGGCTGAAAGCAAGATTACTGAGAAGTTTCAGAGACAAACTTAGAAAAAAGTAAACAAAGGGTATGCACTGGGTAATAAAAAAAATTGCCTGGACAAAATGTATTTAGCAGCTAGATTCAAAACCATTTGTGGATAATCAAGCATAAAATAAGTGTGTTCACATAATTTGACATTTTCTATCAGAATTAACTTCATGGGTCAATTACCAAATCAGAATGAGAAAATATATTAGAATTAAAAGGAATGAGTTAATGATGGGCTCAGGTTTTAAATTGTTTTAAAAGTAGCCTGGGGGGCCGGAGAGATAGCATGGAGGTAGGGCGTTTGTGGTGGTTCGAATCTCAGCATCCCATTGGGTCCCCCCAGCCTACCAGGAGCGATTTCTGAGAGTAGAGCCAGGGGTAACCCCTGAGCGAAACGATACCAGGTGTGACCCAAAAACAAACAAAAAAATGTAGCTTGGGAACTTCCTAAATGGCCAGGGGTCTCAAACTCGCGGCCCACCCTCTGTACATCATTTTGTGGCCCGCAGCCGGCCTTCAAATATCGAAGTATTCGCGATTACTCACTTACCATATTATCGCAATAGAAATCGCATTGGTAAGAAAAAAAATCACGGGGCCGGGGAGGTGGCGCTAGAGGTAAGGTGTCTGCCTTACAAGCGCTAGCCAAGGAAAGGACCACGGTTCGATCCCCCGGTGTCCCATATGGTCCCCCCAAGCCAGGGGCAATTTCTGAGCGTAGCCAGGAGTAACCCCTGAGCATCTAACGGGTGTGGCCCGAAAAACCAAAAAAAAAAGAAAAAAAAATCACATTAAACTTTCGCAAAGCCAGAGCAGTTCCGTTCGCGGTATGCCAATGTTTAATGCGATTTTTTGCGATTTTTTATTGCGAATATTCGGTAAGCGAAATCCCGTCTACGGCCCGGCCTCCCCCAGACTTTGCCTCCTGCGGCCCCCAGGTAAATTGAGTTTGAGAGCCCTGCTCTAGATAGTTCAATATTCAATTTGAAAGCCAGGAAATGAAACATGGAAATACAGGTGATTAAGACTACACAAAAAATATTTTTAAAAGGACTGTGGGGGAAAGAGAATCATAAAATCTGTACAGGTGTCTTCTGTTTATGATTCTAAACTGACATTTCCTGTAGCATCCCTCAAAAAAGCAATAATTTTCGGAAGGAAAAAACGTGAGAATGACAGTTTGCCAACGTAACCCAGGCTCAGGGTAACAAAATCCACTTTAACCTTTCTTTTAATGTTCACTAGTCTCAAAATCCGTTCCTACCAAGGCTGGGCAAGGACAGTGAAGGAGAGCCCTTTGACAAGTGCTGACATGACAGGTACAGTTTGGATGTCAGATTCGGGCATCACCTTCCATAAATATGTAAAGTATGACGCAAAGATATTTTAGTTCCGCCCTTTTTTTTAATCACTAACGGGTGAAAAGTATGGGTCTGTCACAGTCTAAAGCGACTTCTGGAAATAGAAGAGTCCAAAGTGCATCTCACAACTGTCAAAATATACTTATTGCATAGTGCGGGCAGGGAACTCTTTTCCCCAGGAACATGTGTCCCAGGCGGCATTCACAGACGCAAAGGATGCTGCGGCCGATTCTGCGTTCCTAGCGGTCACTGCAGAAAACGCCTCCCCAAAAATCCTTTCCTGGCACCTCTCTTTCCAACAGCCAGACCCTGGAAACAACCGGGGTGCCCTTCCACAGACGAATGGCGAAAGGAACTGGGGTACATATACGCGGTGGAATAATACGCAGCCGTCAGGAGATGAGGCCAGAAATCTCCTCGACCTGGACGGACATGGCAGTCAGAGGGAGAGCGGGACGCGGAATAGCGTCCCTCGTCCACGGGTGTTAAGGAAAGGACCAAGGGGGAGGCTGGCGGGTCCGGCTCGCTCCGTGACGCTCCCACCGAGAGCGGTGAGTGCGAGTGCGGCCGGAGCTCCGAACGACTGCGCTGCCGAGTGTCCAAGCAGGGGAACGGCTGGAGCGAGGCGCGCGGGGGCGGAGACGGGGCACGGAGACGGGGCACCGGACAGCGCGAGGCCGCGAGGCTGCGAGGCTGCAGGGCGCAGGGGTGTCCGTGCGTGGCTGAGCCCGGGATCGAGGCGTCCCGTCGAGGCTCGAGCTCCAGAGGAAGAGTGAGCGAGCGCCTCGCAGCCTCGGCCGGGCGGGTCCGACCCCACTCGCCCGCCCCCGGCCGCCCCCGGCCCGCTCCGGCCTCGCCTCGCCTCGCCTCGTCGCGCCTGCTCGGCGACCCCCGCCGACCCCTCCGCTCACGCCCGAGCCTCACATCTTGAGCTTGACGCTGAGGTCCAGGTCGCAGCTGTACACGTACGCGAACTTCTCCGCCTCCGCCATGGTCCCCGCGAAGGCCCGAGCCCCGAGCCCCGAGCCCCGAGCGAGCGAGCGAGCGAGCGAGCGAGCAAGCGCCGGCCGGCCAGGCAGCCCGGCACACCGGCACTTCCGGGTCCGCCCACGGCCCGGCCCGGCCCATGGGTGTCGGAAGCGGGGCGGAAGTCCCGCCCCCGGCCCCGCCCTCTCGCTCGCTCGGGTTCCGGCTCCGCGCCAGGCTTCCGGTTCCCACCCTAGGCGTCAGAAGCGAGTTTCCCTCCCGGGATACACAGGGAGCTGCTCCGGCGTGGGTTCAGGGGCCTTTGGCGACGCTCTGAGAGGAAGCCAGCGCGGGCGGGAAGGGAGCCTCGCCGGGCCGGGCTCAGTCGCAGCGCTCGAGACGGACAAGCCGAGGAGCAGCGCTTCTCCCCGCTCCCCTCGACCGGCGCTTCGACTCCGTGTCCCAGAGTCCCGAAGTTCCTCTTGCGCGTCGGATCCTCCCATTCGGCCCCGACCGGGCAGCGCCTTCCTCGCCGCCGCTTGCTGCCCACGTCGCCCGCGTCGCTGCCCGAGCGCCACGAGCCTGCGCTGAGCAACAGCCGCGTCTCCCGCACTCTCTCTCGCACTCAGACCCGCTTTCCTAGACTTCGTGCGCTTTCTGCTTTCCGGACACAGCGACCCCATGGCCGTTCAAAAGTGTTCCCCGCTTTTCGATTAGAGCGGCTCTGGCTAGAGTGGACTCTTCGGCTTGCCCTCCAGTTGGCCTCCTTCGTTTTGAACAGCTGTGACCTGGCGAAGCGCTGCTCACGTCCCAAGTCTTCCCGCCTTTGCTCACAGAGCGACCCCTCGTGGATAAGGCTGGCTTACTTGCTTAGTTCATGCACAAGTTCCTACTCGCCTAACGCAGCATGCTCAAACCGCCTTCCGACACGATCCATTCCATTTCCTAGACTGCAATTAGCAGTACTGTAGGACTCTTCCCTCCCTCCCCCGTTTCCTACTTTTTTTTGGCTACAAAATGTACTTCTGGCTCTGCTCTCAGGAGTCAATTCTGGGTGGCTCAGAGATGTGGTACCCCAGAGATCAAACTGGTCCAGCCTTGTGCAAGTCCAGACCTCCACCTGCTTTATGATATTTCCTGTACTTCCTTTTTGGTTACTTATCAGGTATGCCTGTTTCTGACCCTCACTCCCATCACTGGGCCTCACCTCGGGCCAATAAAATTTGCATCCTAAAGACCCAGACAAGTTTCCCCTGCCACTCAGTTTTCCGCAGAATAGACATAGCCAACTACATCTGCAACCATTTTCTCTTCCCCTCCTTTATTACAGTAAAACCAGTATCTACCTTTACTTGGAATTCTAACTCTTAGGAATGATCATCTTTTTTTTTAATATATTTTTATTTAAATAAATATTTAAGTAAATAAATGATTTAAATAAATGATTTGGGTTACAGTCATAACCAGAACACCCCCCCTTCACCAGTGCAACAGTACCCCTCCCCCTTCCCATCCCCTGCCTATATTCGAGACAAACAAGGAATGATCATCTTTATAGGAGCCTCCCATTATAACTTTTATTTTTCTCTTCTGCTCTTTTTTTTTTTTTTTTTTTTTTTTTTTTTTTTTTTTTTTGGTTTTTGGGCCACACCCGCTTGACGCTCAGGGGTTACTCCTGGCTATGTGCTCAGAAATCGCCCCTGGCTTGGGGGGACCATATGGGACGCCGGGGGATCGAACCGCGGTCCATTCTAGGCCAGCGCTTGCAAGGCGGACACCTTACCTCCAGCGCCACCTACCCGGCCCTCTCTTCTGCTCTTTCTCAGCATTTCATCTCGCCTCACCTCTTTGCTTTGAAAAAATTTTTCAAATATTTTTTGAAAAAAATATTTTGTCCAAGGGATATAGTTCAATAAAAGAGTCTTTACTTCATAAATGGATAACCCTAAGTTTTATCCTCGGTACCAAAAATAAATCTGCTCATTTAAAGTCACACTTCTGTTGACTTTTATGCATTGACACAAATTATATACCTGGGGTTCTACCTTTATTATTCATATATACTACCAGTTTAATTTTTTACTTCACACTTTATAAACTGCTTTCCATCTTAACTATCAACACATTAGTCCAGATATTGTTATTTTCTATCTAGCCTAATCTAGTAATGACTTGTTATTTGGGAAATGTAATATGGACAGAAACTAAATTGTACCTTTTTCTAGGTCTATCCATTAAAAACCAATTGCAATTTATTAAATTCTGCTTATCTCTTTAATTTAAATACAAGTCAGAAAAGAGATCTCAGTGGAGATCTCCAAGGCCCTTAGAAATACCAGATGCTATAGAGAGATCCAGAATCTTGACGCCGGAGAGGCATTGTAAAGGATAGTGTTCTTGCCTTGCCTATGGTTGACTTGGGTTCAGTCCCCAGCACCCCATTTGATCTCCCAAGCCCCCTCCACAATTGATGCCTAATCACAGAGCCAGTAGTAAGCAACTCTGGGTGTGATTTAAAAAAATCAAGAATCTGATTTACATTTTGGAAAAGCACCTACTTTATAGATTTGTGATGTGAATAAAAAAAATCAATCTTCTATAATGTCTGCGAAATTGAGGAATAGATTGGTAGTTAGCCTACCTTGTTTAATATACCTATTAGTTTACTTAGTCACATAAATTCTTTTCTAAAAGTCTCATCGTGCGACTCCTTTGTTAAAAAAAAAAACTTTCAATTTCTTTCCAGTATTATTTATTTATTTATTTTGATTGGGAGGTCACAACCAGCAATCTCAGGAATTACTCTGAACCCTGTGCTGGGAATCATACATGTCAGTGTAAGTTATTAAAACCTGGTCTTTCATGGAAAGCTTGTGCTCAGTACATTGAGCTATTTCACCAGTTCATCATCCCCATAATTTTAGAAGTAGAAATAGGAATTTCCAAAATGACAACAAAGGGAACTTTTAAGAGCTTCCCATAGTTAGAGTTGGCCACTTTCATTGGTGTTTGACTCAAATGCTGACAGAAATTTAAAAGATTTATGTTGATAAAAGAATAAATTTCAAATATTCCCCCAAATATAAATTGTTGACATAAGAAAGCTAGGTATAAGTGCTACTGATTTTGATTTGCTAGAATGCAATTTCATTTTCTCTAAATCTAAGTTGGAAGATACATCAAAACTAGAGAAACTATCAGTCATTCAGTCTTATTGTGGGACAGAGGGACACTTGTTGCATTAGACCAGGGGTCTTCAAACTTTTTAAAGTGGGGGCCGGATTACGGTCCCTTAGAGAGCTGGAGGGCCGGATTACAGTCCCTTAGAGAGCTGGAGGGCCCGGACTATATGAGCTACTAATTCCTACTCACACTGCACATATCTTATATAAATAAAATGAAAACCATTTATAAATAAACAGATCACGCACCAGTATTTCAGTGGGAACTGTGGGCCTGCTTTTGGCTAATGAGATGGTCAATGTCTGGTTCCATATTTGTACTGCCAGCCGTAGCAAGTGATGCAAGTGGGCATCAGTTAATCTTGATCTGGTTGGAGATTTCAAATGTTTCATTCTTGAAAAAGTCTGTTCACAGGCATAAGTGCTACCAAAGATGGTTACCATTTTGAGTGCATGGTTCCTGATATTTGGATATACACTGAGTGTATATGCTGGCAGGTATCTTGGCAACCAAACAGTGCTCACTGCTGGCGGGCCGATTAGACTCCTCTGTGGGCAACATGTGGCCCGCTGGCCGTAGTTTGAAGACCCCTGCATTAGACAAAATGCTTTGACTCTTTAGACTGGTTATTGCAAATTGTGAGTTAAAATTTCATGTTTATACATACTTGACCATCGCTGTTTGTTTATTTAATCTCTCTTGGATTAGGATCATGTGGTTGCTGCCCTTCAAATGAAAGTGGGCCCAGAATTTGTTTTTATTAACATTTTATTTTATATTTTGGGGCCACACCCAGTGGTGCTCAGGGATCATTCGTAGCTCTGCACTTAGAAATTACTCTGTATGGGATGCTGGAGATAAAACCTGGTCTGTCCTGAGTCAACAGCGTGCAAGGCAAATGGCCTATGGCTCTGCTATCACTCCAGCCCCACACTACACTATTTGTTTTTGTTTGTTTGTTTGCTTGTTTGGGGGCCACACCTGGTGGTGCTGGGAAGTTACTCCTGGCTCTGTACTCAGAAATTTCTCCTGGCAGGCTCAGGGATATAGGATGCAGAGGATTGAAACTGGGTTTAATTCATGGATTGAACACATCTAAGACAAAACATCCCACTATGCCCCGCAATTTGTGTTTGCCCTTTGCTTAACGTAGCTCCAATTTTTTTTTAATTTCCATGTTCTGGTGGAAAGCTTGCTACACATAGTGGAGGAAGCCAGTTAGGGCAGAGAAGAGACACAATATGACAATGATAGTTGGGAATGAGCACTCAGGACAAGAATTGGATGCTGAAAGGAGATAAAATGATCTGCATAATAGCCATTTAGTAACGATATTGCAAGCATGTTTTCTAAAAAGAAAAGAGAGAGGGAGAGAGAGAGAGAGAAAGAGAGAGAAGAAAAATGTCTGCCCCAGAGGCAGTCAGGAGAGAGAGCAAAGAGAGGAGAACTGGGGACATTGGTGGGAAGAAATGTACACTAGTGAAGAATGTTGGATGTTGTATGATTAAAACTCAATCATGAACATTTTGTAACTATGTATTTCATGGTCATTAAATTTAAGGATTTATTTATTTTAAAAGGAAAAAGACTGGGCCTGGAGAGATAGCACAGCGGTGTTTGCCTTGCAAGCAGCCGATCCAGGACCAAAGGTGGTTGGTTCGAATCATGGTGTCCCATATGGTCCCCCGTGCCTGCCAGGAGCTATTTCTGAGCAGACAGCTAGGAGTAACCCCTGAGCACCACCGGGTGTGGCCCAAAAACAAAAAAAAAAAAAACAAAAAAAAAAAAAAAAAAAAGGAAAAAGTCTTTTTTTTTTGCTTTTTGGGTCATACCTGGTGTTACTCCTGGCTATTCACTCAGGAATCGCTCCTGGCTTGGGGGACCATATGGGACGCCAGAGGATTGAACCATGGTCTGTTGTCCTAGGTTAGTGCATGCAAGGCAAATGCCCTATCTCTTGCGCCACCATTTTGACCCCAGAAAGACATTTTTTTAATTAATACAATATTATATTACCATTATTAATGTTCATGTACCCAATGTTGTATCTTCAAGAATATAAAATAAGCATTAGCAGACCTAATGCAAGACATTGACAGCAACACAATAATAAAAAACTTTAATTCCCCACATATAGCAATGGACAGATTATTCATGCAGAAAATCACCCTGGTAACAAATGCTTCCATGACAAATTAGATGAGATCAACTTAATAGATATGTACAGAACATTCAACTACAAAGCACCACATTCCTTTCAAGTGCTTGCAGAATAGTCCCAAAGATAGACTAAACATGACACAAAATAAGTCTTAGTAAATTTATGACAATTGAGAGTCCATTAAGTATATTTTCAGATTTATACAGCAGTATAAGTCTAGAAATAAACAAAAAAGAAAGAGGGGAAAACCATAAATGAAGAATAAACAAAATGTTACTGAACAACTACTGGGTCAGTGGGGAAATCAAGGGCAAAATCAAATATAAGCTGGAGATGCATGAAAATGAAGTCACAGTCTGTCCAAACCCCGATTTGTAGCATAATTAGTACTAACAAGTCATGTTTATATTAATACAGGTTTACCTCAGGAAATAAGAAAATAATGTATTTCAAATATTTTCACTAGTTACTAAAGAAACTAGAAAAAAAATAAAACCAAGATCAAAAATCAGTAGACACATAAAATAAGAAAACTAAAGAAATTAATGAAATAGTTATCAAAAGACAATCCAAAGATTCATAAAGCTGAGAGCTGGTTCTTTATAAAATTAATAAAATGGGCAAACTTTTAATCAGGCAGACTGAAAAACATAAATTAATAAAAATTGAAATAGATTATTACAACTCTACAGAAATTCAATCAATCATAAGAAAGTACTAAGAACAATGATATGGCAACAAATTAAATAACCTAGAATAAATGTACAAATTTTATAAGCAAAATATTCCAAGACTTAATAATAAGAATTACATAGAATGCCTATGTAGGTCATACCCATTGCAAGTAACAAAATAAGAAGAAAATTCTCCCCTGTTAAAAATATATATATTGGGGGCTGGAGAGATAGCATGGAGGTAAAGTATTTGCCTTGCATGCAGGACAGTGGTTCGAATCCTGACATCCCATATGGTCCACTGAGCCTACCAGGAGCAATTTCTGAGCACAGAGTCAGGAGTAACCCTTGACGCCTCCGGGTCTGACCCAAAAACAAAAAACTAAAACAAAAAAATATTTATTCCTTAATTGGTTCACAAGATTTACTAGTAATTCTATCAAACTTTCAATGAAGAATTGATACTCATACTTTTTTTAATATAATTTTTATTTTTATCATAGTGGTTTACATATTGTTGACAATAATATTTAGTTAAATATTTACATAACATCAGGGGGGATTCCCATCACCAAATTGTCCTCCCTACACCTCCGTTTTTGTCCTATCTCCCGTATCCTTTTCCCTCACCCCCAGGGCTGCTAGAATATGTAGTCCCCTATGTACCTATCCTACTACATAGTAGTCTTGCACCTGATTGGTCTAGGTGCCTCCCTAATTTCCCCCTCTAACTGGGAGGCAGGCCTAGCTAGTTCAATTTGCGTGGTTTTGTTTGAAGAAGAGAAAAGTAGTAAACTGGGGTAAAAGTCTAATACTCCGAAAGTGGGCGGAGTCCTTCTAGCGGCTCTTATCATCAATTGGAGGGGTGAAGGAGAAAAAGAAGATGAAACATTCCATCGGTACAAAAAAAAGTGTCTAATATCCAGTGAGGACTCCAATAATGGTAAGCACCACACACGCACAAAAAACAAACAAACAAATAAACAAACAAAACCACCATGGTCTTGAGATAAGAAACATGACATAGCCCGTAAAGAAAGAAAAAAGAAGAGAAAAAAATAGGTATAACTGGGGACAACAGCTTCAATAACAACACCCAAACAGAGAAATCGACCAAAAATAGTTAGGTAAGTAAAAATAATAATAACAATAATAAGTGAAGGTAAAAAAATAATATATAAAAAGTAAGCAATGTGTTGTGCTTTTTTTTTTCCCTCCTGCCCTGGCACAGTAAATATTGGGGTCATTCAAAAAGGAATTCACTTGGCCTAAGAGTTATGGGTTTCTCCGTCCTTGGAGTATATTGTCATGGGATCTACTATAGACTCTGTTCAGGATCATTTACTCTCCCGGAGGTCTTTTGTCATGTTTGGAAGACTTCTGTTCTGTCCTGGGTGGTACAATCAGACCTCTGTGTCTAGAGATCTCAGTATCTGCACGGATTCAGGGTTGGGACTTATTATGAAGTCAGTCTTTGTGGTTCAGGAGTTCTGTTCCCTCAGTGTCCTTTTAATCCATCTTCTGTGGTTGGTGGTCTTGGTCTTTGCACTGTACCTAGGATGGCACTTAGGATAGCGTCTTTCTTTGTGCTTCCAGAAGCCAGATTCCATTGCAATTGTCTCTGCTAGACCTTTGGAAGTGGGGATCATGGTTATTGTGCAGGTCATAGTTCAAACCCTAGACTAGGGCTTTTTTATTGGTCCCACGATATATACCATCTGGTCATGGTTCTAGCAGCCTGTCATCTGTAAATCGCGATCTTGGCTTTTGGATCTACCAAAGGGTGACAAGTCTTCTGATTTTGTCTTATTGTTAGCTGGTAAGGTAGGGTAACCTACTCTTAGGTCAAGTTGTTCTCATTTTCCTCATTGTCAGGATATCATATTGGAGCTGGCACTTGTTGGTGACCCTGCCGTATTAAGGCTGTCCTGCTGGGATTTGTTTCTTGTAGCTGTCGTGGAGAACTGTGCCAATTTATGTCTGGGATCCAGGGTTCAAGGCTGGACGGATTGGTATCTAATCACCTGAGGTCTAAGTTGATTCCACATGACATTTTTTCGAGGTTGGAGATATCCCTGTATTGTAAACAACTATGAGTTCCCATCTCTAGTAGATAAGAGCTCTTTTTTGTATGTAAGATTTCCCCTTTTTTTAATGTGCCTTTGCAGGGGGAAATGGCGCTATATTATATTGTCGGTGCATTTGGGGGTGGACAAAGGGGAAAACAAAAACAGGTCACATATCCAGAAAAGGTAAAAAAAATAAATAAATAAAATAAAATAAAATAAAAATATATATAAATAAATAAAAAAAATAAAAATAAAAAAATAAAATTATATATATATATGAGTAAAATATATGTGTTCACATATGTATATGTAGGACAGACACATTTAAAAAAATATAGTAAAAAAAACAACAACAACGAAATAAAGAAGTATTTAAAGGACCACAGTGATGCAATAGACTACCTTACATTTGGGGAAAAGCAGGTAAAGAGGTGGTGTAATACAGGTCTTATGCTTATGTTGGAAGTACAGTTTTTCCCATAGTCTTTTGGGTTTTTCTTGTGGTGTGTGGGTTCCCAGGAACCTTTCCATCATGCCCCCTGACCTTCTTCAGATTGGCAAAAGGTTTGCGGCAGGGAGGTCCTAGAAGAGATCTTGCATTGGGGCTACTTTTGGGAGTAAGACCAGTTTCAAGTAACAGTCCACGTTAGGGGGAGTTGATAGGGAGGGCCGCACAGCATGAGTCCGCAGGGGAGTTGGCTGCCTTTTCTTGCAGGAGACCAGGTGTGGGTTTGACTGGGTGTCCCTTCGCTTGGGTGCTGGGTACTGGTTCGTTGGGGTAGGAGGTCAATCTTGTTGCCTAATAGATTAAGGACTGAGGGTGAAGAGTTTTAATATGGTGGGAGGTCTGGATGGGATTGAGGGGTGGAGGGATAGTTGGATTTCCAGAGGGGGAAAAGGGTAAGGTATATGGAAGGGGTAGGAAGGGAGAAAAGAGAAAATACATTAGAAAGAAAGGGAGAAGAGGAAGGGAAAAAAAAGTAAAGAATAAAAAAAATATAAAAGAAAGTGGTGAGAAGAGAGGAGAGAATAGCAAGGAAATGCTAGTTTGCTTGAATGTTTTTGATGAATAGAGCAAGTAGTTTGAGTCTGTACGTCGCAGTTACTGCTTTGGTGGTCTGACTGGTCACGTGCTTCAATCCCTAAAAGATGGTATAACCTAGAGATAAAAGTGTATGTTAAAGAGTTTTCTCGGGGTCATCTCGTAGTGCAAACTAGGTATGGTATCTTGTGTGGTATCCCGAGCTGCCATCTTAGCTTGTCCGCCCTTTGTATCCAAGAATGCCTGTGGACAGAAAAGCTGAGAGGTTATTTTAAATATAGTAACATAAAGGCATTAATACGTAGTGTTATGGGAGGTTTCCATTGGAGTCAGTAGTTTGTCGTGGTATTCTTTACCTGTGTTCCTGTATACGATCTCTAAGGGATTATTGTGGGCCTTTGTTGTAGAAGGTTGATTACATACCTGTTCTCTCTATGCTGCTGTTTCTGGTGTTGCTGTTTTCTTTGTGGTATAATGTGTAGTCAAGAGTTTGCGTTGTTCCTTTTTCATGTATTTTGGGCACTGCTCCCAGGTTTATGTTGAATATTACAGTGTTTGGAGTTTCTACCCTGTTAGACCCTGTTATTTGATTGTTAAGTATCAGTTGTGTTTGAGATGTATGTTCTATGTGCTTCAGAATACTGCTACCATTCTGTGTTTATCTTTTGTCTTCTGACTTACTTCGTTTAACATAACATGATCTAGGTCCATCCATGTTGCTGCAAAGTCTGTGATTGTATCGTTTCTGACTGCCATGTAATATTCCATTGTATATAGATACCACATCTTAATGATCCATTCATCTGTTGTTGGACATCGCGGTTGGTTCCAAGATTTGGCTATTATACTGAGTGCTGTGATAAATAGTGGGGTGCACACGTATTTTGGAATGAATGTTCTTCCAACTTGGGGGTATATTCCTAGGAGAGCAATTGCTGGGTCAAATGGGAGCTCAATTCTGAGTTCTTTGAGCACTCTCCAGACTGTTCTCCATAGGTGTTGGACTAGGGGGCATTCCCACCAGCATAAACAATTAAGACAAACAATTAAGATGCTAATATTTTTGTTTGTTTGAGGGCTATGCCTGGCTGTGCTCAGATTTACTCCTGGGTCTGTGCTCAGAGATAACTTCTGGGTGTTCTTGGGAAATCAAGTGCAGTGTTGAAGATCTAAGCTGGGTTGGCCAAGTGTAAAAGGCAAGTGTCTTAGCCCCTACCTTGTTTCTGGCCCTAAAAGACATTAATATTTTAAATATTATTAAGAAAGTAAACTAGACACTTGGGGGCCTCCCCAGGCATCCCCTGACGGCTTGCCTCGGCTGAGGCGTGTCTCGCTGAGGCTGTGTTTTCTGTTGGAGTTGTGGATTGTGCTGGTTTCCTTTGCTTGGCAGACACTTGGGGGCCTCCCCAGGCATCCCCTGACGGCTTGCCTCGGCTGAGGTGAGTGTTTGGGGGCCGGAGTTGCGGATCAGGCTGACTGCTGGACCCCTAGGCCCGGCAGATATTTTGGGACCTCCCCCAGCCTGCATCAACCTGGGAACTTTGACCACCTTCAGCATTAATCTCTTCAAGGCGTGTCTCGCTGAGGCTGTGTTTTCTGTTGGAGTTGTGGATTGTGCTGGTTTCCTTTGCTTGGCAGACACTTGGGGGCCTCCCCAGGCATCCCCTGACGGCTTGCCTCGGCTGAGGTGAGTGTTTGGGGGCCGGAGTTGCGGATCAGGCTGACTGCTGGACCCCTAGGCCCGGCAGATATTTTGGGACCTCCCCCAGCCTGCATCAACCTGGGAACTTTGACCACCTTCAGCATTAATCTCTTCAAGGCGTGTCTCGCTGAGGCTGTGTTTTCTGTTGGAGTTGTGGATTGTGCTGGTTTCCTTTGCTTGGCAGACACTTGGGGGCCTCCCCAGGCATCCCCTGACGGCTTGCCTCGGCTGAGGTGAGTGTTTGGGGGCCGGAGGTGCGGATCAGGCTGACTGCTGGACCCCTCGGCCCGGCAGATATTTTGGGACCTCCCCCAGCCTGCATCAACCTGGGAACTTTGACCACCTTCAGCATTAATCTCTTCAAGGCGTGTCTCGCTGAGGCTGTGTTTTCTGTTGGAGTTGTGGATTGTGCTGGTTTCCTTTGCTTGGCAGACACTTGGGGGCCTCCCCAGGCATCCCCTGACGGCTTGCCTCGGCTGAGGTGAGTGTTTGGGGGCCGGAGCGCGGCCGCTCCGCCGCGCTTCGCGGCCGCGCACTCCACCTCGCCAATGAGTACCACCACAACACGTAGAAAAACCCACAGCGTAAGCGAGACAATGGGGAGACTACGCAGACCAACTTCAACCATAGAGAATGAAGATGGAAACTCTGATGACCCAACAACGACCAACTACCTAAGCAGTCTTTCAGAAATGGAGTTTAGAGACGAAATATGGAGGTTGCTAACAGATATCAAAGAAAGTATAAATCAGTGCACTAATAAAAATCAAGAGAATATGAAGATAGAAATCAGAAAACTCCAAACTGAAATATCAGATCAGATAACAGGTCTGAAAAACTCAATAGACGAATTGAAGAACATAATGGATGAGTTTTCCAACAGGTTAACAGCAGCTGAGGATAGAATTAGTGCTTTAGAAGACGAGATGCATAACAACTTTACACAGCAGAAGAGATTAGAAAAAAGCCTCAAATCAAATGATCAGACAATGGAAAATTTACTCAAAGAATATGAGAAGATGAAAATAGAAGTCTTTGACAAGCTCAACAGAAACAACTTCAGAATCATTGGAGTCCCAGAGACCCAAGAAGAAAATCTTCAGGAAGAATCAATGGTTAAGAACATCATCACAGAGAAACTACCAGAGCTAAAGAAAACATGTGACCAAATCCTGCATGCCCGAAGAGTACCAGCTAAAAAAGACCCCAGTAGAAACACCCCAAGACACATCCTAGTCACCATGATGAAACCCACCGATAGAGATAGAATACTGCAAGCAGCAAGATCGAAAAGGGAAATTACATTCCACGGAGCATCCTTGAAATTTACAGCAGACCTGTCACCAGAAACACTCAAGGCCAGAAGGCAGTGGTGGGACGTAGTGGCAAAACTCAATGAAATAAATGCTTCGCCAAGAATATTGCACCCAGCAAAACTAAGTTTCAGGTTTGACGGATGTATACACGGCTTCACAGATAAACAACAGCTCAAAATCTTTGCAGACTCAAAACCAGCCTTAAAAGAAAAACTGAAAGATCTACTCTAAAAACAAGACAGAACAAAAAACACACCAAACTTCTACACAAAGATGGCAATAAATCCCATGACAATTATTTCTCTCAATGTCAATGGACTAAATGCACCAGTTAAGAGGCACAGAGTGGCGAAATGGATCAAAAAACTGAAGCCAACCTTCTGCTGTCTACAAGAAACTCACCTGAATAGTCAGAATAAACATAGACTCAAAATAAAAGGCTGGAGGAAAATCATTCAAGCAAACAACACCCTTAAAAAAGCGGGGGTGGCCATACTAATATCAGATGACACAAACTTTATACTCAGAAAAGTTGTAAGGGACAAAGATGGATATTATGTACTAATCAAGGGATTTGTACAGCAAGAAGAAATCACTCTCCTAAACATATACGCACCGAATGAGGGTCCAGCAAAGTATTTAATACAATTGTTGACAAATCTGAAGAAGGATATCAATAATAACACAATAATTGTGGGAGACCTCAACACAGGCTTGTCAACACTTGATAGGTCAACCAAATGGAAACCCAACAAAAATATACTAGACCTGCAAAGAGAAATGGATGAAAGAGGCCTAGTAGATATATATAGGGCACTCTATCCTCAGAAACCTGGATACACATTCTTTTCCAATGTACATGGATCATTCTCCAGGATAGATCATGTGCTGGCACATAAAACATACCTCCATAAAATAAAAAAGATAGACATTTTGCAGGCTGCCTTTGCTGACCACAAGGCTCTGAAGTTAGATGTGAACTGCAAAGGGACACAGAAGAAAAAAATTAACACCTGGAAGTTAAACAGCCTCATACTCAATAACCAGTGGGTCCGAGATGAAATCAAGGAGGAAATCAAAAGGTTCCTGGAAACAAATGACAATAAAGACACAAACTATCAGAACTTATGGGACACAGCAAAAGCAGTACTGAGAGGAAAATTTATAGCTTTGCAAGCACACATCAGGAAGGAAGAAGGAGCTTACCTGAGTAGCTTAATGACACAGCTAATAGAACTAGAAAGTGCTCAACAAAAGGACCCAAAAATAGGGAGACAGAAGGAAATAACAAAGCTGAGAGCAGAAATCAACGAAGTGGAAACCCAAAAAACAATCCGAAAGATCAACGAAAGCAGAAGTTGGTTCTTTGAAAAAATAAACAAGATTGATAGACCATTGGCAAAACTCACAAAGCAAAAGGAAGAGAGAAACTTGATAACGCGTATTAGAAATGAAAAGGGGGAGATCACTACAGATACTGCAGAGATTCAAAGGGTATTCAGAGAATACTTTGAGAAACTCTATGCCACTAAATATGAGAACCTGGAAGAAATGGATAAATTTCTGAACTCATATAACCTTCCACGGTTGAATAAAGAAGAGGTAGCATATCTAAACACCCCCATCACTATTGAGGAAATTAAAACTGTAATCAAAAATTTACCCAAAAACAAAAGCCCAGGCCCTGATGGATTCACGAATGAATTCTTTCAAACCTTTCAAGAGGAACTACTACCAATTCTGGCCAGGCTCTTTTATGAAATCGAAAAAACAGGAATACTTCCAAATAGCTTTTATGAAGCCAACATCACCTTAATACCAAAACCTGATAGAGATGCTGCCAAAAAAGAAAATTACAGACCAATATCCCTGATGAACACAGATGCAAAGATCCTCAACAAAATCCTGGCGAACAGGATCCAGTGCCTCATCAAGAAGATCATCCACTTTGATCAAGTAGGTTTCATCCCAGGAATGCAAGGATGGTTTAACATCCGTAAATCTATCAATATAATACACAACATAAACAACAACAAAAATAAAAATCACATGGTCATATCAATAGATGCAGAAAAAGCATTTGATAAGGTTCAACACCCATTCTTGATGAAAACTCTCAGCAAGATAGGAATAAAAGGAACCTTTCTCAATATAGTCAAAGCCATCTACCAGAAGCCAGTGGCAAATATTATCCTCAATGGAGAAAAACTAAAATCCTTTCCTCTAAATTCTGGTACAAGACAAGGCTGTCCTCTCTCACCACTCCTATTCAACATAGCACTGGAAGCACTTGCTATAGCGATTAGGCAAGAAAAAGATATCAAGGGAATCCAGATAGGAAAGGAAGAAGTCAAGCTCTCACTGTTTGCAGATGACATGATACTCTACTTAGAAAACCCTAAAGACTCTACCAAAAAGCTTCTAGAAATAATAGATTTGTATAGCAAAGTGGCAGGATACAAAATTAACACACAAAAATCAATGGCCTTTTTATACACTAATAATGATAGGGAAGAAATGGACATTAAGAGAACAATCCCATTCACATTAGTTCCACACAAACTCAAATATCTTGGAGTCAACCTGACTAAAGATGTGAAGGATCTATACAAAGAAAACTACAAAACACTGCTCCAAGAAATAAGAGAGGACACGCGGAAATGGAAACACATACCATGCTCATGGATTGGCAGGATCAACATCATTAAAATGGCAATACTTCCAAAAGCATTGTACAGATTTAACGCGATTCCTCTAAAGATACCCATGACATTTTTCAAAGAAGTGGATCAAATACTTCTGAAATTCATCTGGAACAACAAACAACCTCGAATAGCTAAAGCACTCCTTGGGAAAAGGAATATGGGAGGCATTACTTTCCCCAATTTTAAGTTGTATTACAAAGCAACAGTTATAAAAACAGCATGGTATTGGAATAAAAACAGACCCTCAGATCAGTGGAATAGGCTTGAGTACTCAGAGAAGGTTCCTCAGACATATAACCACCTTGTTTTTGATAAAGGAGCAAAAAATCCTAAATGGAGCAGGGAAAGCCTATTCAACAAGTGGTGTTGGCACAACTGGTTAACCACTTGCAAAAAAGCGAACTCAGACCCCCAGCTAACACCATATACAAAGGTAAAATCCAAATGGATTAAAGACCTTGATATCAGAACTGAAACTATAAGGTATATAGAACAACATGTAGGTGAAACACTCCAGGACATTGAGACTAAAGGCATCTTTAAGGAGGAGACAGCACTTTCCAAGCAAGTGGAAGCAGAGATAAACAGATGGGACTATATTAAGCTGAAAAGCTTCTGCATCTCAAAGGAAATAGTGCCCAGAATACAAAGGCCACCCACTGAGTGGGAGAAATTATTCACCCAATACACATCAGATAAAGGGCTAATATCCAAAATTTACAAGGTACTGACAGAACTATACAAGAAAAAAACAACTAACCCCATCAAAAAATGGGGAGAAGAAATGAACAGACACTTTGAAAAAGAAGAAAGGCAAATGGCCAAAAGGCACATGAAAAGATGTTCAACATCACTAATCGTCAGGGAGATGCAAATCAAAACTACTATGAGGTACCACCTCACGCCACTGAGATTGGCACACATCACAAGAAAGGAAAACAAGCAGTGCTGGCGGGGATGTGGAGAGAAAGGAACTCTTTTTCACTGCTGGTGGGAATGCCGTCTAGTACAACCTTTATGGAAAGCGATATGGAGATTCCTTCACAAACTGGAAATTGAACTTCCATACGATCCAGCTATACCACTCCTAGGAATATACCCAAGAAACACAAATATACAATACAAAAAACCCTTCCTTACTCCTATATTCATTGCAGCGCTATTTACAATAGCCAGACTCTGGAAACAACCAAGATGCCCTTCAACAGATGAGTGGCTGAAGAAACTGTGGTACATATACACAATGGAATACTATGCAGCCATCAGGAGAGATGAAGTCATGAAATTTTCCAATACATGGATGTACATGGAATCTATTATGCTGAGTGAAGTAAGTCAGAGGGAGAGAGAAAGACGCAGAATGGTTTCACTCATCTATGGGCTTTAAGAAAAATGAAGGACATTTTTAACAATATCTCAGAGACAAGAGAGATGAGGGCTGGTAGGTGCAGCTCAGGACATGCAGCTCATCACATAGAGTGATGAGTGCAGTTGCAGAGATGACTACACTGAAAACTATCATAAAATGTGAATGAATGAGGGAAGTAGAAAGCCTGTCTCGAGTACAGGTGTAGGGGGGTGGGGAGGAGGGAGATCTGGGAAATTGGTGGTGGGAATGTTGCACCGGTGAAGGGGGGTGCTCTTTACATGACTGTAATCATACAACTATAATCATGTTTGTAATCACGGTGTTTAAATAAAGATAAAAAAAAAAAAAAAGAAAGTAAACTAAATAAACTTGAGACATCCTACTGGAAGCCACTTGGACAATTTTCTTTAGAAGGAAGCCAATATGTTCAATTCTGTTAGTTTCCCCCAGGAAAGTGATGATTAGCAAGAAAAAAATACAAGTTTCATTTATGCTTTTCTTACATCGACAGTGTGCTAAGTCTCCTATTTGTAGATTCAGTATATGGTTAAGTGGGTAAATAAAATTGAGAGAGAGAAAAAAGGGGACTAGTAGAACCATAGAGTTAATCCTTACCTTCCCCAATTTTATGCCTAAAGACCCCTGACATGATTTGAATCTTAAAGTGAATCCAGAAACTCCCTTATGTCTTGTTTTCTTTTTCCTTCATCCCACACCCCATGACTCAGAGGTTATATCGTACAGTGGCAATTTCCATCATTTCGAAGCTGGGCTGCTTCTTCATGTAAATCCGTATTTTAACAAAGAGAAAGAGAGGAAAAGAAGAGGGGGGAGAGAGAGATGGAGGGAGAGAGACGGAGGGGGTGGAGAGAGAGAGAGACAGACAGAGAGAGAGAGAGAGAGAGAGAGAGAGAGAGAGGTGGGGTAGGGTCATTCTCTGACCTCAGGCAATCATCCTTCCCACTGAGCAGTCCCAGAACTCGACCCAGGCTAACACAAACACATCTGCCCATCTGCAGCTACCTAGCCTTCTGCCTTTTGAAGAAGAGACTTTCTCCAGTGCCTGCCTAATGAGCACTGCCTGCCGCTCTCTCTAGCTGACTTTTACCCAGTGAAGAGTTCTCTGCGCAAACATTTTGCTCTTCTCACTATTTTGCACTTCAAGAATTTAGGAAGCTTCAGGGGAAATAATGATTCAGGATTATTTTTTTCCTCCCTCCATTTTGATGAGTATTTGCTTTCCCTATAGGAAGCATAGAAGCACCTTGAAAACACTCACACTGCTTTAGGCATGGGGTTCTCAGGGAGCAGGGATGTGTTTCATTGAGCCGGGCAGGGGCACAAAATAATCTTTTGCAGCACCAAATTAGGAGCACACCCTTGTGGCTTCCCTCAAGGCCACGCAGTCCTGCTAGGCTCAGAGAGGGAGAGAGGGGAGAGTAAAACCTTCAAGTGTTTTGTATCATTCTCAGTCAGAACCATTGTGCTTGCCTCTGCTTTCCCCTGTTCTTCTCGACAGGCCTCCCAAGGCCTTTACTTACAGTTCCTCTCTTTTGCCTGGGATGCATTATTCAGATGAAATAGGAAATGCTCCAACCTGTAGCTCTGACCCTTTTTTTAACTCCTCAGTCCAACACACATACACACAAACACACAGACACACAGACTCTCTCTCTTCCTCTCTTCTCTCTCTTCCTTCCTTTCTCTCTCTTCCTTCCTTTCTCTCTCTTCCTTCCTTTCTCTCTCTTCCTTCCTTCCTTTCTCTCTCTCTTCTTTCCTTCCTTTTTCTCTCTCACTCTCTCTCCCCATTCCAGTTGAGTCAACCTTAAATTTCTCTAATTACAGAGGAAAGTGTAAACGGTAGCTCATATCTTAATAAATAAAAACACCTCCCATACACACCACCACCAACAACAATAACAACAAACCTGGTCCATAGAGGATTGAGAAGGGAAGTCACAGTGGCAGACTGACAGCATGAGTCTAGTTACACAATAATCACAGTCTAAAATGTATGTCTCTCTACCCCTAAATGTAACATCTCCTAGAAGACTGTTTCCTTTCAAATAGATCTTTTGGTTCATAATTTCCAGGCACACTTCATTTACTTCCAGACTGGGAGGATGATTAGATATTCACTCCAAGCAGATTAATACTTCCCTAACCCTTTCTCCTTCACTCCCTTTGGAACAATGATCATCTTATCCATTCGGTAAAACAGACATAGAAGATATAGGGCCCTTATGGCATTAAAGAAACTATAAAAATATTTTCATTTCTCTTAGTGGAATGAAATGTGACTTTTCAGGACTCTTGACATAAATACAAAAATTAGAAAATGCATTAGTAACAGTGAATATAATTCAGATTTTATTTTATTCATTTAATTCTAATTCTAAAAGAAATGAAAATATTTTTCTAGGGACTCAAGGAAAGATGGTAGTATTTGACCTCACTTGTGTGCTTGTGTTGAGGGTGAAATGGGGGAAAAAGCATGTTCTGATGTTCTGAGATGTTTTGGGGACATCTGCTTTTCTAACCTGGGTTTTCTGTTTAAGAGGGCTCTGCTTTGTTACACTACGTGGGAAGGTAAAGTGGTATAAAATTCTTGTATATCATATATATTCATCTGAGGCTGCACAGAGGAACCTCAGAAACTTGAAGCCTCTGCTCTATCCCAATTACAGTTGACCCAGGCCTCTTCTCTCCATCACTTCCTGATATATCAGTTTAAGTCCTTAGGGAGCATAAGAGCCTAATGGATCTTGAGATTTGGAGAAGAAGGCCAAAACTGGGAAGTGTTTCCTATGAGGCTCCTTTTTTGGTTAGCTTCTTTTCTATTTTACCCTTTTTATTTTTTTAAGGTAACTTTCTTTTTGCTAAATTAGCAGCAAGAACCCCAAACTTACTGTTTCTCAGAATCAACAGTAAAGAAATCTGCACTACTGATAATGTTTGGAGTTTTTCTCTCTCTGGGATTATAGGCCTTTTCACAATGCTGATACACGGTTTTTAGCTATGTTAGTTCTGTAATGTTAGTTCTGAATGTTTTCATAATATTCCCCTGATAGTTCAAAGCAGAGAAAGATTTATTTTAAAGGGAAAAAAGAGATCATTATTTCAGCCCCAGAGTCACAGTTAAGAAAGGAAGCTTGGAATGTGTAAATGCAATACTCCCAGTTCAAACTCCAAAGCACCTCAGATTTTGCTCAGTTCTATTTATTTATCATTTCAATTACAGGGAAGATCTGTTGCTACAGAAGCCATATTGTATCTGTTTTCCAACGAAGAAAAAGCAGTCTAAGGCAATTTAATCTTTTAATTCTTACACATGTGAAGACATTTATTTTTTACTGAAATGTTATAGAAAAGAAAGAATTTTACTTACAAGCAAGTTTTTTTTTTAAACTCAAATCATCGTACTCAAAAAATTGGTTGTTCATGTTTTGGGAGTATCCTTATACCCTTTTCTAGTGAAGCTTAGTTATTATACCTGCAAATGATAAAAAGATGGATTATTATTTTGTGTGTGGGATGCTAAGGATTAAACCCAGGTTTTTACACATATGAGACATTCAAAACATCCCAGCATCTCAAATTCACTCCTTTTTTTTTTTATTTAAACACCTTGATTACATACATGATTGTGTTTGGGTTTCAGTCATGTAAAGAACACCACCCATCACCAGTGCAACATTCCCATCACCAATGTCCCAAGTCTCCCTCCTCCCCACCTGACCCCCGCCTGTACTCTAAACAGGCTCTCCATTTCCCTCATACATTCTCATTATTGGGACAGTTCAAAATGTAGTATTTCTCTTACTAAACTCATCACTCTTTGTGGTGAGCTTCCTGAGGTGAGCTGGAACTTCCAGCTCTTTTCTCTTTTGTGTCTGAAAATAATTATTGCAAGAATGTCTTTCATTTTTCTTAAAACCCATAGATGAGTGAGATAATTCTGAGTTTTTCTCTCTCTCTCTGACTTATTTCACTCAGCATAATAGATTCCGTGTACATCCATGTATAGGAAAATTTCATGACTTCATCTCTCCTGACAGCTGCATAATATTCCATTATGTATATGTACCACAGTTTCTTTAGCCATTCGTCTGTTGAAGGGCATCTTGGTTGTTTCCAGAGTCTTGATATGATAAATAGTGCTGCAATGAATATAGGTGTAAGGAAGGGGTTTTTGTATTGTATTTTTGTGTTCCTAGGGTATATTCCTAGGAGTGGTATAGCTGGATCATATGGGAGCTCGATTTCCAGTTTTTGGAGGAATCTTCATATCGCTTTCCATAAAGGTTGAACTAGACAGCATTCCCACCAGCAGTGGATAAGAGTTCCTTTCTCTCCACATCCCCGCCAACACTGTTTATTCTCATTCTTTGTGATGTGTGCCATTCTCTATGGTGTGAGGTGGTGTCTCATCATTGTTTTGATTTGCATCTCCCTGAAGATTAATGATGTGGAGCATTTTTTATGTGTCTTTTGACCATTTGTATTTCTTCTTTGTCAAAGTGTCTGTTCATTTCTTCTCCCCATTTTTGGATGGGATTAGATGTTTTTTTCTTGTAAAGTTTTGTCAGTGCCTTGTGTATTTTGGAGATTAGCCCCTTATCTGATGGTTATTGGGTGAATAGTTTCTCCCATTCAGTGGGTGGCTCTTGTATCCTGGGCACCATTTCCTATGAGGTGCAGAAGCTTCTCAGTTTAATGTATTCCCATCTGTTAATCTCTGCTTTCACTTGCTTGGAGAGTGCAGTTTTCTCCTTGAAGATGCCTGTAATGTCCTGGAGTGTTTTGCCTATGTGTTGTTCTATATATCTTATGGTTTTGGGTCTGATATTGAGGTCTTTGCCCCCCAGAGACCCCTGTGGGCTGCTGGGGAGGCCTGTGTGAGGTTCTGTCCTTTGGCTTGGCGTTTGGGCGTGCCCCTCCCACCAGAGACCCCTGTGGGCCGGCTGGGGAGGCCTGAGTGAGTTTCTGTCCTTTGGCTCGGCGTTTGGGCGTGCCCCTCCCCTCAGAGACCCCTGCGGGCCGGCTGGGGAGGCTTGTGTGAGGTTCTGTCCTTTGACTTGGCATTTGGGCGTGCTCCTCCCCCCAGAGACCCCTGTGGGCCGGCTGGGGAGGCCTGAGTGAGTTTCTGTCCTTTGGTTCGGTGTTTGGGCGTGCCCCTCCCCCCAGAGACCCCTGTGGGCCGGCTGGGGAGGCCTGTGTGAGGTTCTGTCCTTTGGCTTGGCTTTTGGGCGTGCCCCTCCCCCCAGAGACCCCTGCGGGCCGGCTGGGGAGGCCTGAGTGAGTTTCTGTCCTTTGGCTTGGCGTGTGGGCCTGCCCCTCCCCCCAGAGGCCCCTGTGGGCCGTCTGGGGAGGCCTGAGTGAGTTTCTGTCCTGTTGCTCGGCGTTTGGGCTGGCCCCTCCCCCCAGGGTGGTGCCTAGAAAGGCAAGTTGAGCGACCCGAATAGACGGGGGAGATAGGGAGATAGGGGAGATAGGGCCAGCCATCTGGACTTGCAGGTGACCTAGAGCAGTCCACCCCCCTGGACCCTGGAGTGGACCAGGGTCTCCCCAAGGGCGTGGACAGAGCCTGCAGGGTCGAACTGAGGGAACTCATTTAAGGGAGTCTTGGAGGGGGCGGAGCTCCATTGAATCCCAGAGAAAGGAGGGTGGATTGAGAACTAGGCTCAATAGCGCCAGTAAACATTGTGGCCAGGAGTGGAACTGTACCACTGACAGAAATAAGGAGCAGAAAAGGGACAAGACCCACTGCAGGAAGGCTGAACTCTAGGTAGCAAAGGGGAGGGGAAAGGGCTAGGTTCAACAAACTCACCCAAAAGCCCGTCTAGAAACACCTTCAGGAAGGAGACCAAAGCAGGCCGAAATTAGAAGCCACAGCACTCCAAAACACACCATTAAATACAAAGAATTATGCGTAAATCAAGGAGATCTCTTATAACTGGAGACACCATGACAAGCCCTATCAAGTTTCCAAGTCCACCAAAACGTGCAGATCCAGGGGAAGAAGACCTAAAAGCGGTCATGAGGAAGGAAATGCAAGAATTACTAAAACAAATGAAAGAAACCCTAGCAACCGAGTATAAGAAATCCATGGACGAACGAATCAGCCAAATTAAAGAAGAAATGTCAAAGAATATGAGAGATTCCATACAAAAAGAAGTGAAGGAGTTAAAAGACAAAGTAGCAAGCCTTACGAGTAGAAACACAGAGTTGGAGAAGCACATCGAAGAACTCGAAGGAAAACTGCAATCAAAAAATGATAAAGAAACCAACAAAGAAATAAAAGGCAAAGCACTGGAAGGAAAAATCCAATATCTAATGAAGAAGGACAAAAGAAACAATCTAAGAATTGTGGGTATACCAGAAGGAGAGGACATAGGGAAAGGGGAAGAACAGGTGGCCAGGGAGATAATAACAGAGAACTTTCCCACCCTCTGGAAAGATAATTCAGGACAAATCCAAGAAGTCAAGAGAGTCCCTAATAAAATAGACCCTAATAAACCCACACCAAGACATATAATAATCCAAATGGCAAAAAACAAAGATAAAGAGGAACTCCTGAAAGCAATAAGGGAGAAAAAAACCTCAAGTACAAAGGAAAGGACATAAGAATCAAACCAGAACTCCCATTTGAAATAATTCAAGCAAGAAGATAGTGGAATGACATATTTAAACGACTGAATGAAAGAAATTTCAAACCCAGGGTCCAATACCCAGCAAAACTATCATTCATATGGGAGGGCAGACTAAAAACATTCTCAAACATGAGCGAACTTGAACTATTTGTGCAAACTAAGCCGATCCTAAGCGACTTACTCAGAGACGAATTACACAATCCAAACCCCCGATTGTAACAACAACCACTCCACACAATACAACTGCACAACAGTCCTCTCTATCAATAATTTCCCTAAATGTTAACGGACTAAACTCTCCAATTAAAAGACATATAGTAGAGAACTGGGTTAGGAAAAATAAACCGGACTTCTGCTGTCTGCAAGAAACACACCTACAGATACAGGATAAGCACAGGCTTAGAATAAAAGGATGGAAAGTAATTATTCAGGCCAATGGAAAACAAAAAAGAGCAGGGACAGCCATTCTTATATCAGACCAAATTGTATTCAACCTCAAGAAAGTGATCAGAGACAAAGAGGGTCACTATTTACTGATCAGGGGAACATTAGATCAAGATACACTAACCCTGGACAATATCTATGCACCTAATGTACAGTCACCAAAATATGTGAGGCAACTACTGGCAAACCTGGAGAAACACATGAAGGGAATTGTGATAATAGTAGGGGACCTCAATACTCCATTATCACCACTGGACAGATCCTCCAAACAGAAAAATAGTAAAGAAATAAGAGCTCTAAATGAAAAATTAGAAGATTTAGGGTTAATAGATTTATATAGAGCCCTCCATCCCCAGAAAGTAGAATATACATTTTTCTCAAACCCACATGGAACCTTCTCCAGAATAGACCATGTCTTAGGATACAAAGCCAACTTATATAAGACCACAAAGGTAAGGATCATTAGAAGTACCCTTTCAGATCACTATGCAACAGAGTTTATAATTGATGTCAAGAAGAAGCAATGGAGGAAAACTAATACCTTGAGATTAAACAACATGCTGCTTAACAACAGCTGGATCAAAGAACAACTCAAGGAAGAAATAAAATAATTCCTTGAGACGAATGACAATGAAGAGACAACATGATATTGAGGTCTTTAATCCACTTAGATTTTACCTTCGTACATCATGTTAGCTGGGTGTCTAAGTTCAATTTTTTGCAAGTGGCTATCCAGTTGTGCCAACACCACTTGTTGAAGAGGCTTTCCCGGCTCCATTTAGGATTTCCTGCTCCTTTATCAAAAATTAGGTGATTGTATGTCTGGGGAACATTTTCTGAGTATTCAAGCCTATTCCACTGATCTGAGAGCCTGTTCTTATTCCAATACCATGCTGTTTTGATAACTATTGCTTTGTAGTACAGTTTAAAGTTGGGGAAAGTAATTCCTCCCATATTCTTTTTCCCAGTGATTGCTTTAGCTATTCTAGGGTGTTTATTGTTCCAAATGAATTTCAAAAGTGTCTGGTCCACTTCTTTGAAGAATGTCATGGGTATCTTTAGAGGGATCGCATTAAATCTGTATAATGCCTTGGGGAATATTGCCATTTTGATGATGTTAAGCCTGCCAATCCATGAGCAGCGTATGCATTTCCATTTCCATGTGTCCTCTCTTATTTCTTGGAGCAGAGTTTTATAGTTTTCTTTGTATAGGTCCTTCACATTTTTAGTCAGGTTGATTCCAAGATATTTGAGCTTGTGTGGCACTATTGTGAATGGGGTTGTTTTCTTAATGTCCATTTCATCCTTATTACTATTGGTGTATAGAAAGGCCATTGATTTTTGTGTGTTAATTTTGTAGTCTGCCACCTTGCTATATGAGTGTATTGTTTCTAGAAGATTTTTGGTAGAGTCTTTAGGGTTTTCTAAGTAGAGTATCATGTCGTCTGCAAACAGTGAGAGCTTGACTTTTTCCTTTCCTATCTGGATTCCCTTGATATTTTTTCTTGCCTAATCACTATAGCAAGTACTTCCAGTGCTTTGTTGAATAGGAGTGGTGAGAGAGGACAGCCTTGTCTTGTGCCAGAATTTAGAGGGAAGGCTTTTAGTTTTTCTTCATTGAGGATAATATTTGCAACTGGCTTGTGGTAGATGGCCTTAACTATATTGAGAAAGGTTCCATCCATTTCCATCTTGCTGAGAGTTTTGATCAAGAATGGGTGTTGGACCTTATCAAATGCTTTCTCTGCATCTATTGATATGTTCTTGTGGTTTTTATTTTTCTTGTTATTGATGTTGTGTATTATGTTGATAGATTTACAGATGTTAAACCATCCTTGCATTCCTGGAATGAAACCTACTTGATCATAGTGGATGATCTTCTTAATGAGGCATTGAATCCTATTTGCTAGGATTTTGTTGAGGATCTTTGCATCTGCATTCATCAGCGATATTGGTCTGTAATTTTCTTTTTTTGTAGCATCTCTGGTTTAGGTATCAAGGTGATGTTGGCTTCATAAAAGCTCTTTGAAAGTGTTTCCATTTGTTCAATTTCATGAGAGTCTTGCCAGGATTGGTAGTAGATCCTCTTCGAAAGTTTGAAAGAATTCGTTAGTAAATCCATCTGGGCCTGGGCTTTTGTTTTTGGGCAGACATTTGATTACCGTTTTAATTTCATCAATGGTGATGGGTGTGTTTAGATATGCTACATCCTCTTCCTTCAACCGTGGAAGATTATAAGAGTCCAAGAATTTATCCATTTCTTCCAGGTTCTCATTTTTAGTGGCGTAAAGTTTCTCAAAGTAGTTTCTGATTACGCTTTGAATCTCTGTCATATCAGAAGTGATCTCTCCTTTTTCATTCCTAATACAAGTTATGAAGTTTCTCTCTCTCTCCCTCTCTCTCTCTCTTTCTTTGTTAGGTTTGCCAGTGGTCTATCAATCTTGTTTATTTTTTCAAAGAACCAACTTCTGCTTTTGTTGATCTTTCGGATTGTTTTTTGTGTTTCCACTTCGTTGATTTCTGCTCTCAGCTTTGTTATTTCCTTCTGTCCTTTTGGGTCCTTTTGTTGAGCACTTTCTAGTTCTATGAGCTGTGTCATTAAGCTACTCAGGTAAGCTCCTTCTTCCTTCCTGATGTGTGCTTGCAAAGCTATAAATTTTCCTCTCAGTACTGCTTTTACTGTGTCCCATAAGTTCGGATAGTTTGTGTCTTTATTGTCTGTCATTTGTTTCTAGGAACCTTTTGATTTCCTCTTTGATTTCATCTTGGACCCACTGGTTATTGAGTATGAGGCTGTTTAACTTCCAGGTGTTCAGTTTTTCTTCTGAGTCCCTTTGGAATTCACAAATAATTTCAGAGCCTTGTGATCAACGAAGGTAGTCTGCAAAATTTCTATCCTCTTGATATTATGGAGGTATGTTTTATGTGCCAGCATGTAGTCTATCCTGGAGAATGTCCCATGTACATTGGAGAAGAATGTGTATCCAGGTTTCTGTGGATGGAGTGTCCTATATATATCCACTAGGCTTCTTTCTTCCATTTCTCTCCTCAGGTCTAGTATATTCTTGTTGAGTTTCAGTCTGGTTGACCTATCCAGTGTTGACAAAGCCGTGTTGAGGTCCCCCACAATTATTGTGTTGTTATTGATATTATTTTTCAGATTTGTCAACAGTTGTATTAAATATTTTGCTGGCCCCTCATTCGGTGCATATATGTTTAGGAGAGTGATTTCTTCCTGCTCTACATACCCCTTGATTAATATAAAATGTCCATCTTTGTCCCTTACAACCTTCCTGAGTATAAAGTTTGCATTATCTGATATTAGTATGGCCACTCCAGCTATTTTATGGGTGTTGTTTGCTTGGATATTTTTTCTCCAGCCTTTTATTTTGAGTCTATGTTTGTTCTGACTATTCAGGTGCGTTTCTTGTAGGCAGCAGAAGGTTGGATTGAGTTTTTTGATCCATTTAGCCACTCTATGTCTCTTAACTGGTGCATTGACGTTGAGAGAAAGAATTGTCCTGGGATTTAATGCCATCTTCATATCGAAATTTGGTGTGTCTTTTGGTTAGTCTTGTCTTAAATTAGGTCTTTCAGTTTTTCTCTTAAGACTGGTTTTGAGTCTGTAAAGTTTCTGAGCTGTTTTTTGTCTGTGAAACCATGTATTCTTCTGTCAAACCGGAAAGTGAGTTTTGCTGGGTACAGTATTCTAGGTGAAGCATTCATTTCATTCAGTCTTGTCACAATATCCCACCACTGCTTTCTGGCATTGAGTGTCTCTAGTGACAGGTCTGCTGTAAATCTCAAGGATGCTTGCTTGAACATAATTTCCCCTTTTGATCTTGCTGTTTTCAGAATTCTGTCTCTCTCTGTGGGATTTGTCATTGTGACTAGGATGTGTCTTGGGTGGTTTTTCTGGGGTCTCTTTTGATTGGTACTCTTCGAGCATGCAGGATTTGATCACATATATTCTTTAGCTCCAGAAGTTTCTCTTTAATGATGTTCTTGACCGTTGATTCTTCCTGGAAATTTTCTTCCTGGGTCTCTGGGACTCCAATGATTCTTAAGTTGTTTCTGTTGATCTTATCATAGACTTCTATTTTCATCTGTTCCCATTCTTTGACTAATTTTTCCATTGTCTGTTCATTTGCTTTAAGTTTTTTTTCCAATCTCTCCTGCTGTATGGAATTGTTATGTATCTCTTCTTCCACAGCAACCAAATCTATTCTCAGCTTCTGATACCCTGTCCCAGAGCTTATCCATTTTGTTATTCACTTCATTTACTGACTTTTTCAGACCTGTTAGTTGACATGTTATTTCAGTTTGGAGTTTTGTGATTTCTGTCTTCATATTTTCTTGGTTCTTATTAGTGTTCTGTTCAACTCAATCCATGGTTTCTTTGAGTTCGTTGAGGATCTTCCATATTGCTAGTCTAAAGTCCTTATCTGAGAGGTTAATTAGTTGGTTGGTCATTATCTGGTCCTCAGAATTGTCATCTTCATTCTCTATGTCTGATGCTGGCCTGCGTTGTTTCCCCATTGTCACACTTGTATTGTGGGTTTTTCTACGTGTTGTGGTGGTATTCATTGGCTATTTGATGCAGGCAGCACACTCCTCTGGCTCTGCCCTTTCTAGATGGGCTGACTTGCCTCTAAGGGAGGGGAGTCCTTCGTTGATGAAGCCTCACACTGGATCAAATCTTAGGCCCGAGCATGCAACAGATAAGACGGTCCAGAGAGAAATGCTTGCTTCTGTGATCCAGCACAGTTCTTAGTGTGATTTTTTCTTCTTGTTGCGATGGTGTTCTTTTCTTAGAAAGAGCACATGGCCACGTAGCAAAGCGAAGCGGCCGTGCTCTGCTGGAGCTTCTTTTTGGCCCACTCCTGAGAGGTTCATGCACGAGGACAGTAGACAGACATACACAAGTAGCACTGGGCAGGCATAGTTTTGTGGATTTTCCCAGCCTGATGTCACAAACAGGGGACCCGGCTTCTGCAAAGCCTAGCCGGTTTTTATGTTCTGGAGTCCTGCCCTAGAAATGGCCTCTGGGAGAGCGAGTTTTCTGGAGCCTCTTTTTGGCCCACTCCTGAGAGATTCATGCAAGAGGACAGTAGACAGACATACACAGGTAGCACTCACAGTTTTTCATAGTCGGGCCCCCAGATTCACTCCTTTTTAATATTGTGAAATTTATAAAAAAAAAATCCTAAAGATTTTAAAATGCTTCAACAACAACAAAAATCTACCTTTTTGGCTGTGGGCCCCACCCGCTAAATTTCAACCCCTTCTTTAACTACATGAAAACCAACTCTAGTAGCTGTGACACTATTTACATTGTAGATACTGTAAGATCTTAATTTGCAGTTTGTCACACCTAAAATGGCTTCTGTCTTGGAAATATTGCTCTTCTCAGTTCAAAATAGGCATTTTCCTAGTTTGCCAGGATGTTAAGAATATAGCCATTGAAGACAAATGCTTTTCTACTTTAACTGTTACTGTATTTTTTTTCTCCATTGAGGTCCCATCAACGTGAAACTTAAGTTCTACAATTAAACGTAAACCTTATACTTACCAAATAAATATTTTCTCCCTTTTTTCTCATATAGTAGAAAAGTTTAATTTTAGTTAAAACTTATGGCAATTCTGTGAGTGGGATGGAATAAGCAGAATAATGTCTAGTTACAGAAAGAACTTGGAGTCAGTTTTCACATAATTCTCATTCTGAGTTTGATTCAATTTCTCTGAAACTTCTCGACAGCACAAATGTTCTCTGGTAGAATATCCTAATCTTGGATATTAGATTAGACCTACATTACTATAATTGTCAGATTTGGTCATTCCTTTTCTTTATTTTTGCACCAGTATAGCAAAATTACTTTATGTTGCTAGTTTCTTCCAGTTCTATCTGGATTTCGTGTCAGTATACCATAAAATCAAAGGTCCCCTATTTGTTCTGTATTTCTAGCAATTAAAAACAAAAACAAAACAAAAAATAGGAAGTAAAAAGACTTTTCCCCCTTAACTTTCTAAGATTGTATTCCTCAGTATGGGTTCTTAACCCCAAGAAAATAATTGCTTTCATTATTGAACTTATTTAGAAAGTTACAAGAGAAGAGAAAGGGAGAAGTGTGTGTTCAAGAGAGAATACAGGCTTCTTCAGAATGCAAAAAACTAGCAAAGAAAAAGAAACAAGCAAGTATGTGTCTAAGGGAGAACATGGCTACAAGAGCAAGTCAAGATATGATTTTCAAACCTTGCTTTCTGGTTCTGGGTGAATAATATATCTTATATTTTGAGAGCTTGGAAAAATGAAGATTGGAGAGGGTAAAGCTAGCTCCTAGGGTAGCAACATTTTGGGGTTGAGAAACCAATTTTTAAATATTGCTTGACCCTTGCTTTTGCTCTTTTGTTCTGCCTAGAGACTTGACTCTAACTCTTAATAGATGACAGTTTTCTTTCCATTTTCTTTTGATATCACGTTTAAGATGTATTTAGAATTTTTCTTTCTTAAAAGAAAATCTTATTTTTTTCATGAAGTGAATTCTGGCCTGCTTTTCTTTCAGTATCCTTCCTGAGACCCATTTTCATTATCACCTCATTCACATGCCTGGTTTTTAATGTATGTGTTAAATGCCGCAGTTTTAGGGGGCTTATAATTGATCTTTCTAGTCTCAGACAGCAGATGTACCTGCATGCAGCTGAACAGAATGGCAGATGCCAACATTCAGAATTTCCATAATGAAATTCCTATGCTTTATTTTTTAATTATGTCTCCTTGGAGTAGGTGCATCATTCCTGAATGCACTGCAATGTTAGGTTGGTGTGTGGGTGGATGGAATAAGCTCCTATTTCATCTCCCTGCTCCAAACATACACTTGATATATTGTTGTTAGATAGAGGATGCTTTCTATAGTAAAATGACAATAGATAACATTTTAATCAGAGCCAAAAAGGCAAGAAAAAATGATGTTGATGCAGGAGCGATAGCGCAGTGGTAGGGTGTTTGTCTTGCACCCAGCTGATCCAGGACAGACCTCGGTTTCATCCTCAGTGTCCCTCCAAGCCAGGAGCAATTTCTGAGCGCATAGCCAAGAGTAACCCCTGAGCATCACCGGTTGTGCTTCCCCCCACAAAAAAATGGTATTTATTTATTTACTTATTCATTTTTGGGTGGTGGGGTTCAAACCCAAATCCCAGGCCTGCAGAACATGTGCATTAAGCCTCATCCCTTCTCTATGTTTTTTACTTTTATGGGCAGGGGCAAGTAAAGGATATTTTCCCAATCCTAAGGGAGCCCAGGGCCACTCCCAGCTCTATTTGCCCAGTCAGGTTAGCTGAATAGTGTAATTCTGGGGCAGGGGATGTGATGCTGCTCAGGTCCTGAGGACTTAGAGTCCACCAGTAGTGCTGGAAGTGGAAGTACAAAATCTTATGCATTTTAAGATCTCTTACTCAGGTCTTCTTCTGCCGTAAGGTTCTACTCTGTTCTAGCTTATGGATAGAAAATTATTCCCTCTGTTCTTCTGGTCTTGAGATTTGTGAGAAAGTATTGAAGACTCCAGGCTATGTCTTCTGTACCCTATAAGAAGGAAAAATTCTATTTCCCTAAGGTAAAAGCTATTGCTAAGGAAAATTTGAAAATCCCCAAACTGCAAATTTTTGAAAGATAGATAATTCAATAAGTAGAATAAGCAGTTGAATGGTCCACATAGTCTAGACTCTAGAGTATAAAAATCTCAATTTTTCTCTTATGTTAGAACCTCTTTGGATATCAAATTGCATGGGTATAGACAAGTTTTTTATATCAAACAGACTACAATTTATTCCTTTTGAGAAATTAGAGTACTTTTGTCTTACAAATGAAGTCTTTCACAGGGTCAACATTTTCCGAAACCTGTCTATTCATCCTAATTTCCTCTAGGGATTTAGAAAGAGCAAATGATCTTCACCATCTATTTCTATGATGCAAAATTATATGCTCCCACATCTAGAAATTATTCTTTGAAATGCAGATTTAAAGAGACAATTCTAAGTATGAGTAAAGGGGAATGACTTTTTGAAAATTAAATCGATGACAGAAACTTACTCAATCCCAGCAGTGCTCATGAGCCCAAGCCCAGGAAGCCAGCATGTGGCACATATGCCCCAAATCTTGGACTCTTCTTTGGGCCCCTGTTTTTTGTTTTTCTTTACAAATTTTGCAGCCCAAAATGTTTGTTCTTTAAAACCACCATACATGGCTACAGTGTAACAGTAAGAGATGTTGGTGTCTGTAAAGTTGTATTTTCTTTTTTTTTTCTTTTTGGTTTTTGGGCCACACCCGGTAATGCTCAGGGGTTACTCCTGGCTATGTGCTCAGAAGTTGCTCCTGGCTTGGGGGACCATATGGGACACCGGGGGATCAAACCGCGGTCCGTCCAAGGCTAGCGCAGGCAAGGCAGGCACCTTACCTTTAGCACCACCGCCTGGCCCCGAGTTGTATTTTTAACCTACTCATTGTTTTATTTAGCTTCTAGGTGGTCTAACTCAAATGAACTACTATAAAATCAGTGCATCTAAATTCAAAGTTAGGAGTATATGCACTGGAGATTTCTCGACAGGCTGGAGTTTATTCAAGCCATCTATGCTGAAGGCTTTTCTAGGCTCTGTCCACATTAACATTCTACCTGGGTGTATCCCTGATAGTGTATGTGGCAAAACCTGTAAGCAAAGTATGTGCTTTTTGACTTCTCTTTCCAGTCACTCAATTTATAAATAAAACATCACTTTGGGATTCTTATCAAAAATGAAAGGATTTGATTCCATGAATAAAATATGTATAATGGCATAATTATTTTAGGTGCATCTCACTTTATTGCATTTATTCTGTCTCAAAGATATTGCTTTATTGTTTTTATTTTTTTAATTATGAGAACAAAGATGCAAATAAAGAGGAAAAGGTGAAGTTACAGTGGAAGGATAATTATCCATAAACAGAATTCTTAGAAGAAAACCCCTTGCTGATACCTTAATTTTGAACTTTCAGCCAAAGAACATTAAGAAAAATAAAATAGAACCCATGTACAATTACTTTGTCCCTCAAGTCCCCAGATTATAGTACATTATAACATTTCTTAGCAGTACACAATGCAATCTAAGGCCATAAAACTTATGTAGCTCCTTAAACATTGAAGGTATAGTAATTTCTTACATTTTCTTGCCCATGCATATTAGTTTAATTTAATCACAAAAGTTTAAGTAGTTTTTTTTTAAGAATTAGAGTCAAAGGAGCATAGTAAAAATGGTGTTAGAGTTGCAGTTATTGTTTGCATAGGCCCACCAAAATATGAGGGACACGGAAAGAAAAAGCCTTGGCCAAAATACAAGGAGACCCTACCCCTGAAGTTTCCTGGCAGAAGACCAACTCTAGGCTCCAGGCAAACTAGTTTGTCCAATCCAAGTCATTGTCTGTAGTGCCAGTACACTTTTATTTTTCACACAGTCTCTGTTGTTGGTATCATGTTTTTGTATTAAATATCCTGAAATATGCACATCCTAAATTGTAGTCAGGATGGTGTAGAGCGTCCTCTAGTTTCACCTCACAATAAAAGGGCAATGTAATCAGGTCGTTGTTGTCAAGTCTTCTTAGTGTTGAGGGAAATCTCTATTGAGCAGGTCAATGTCAGAGCAGTGGTAGGGTCTTCCCTGGTAGAGGATTGCTTCTGGATGATGTTATAAATGACCTTGGATGTTGCGTAGTTAGTTTTCCTCGTTCAGGGGTGAATGGAGAATGCCCATTTTTCTTAGGCCTGTGCCAGGTCATTATGTCAATGTTCAGGGTGTAAGGACTCTTTACTCTACAAGATTTCTGTGTTCCTGCCTCTATTAGAAAGCAACTTATTTGTATGTATAGTATTTTCCCATTTTAATGTGCCTATGCAAACAAGGAACAGTGCCACATGGCGTTATAGGCCCATATGGGGGCTGCAAGAACAAGTCCAAAAATCCCCATGATATGGTTAAAGATAAGCATTAAACTGAGGGACTCTTTCACCAAAAATTCCTTATTGAACAGCTCACAGAGAGAAGAAAAGATAAAAAGTGGGGAAAATCTTCACTGAATAAGGGAATATTTAGTAAGAGTTATAGCTGTCAAAGAAAATAGACATAAAATATTCAAAAGCCATATTGTCCATTTTATGTCTTTTGAAATAGTTGGAGGTTGTTAAATTCAGTGCACCACCTTAGTGTGTGATTGGGACTGTGAAGTACTGAAGTTAAAAAAGGGTGGGCCCGGAGAGATAGCACAGCGGCATTTGCCTTGCAAGCAGCCGATCCAGGACCAAAGGTGGTTGGTTCGAATCCCGGTGTCCCATATGATCCCCCATGCCTGCCAGGAGCTATTTCTGAGCAGACAGCCAGGAGTAACTCCTGAGCACCACCGGGTGTGACCCAAAAACCAAAAAAAAAAAAAAAAAAAAAAAAGGGTAAATGGGGCATCTGTGAGGTTCCAGAGGCGGCACCAGGTGGGAGACCATCCTTTGCCTCCGCCCCTCTCCTTGTCATGGCTGTGAGGTCTCCCAGGGCAGCAGTTGCCAGGGGACTTCCCGCTGCCTCCTCCCCCCCCCCACCGTCGCATCTCCGAGGTCTCTAGCGCCCCCAGCTGGGACAAGCTAGGAACCATAGACAAGAGGGTTTTTCCACAGAGGCCTGCAAGTGGCGGAGCTCCACTGACTTCCAGGTAGGGGAGGGCAAGGAGAGGGCAAAGGAGCCAGGCTCAACAGCGCCCCCCACCACTGTGGCTCGGAGCGGTACTACACTGGCTGGCAGCAAGAACAGGGAACACTAAACAGGCTCCCGCTAGAGGGCACACTAAAGGCCAAACTCCAGCCAGCCCACCCAACAGTCCCACTCAGAGCTGCAGTCCAGAGAAGGGACCCAGCCCCACATCTCAGGGAGCAAAAGCAGGCCAAAATCAGAAGACACTACTCTCCAAGCCACACCAATAAATACATAAAATCATGGGTAAACTGAGGAGGAACCTAACAGCTGGAGATACAGAGAGAACTCCTACTAAGTCCCCAAGTCCACCAAAATGCACAGATCCAAGAGATGAAAATTTAAAAGCAGCCATGAGAAAGGAAATGCAAGCCATGGTACAGGAAATGAGAGAATCTCTAGCCACGAAGTACAAGAAATCCATGGAGGAACAAATTAGCCAAATTAAAGAAGATCTGATACAGAATATGAGAGACTCCATACAAAAGCAATTAAAGAAATTAATAGACACCGTAAAAAGCAAGACAAGCAGAATCGCAGACATGGAGAAGCACATAGTAGTACTTGAAGGAAAACTGCAAACCAAAAATGACCAGGAAACCAACAAGGAATTAAGAGGCAAGGCACTGGAAGGAAAAGTCCATAACTTGATGAACAAAGACAAAAGAAATAACCTAAGAATTGTAGGTATACCAGAAGGGGAGGAAATAGGGAAAGGGGAAGAACAAGTAGTTAGGGAAATAATAGCAGAAAACTTCCCCACCCTTTGGAAAGAGGACTGTGCAAATCCAGGAAGTGAAAAGAGTCCCTGATAAAATATACCCTAATAAACCAACACCAAGACATATTATAATCCAAATGGCAAAGAAAAAAGAGAAAGATGAACTCCTTAAAGCAATAAGGGAAAAAAATAACCTCAAGTACAAAGGAAGGGACATAAGAATCAAACCAGATCTCCCATTTGAAACAATTCAAGCAAGAAGACAGTGGAATGAAATATTTAAATGACTGCATGAAAGAAATGTCCAGCTACGGTAGAATACCCAGCAAAACTGTCATTCATATGGGACGGTAGCCTAAAAACATTCTCAAACAAAAACGAGCTTGCAGTATTTGTGCAAACAAAACCAATCCTAAATGACCTACTCACAGATGAACTATACAATCCAAACCCCCGATTGTAACAACAACCACCCTACACAACACAACTGCACAACAGCCCTCTCTGTCAATAATCTCCCTAAATGTTAATGGACTAAACTCTCCCATTAAACGACACATAGTAGAGAACTAGATTAAAAAACATAAACCGGCCTTCTGCTGCCTGCAAGAAACACACCTACAAGTATAGGCATAGACTTAGAATAAAAAGATGGAAATCAATCTTTCAAGCCAATGGAAAACAAAAAAGAACAGGGACAGCCATTCTTATATCAGACCAAATTCCATTCAACCTCGAGAAAGTGATCAGAGACAAAGAGGGTTACTACATACTAATCAGGGGGACAATAGATCAAGAGGTACTAACCCTGATCAATATTTATGCACCTAATATAGAGTCAGCAAAATATGTGAGGCAGTTGCTCACTAACTTGGAGAAACACATGACGGGAAATGTGATAATATTAGGAGATTTCAATACTCCACTATCACCACTGGACAGATCCAGTAGACAAAAAAATAGCAAAGAAATAAGAGCCCTAAATGAAAAATTAAAAGATCTAGGGCTAATAGGCTTATATAGGGCCCTCTACCCCCAGAAAACAGAATACACATTCTTCTCAAGCCCTCATGGAACCTTCTCCAGAATAGACCATGTCTTAGGATACAAACCAAACCTATATAAGACCACAAATGTAAGGATTATTAGAAGCATCCTATCAGATCACTATGCAACAAAGGTCTAAATTAATTGCAAGAAGAAGCAATGGAGAAAAACTAATACCTGGAGATTAAACAACACACTGCTCAAAAATAGCTGGATCAAAGAGCAAACCAAGGAAGAAATAAAAAGATTCCTTGAGACAAACGATAACGAAGAGATAACTTGTCAAAATTTGTGGGACACAGCAAAAGCAGTAATTAGAGGGAAACTCATATCAATACAGGCCTATGTCAAGAAAGAGGAAAATGACAAAATCAACAGTTTAAAGGATCATCTCAAGGAATTGGAACAACAGCAGCAAAGAAATCCAACCACAACCAGAAGGCAAGAAATAGTAAAAACCAGAGCAGAAATAAACAACATAGAAACTAAGAAAACAATACAAAGAATCAATGAGTCCAAGAGTTGGTCTTTCAAAAAAATAAACAAGATAGACAAACCACTGGCAAAACTCACCAAAAAAAAAAAAAGAGGGAAATCAACCAAATCAGTAGGATCACAAATGAAAGGGGAGAGATTACAACAGAACCCTAAGAAATACAACATATCATAAGATCATATTATGAACAACTCTATTCAGTTAGACTAAAGAACCCAGTAGAAAACGACAGATTCCTGGAAAATTACCATCTCCCGAGACTGGAAAAGGAAGACCTAGAAAGCCTAAACAGACCAATCACGTCAGAGGAAATTGATGATGTAATTAAGAAACTCCCTAAGAACAAAAGTCCAGGCCCAGATGGATTTACAGGTGAATTCTATCAAACATTCCGAGAAGACTTACTGCCACTTTTCCACAGGCTCTTCCAAACCATCAAAAAAACAGGAATTCTTCCCAACTCCTTTTACGAGGCTAATATCACACTCATTCCCAAAGATGGCAAAGACACCACCAAAAAAGAAAACTACAGACCAATCTCTCTAATGAACATAGATGCAAAGATACTCAATAAAATATTAGCAAACCGAATCCAGCACTTCATCAAAAAGATCATACACCATGATCAAGTGCGTTTTATCCCAGGAACGCAAGGTTGGTTCAACATATGCAAATCAATCAACATCATACATCACATCAAAAACAAAAAAATTAAAAACCACATGATCATATCAATCGATGCAGAGAAGGCGTTTGACAAAATCCAACATTCTTTCATGTTGAAGACACTTAGCAAAATAGGGTTAGAAGGAACCTTCCTCAAGATAGTTACAGCAAACTATGAAAAGTTCACAGCCAACATTATACTTAATGGTGAGAAACTAGAAGCATTTCCTCTAAGGTCAGGAACTAGGCAAGGCTGTCCACTCTCTCCACTCTTATTCAATATAATCTTAGAAGTCCTTGCAATACCAATCAGACAAGAGAAGGGAATCAAAGGGATCCAAATTGGGAAAGAGGAACTAAAACTATCTCTTTTTGCAGATGATATGATGATATACATGGAAAACCCTAAAGAGTCCACAGTAAAACTCCTAGAAACAATCAACCATTACGGCAAAGTGGCTGGTTACAAAGTCAATACACAAAAGACAGTAGCGTTTCTCTATACAAATAACGAAGCTGAGGAGACAGAGATTAAAAATACAATTCCATTTAAAATAATTTCAAAAAATATCAAGTACCTAGGAATCAACCTTACAAGGGAAGTGAAGGATTTATACCAGGAAAATTTCAAAACACTTCAGAAAGAAATTGAAGAGGATCTAAGGAAATGGAAGAACATCTCATGCTCATGGGTAGGTAGAATCAATATAATCAAAATAACTATCCTACCCAAACTTCTATATAGATTTAATGCAATCCCCATCTAAATCCATGAATCATTCTTTCAAGACTTAGAACAATCAATCATAAAATTCATCTGGAACCACAAAAGACCCAGGATAGCCAAACAGATACTGAAAAACAAGAAGTTGGGTGGCATTTCTTTACCTAATCTGAAGCCATAGTGATCAAAACAGCATGGTACTGGAACAAAAACATAGCCTCAGACCAGTGGGTTAGAACAGAATTTCCAGACATAAATCCCCAGATATACAGTCAACTAATATTTGACAATAGAGCCCAGAACTTGAAATGGAACAAAGAAAGTCTCTTCAACAAATGGTGTTGGTAAAACTGGAAAACCACCTGTAAGAAACTGAAAATTGACCCTTACCTCACTCCTTATACAAAAGCCAACTCAAAATGGATTAAAGTCCTTACAATTATATCAGAATCTATAAAGTTTATTGAGGAAAAATAGGCAGAACACTAAAAATGTCTTCGAGGATAAAACACCAATGGCAAGGATTTTAGCATCAAACATAAACAAATGGGATTACATCAAACTAAGAAGCTTCTGCATGGTGAAGGAAACCCAACTCAAGACAAGAAGACAGCTAACTGAATGGGAAAAAATTTTCACACTCAACACATCAGATAAGGGGCTGATAACCAGAATATACAAAACACTCAGAAAGCTGAGTCCCCAAAACCAAATAAAGCCATAGAAAAATTGGGAGATGAAATGAATAGACAATTCTCCAAGGAAGACCAAAAGATGGCCAACAAACACATGAAAACATGCTCACCTTCACTCATCATTAGGGAAATCTAAATCAAGACCACCTTACACCAGTGAGGATGGCCCACATCAAAAATAATGGGAACAATCTGTGTTGGCAGGGGTGTGGTAAGAAAGGCACTCTCATCCACTGCTGGTGGGAATGCCCCCTAGTCCAACACCTATGGAGAACAGTCTGGAGAGTGCTCAAGGAACTCAGAATTGAGCTCCCATTTGACCCAGCAATTGCTCTCCTAGGTATCTACCCCCAAGTCAGAGGGACATTCATCCCAAAGTATGTGTGCACCCCACTATTTATCGCAGCACTCAGTATAATAGCCAAGTCTTGGAACCAACCTCGATGTCCAACAACAGATGAGTGGATTATTAAGATGTGGTATCTCTACACAATGGAATACTACATGGCAGTCAGAAATGATACAATCACAGACTTTGCAGCAATGTGGATGGACCTAGAACATATTATGTTAAATGAAGAAAGCCAGAAGATGAAAGATAAACACAGAATGATAGCACTATTCTGAAGTACCTAGAATATACACCAGATATACATCCAATACCCCACTATTAAATAACAGAGTGAAACAGGATAGAAACCTCAAACACTGTAATAATCACCATATACTGGGGAGTAGAGCCCAAAACAAAGGGGAGAGAAACAACACAAAGCTCAAATACACATTATATCATAAAGAAACGAGCAACAACAGAAACAGCAGCATAGAGAGAACAGGTAGGTAATTATCGTTTTACTACAAAGGCCCATAATAATTTACTAGGGATCATATACAGGATTATAGGTAAAGATTACGATGGGAACTTACTGAGTCCGATGGAAACACTTCAAAACATTATATTTGAATGCCGTATACTTACCACTATTAAAATCACCTTAGTTTTTCTGTCCATAGGGGTTCCTGGATACAAAGTGTGAACATCCTATGATGGTACCTCGGTGCTCAGTCACACGAGGCACCATACTCTGCTTGAAGCATGAAAATAGCCAGATAAAACTCTTTAACATACCCTTTATCTCTAGATTATACCTTCTTTTAGGACCTGAAGCACAGGACCAGCCAGATCACCGAAGCAACAACTGAGACCTATGGATTTTTACCACAGGGCCCAAGCATCGAACCCTTTCAACCAAACTAACATGCCCTTGCTCTTATAGCCTCTCTTCTCATTACTTCGTATTTTTGTTGCTTTTGGTGTTTGTTGGTTTGTTTTGTTTTGTCTTGTTTTTCCTATTCTCTCTTCTTGTCTCCCTCTTCTTCCACCTTCTCCTCCTCACTATCATCAACTCAATCTATGTCAAATAAAAACCACATGGTTACCTCCTTTATAGGAAAGGAATGCGGATATATAGGGTGCTGTGGACAAAACTGAAAAGGGTAAACACCTATATAGATAGACCTCACTAGCATAATGGTCAGTACTCGAGACAACGAAACCTATACATACCCAAATGTTGATCTATTAAATGTTTCCTTTCCTTAAAAGTACTATACTTAGGGGCCGGAGAGATAGCATGGAGGTAAGGTGTTTGCCTTTCATGCAGGAGGTCATCGGTTCAAATCCCGGTGCCCCATATGGTCCCCCGTGCCTGCCAGGAGCAATTTCTAAGCCTAGAGCCAGGAATAACCCCTGAGCACTGCCGGGTGTGACCCAAAAACCAAAAAAAAAAAAAAAAAAAAGTACTATACTTAGTACTCAGCGCACCTCTTGCATTCCACACCTCTCTACATTAATATACACCTAAGCTAACTTCTATATGTTTATATGTGTGCAGGAGCACACAAAGACAGGAATTCTCCTTAAGGGACAAACCTAAACCACAAACAACTCATACCTATACCCTATGTAACCCCTCCCATATACTATCCCCTCTCTCTCCTTCAGAAATCCGATTATCCCTTAACCCTCAATCCCACCCCCAATATCTCCACCACACTCTAACTCTTCACCCTCAGCTCTTAATCCACTAGGCACCTCTTATCCTGTTTCTCCCCAAATGTAAAGTGATTTCCTGTTTCACTTTCTCCCCCTTTTCTTTGTTTTTTTTTTCTTTTCTTTTTTATTCTTGTTAATTTCCTTTGTTTGTTTTGCCTTGTTTTAGTTTTTTTTTTTTTTACTGGATTTGATTTGTTTTTGCTTCTTTTGGGTCACTCCTGGCAGCGTTCGGAGGGTGCTCCTGGCTCTATGCTTGGAGAACGTCCGTGGAGGGCACAGGGGACCATTTGGAATGCCAGGTTCTGAGCCACTGCCCTTCTACATAAAGGACAGATGCCTGATCTTCATGCTATCTCTCCTGGCCCCACTTTATCCCTTTAATTACATCTTTTATTAAATCTTTTTTTTAAGAAACTTTTTTCCTTTAGATATGGGTGAGCATATATATTCTTAGTTTTTGTCAGGAGTCTGGTTTCTCTCAACCCCCCAAATCCACCAGCAATATAAGGTAGCACCACTTCCTCCTGCAAATACATATTAAACAAAGGGGAAATTGTACATATAAAAACAAGCTCTTATCTACTAGGGATAAGAACTCATACTTATTTACAACACAGGGACATCTCCCACCCTGAATGTATGCCATGTGGAAACAACTTAGGCTCCAGGGAACTAGACACTGACCATTCAGCCTTAACTCCTGGATCCCAGTCATAGATATGACAGCTCAAGGAACCAAATCCCCTCCAGGGCATTTACAACGCTGCTCTGACACCAACATGAGCCAGTCCTAAATTGACAAAGAGGAAATGGGAACAACTTGATCTAAGAGCAAGCTGTCCTCCCTCATCAGCTATCGATAAGACAAAATCAGAAAACAGGTCACCCTTTGATATGTGCAAAAGCCAAGATCGCTATATACTGGTTGTTGCAACCAAGACTGGACAGTACACATCCAGGGACCAATAACAACAACAATAGCAACAAAAAGCTCTAGCCTAGCTTTTGGTATACGATCTGTTCAACAAACAAGAGCTCCAATTCCAGAAGTTTGACTGAGACAACTGCAACTGAACGGGTCTTCCGGAAACATAACGAAAGACTTTATCCCAGGCTCCAGTCTAGGAGCAACATAACGACCAAGAACACCAACTACAGAAGATGGATTAAAATGACACTGAAGAAACATAACTGCTAGAACCACAAAGAAAGACTTCATAAACTCCATTCCCTGAGCTGCACAGCCACCAAGATCTCTAGAAACAGAGGTCTGATCTTACCATCCAAGACAAAGCAGAAGTCTTCCACACACCACGAAAGCAGCAAGGGGAGAGTAAATGATCATGCAAGGAGTCTAGAGTTAATCCATGACAGTGTACTTTAGGGGTGGAGAAACCCTGTATCTCCTAGGTCAAGGGAATTTCCTCTACAATATCCCCAATAGTTACTGTGCCTAGGTAGGGGGATAAAGAAAAGGAGAAAAAAAAAGCACAAAACAATAATTTTCCCACATGTTTATTTATCGATTGATCGATTTTTTTATGTCTTTATTTTGGTGTGGAGATTACGGTTGATGTCTCCAATATTATTTTATTTTATTTTGTCTTGTCTTTCTCTTTCTTTTTGCACTCGAGCATGATTTGATTTCAGAACCAAGACTATTGTGTGGTGCCTGTCTTTATTGCTGTACTGCTCACCAGTTATTTAATTCAATATTTTTTTCTGTATTGTTGTGGTGTTTCAATTACCTTTTTCACATCCTCTCTCAAACTGAGGTTGGAAGCCTCTAGAGGGACTCAGTCCATTTTCAGCATATTGGACTTTTGACTTCTTTTTTTTCCTCTTATTTTGTACCCCATTCTATTGCTTTTCTTGCCTTCAAACAAAACCACATACCTCGATTTTTCTAGCTCTGCCTCTTAAATAGAGGGGAAAACAAGGGAAGGTTCCAGGACCAAACAGATATGTGATCACTAATAGTAAGCCAGACAAAGAGGGGTCCACCTACTCTAGCAGCCCGGGGGGTGATGGTGGGGTATATTGGGTTGTAGAAAGGGAACTGGAATGGGGGAAGGACATAGTTGGTGGTATTCCCCTGACTCAATGTTAATATGTACCTAAAATACTACTGTGAAAGATATGTAAGCCATTATGAAAAAAAGTGTTTTTAATCAGAAACTTTCTTTGGCTTATATGTATTATTATTATTATATCAATTATATTATATGTTATGTTAGGTCACTATATTATGTTATGTTAGTTTACCTCATTATGTTAATCAATTTTTCTCTTGAATAAATTTTTACAATAAAAAAAGGATAAATGGGGGGGTACTGATGCTTGGGGCTGATAGAGTTAAGGAGTGAAAATGAGCTTTACAGGGGTGTGCGAAAGGGCAGACTACAAGATGGACATTCTACATACACAAAACATAACTGAAGGATAGGATATACTATTAATATTCACTGTGCTTTGAACATGTGTTTTGAACATGTAGACTGGTAAGAAATTGCCAGAGACTGCCTTAATAAAAATGAGCAGTCTCAGCACCCCCAATTTGGACCCACCTTTTCTGGCCGCCTGGGCTGGGTCCCAGGGAAGGTCTGGAGGCCGGGGGGCAGGAGAGGGGACGGCTGGGGGCCTACCAAGGCTCCCAGCACCCCCAAGCTAGGGAAAAGGCCTTCAAACTGGGGTTTCCCCAGACCCCATGCCTGCTAGAGCTAGCCTCAGATCAAGAAAAAGCGGCATAATTATTTTTAAAGTATATTCTGGAAACTATACAAATTTATTTGTGAAATTTTTTATTTCATCATTTTTATAATGTGATAGCTTAACACTTAGATTATGTTTTTTTGGTTTTTTGTTTGCTTGTTTGCAGTACCAGTTTTCATGCAGCAAAGTATATACCTTAACCTAAAGCCATACCTCTGACCTATCAAAATTAAGGTTTAAATGATAAAAATTTTAACCCAAAGCACAACAATCAAACTAATAATAAAGACAAACTAAGTAAAGGCAAATGATTCAAAGGCAGATAAAAAAAATTTGACCTTAGTAAGAGATGCGGCTCACCTATGTGTGTGAGTCTGGGATTCAGTTCCTGGCACTGCAAAAAACCCCACGCCAATAGAATCAACCTTGTCTAAACAGTAGAGGCAAAGCAAAGTAAGAAAAAGTCTCAGTGTCCCAAGCAAGTATTTTTCCAAAGAAATAGCATTCGTCATTCAAATACAAATTTCCTTACTGTGAAACCATCAACCTATTGATTAAAGAGCTGAGGAACTTTAAATAAGTGTACAAAATCTACACACCGCTCTGATTAGAGTTAGTGGAAAGAGCAAACACATCTGGACAAGAGAGAGAGAATGGACATCTTTTTTGCTCTAATGATCCCGATTGCTCTTTATACCTAAGGCACTCCCCAAAGAAGGCAGAAACTCACTTGGAATTACACTGAAAGCTCAAGTTACTTATTTATTTATTATTTATTTATTTATTTATTTTGCCTTTTGAATATTTTATGTGTATTTTCTTTTTTATTTTAATTAAATATATTTTTATTTAAGTAACATGATCATATTTGGGTTACAGTCATAACCAGAACACCCCCCTTCACCAATGCAACATTACCCCCTCCCCCCTTCCCATCCCTTGCCTGTTTTTGAGACAGGCATTCTACTACAGTAATTTGTTTTTAAGTTCAGTGAGTTGTATTTTTTTCCTTAAAGGATAAGAGTAAAAAAATATAGTAAAGGTGTGATAGTGGCAATAGCCAATGTTTGCATAGGTCCAGAAAAACGGAGAAAATGGGAAAAAAAATCCTTGACCTGATTACAAAAAGGCCTCACCCCAGAAGTTTATTGGCATAAGACAATAAGTCTGGGTTCCAGGCAAACCAGTCTATCCAACTCCAGTCATTCTCAAGGTCCCGGTGAAACTTTTTCACACTTTAGCTATAGTTGGTATCAGGCTTTTATATTTAAAGACTCTGGATTCTGTGCATTTCTGAAAGCTTATTTATTAAATCTTTGCTTCTCTTCACTTTCTTTCTTTCCTTTTTTTTTTAATCTTTTGGATTTTTATTCTACACGAAAACACTTTTTATCTAATAAATATTCCTTGAATATCTACTGTATATTTTTTCTGGGAATTATAAAAAATTTTGAGAACACAAAAAAGTATAAGGCAAATTATCTTTACTCTAAAATTTAAATTTTCAATAGGAACAAAAATATTGATATGGTGACCAGCTATAGTATAGTGGGTAGGGCATTTGCCTTGCATTCTGCCAACCTGAGTTTGATCCTTAGCATCCCTTGTTGTCCTCCTGGCATTGCCAGGAATGAATTCCTGACTTCAGAGCCATGATTAACCGCTGAGCACTTCTGGGTGTTCCCCCCAAAGAACTGGTCTTAGTATATGATAAGAGATAAGAGACGTCAGTAGAAATCATGTCAAATGAGTCTTCAATGACATTAAAGTATGCTTTATTTTTGAAGTGCTCAAACTCAAAGATACTCAGTAGTTACTCCTGACTCTGCACTCAGAAATTGTTTCTGGTTATGCGTGGGAGGCCAGGGATCAAATCCAGGTCAGTTTCATGCAAGGCAAATGCCCTCCCCTCTTGACTATTGCTCGAGCTCTAAAGCAGTTTGTTTTTAGTTTTAGTTCGTTTTGAAGAAAATATATTTATTTAAAAAGTGAATGCTAAAAATGAATAGAACTAAGAGGAAATAAAATAAACTAGAAAGAGAAAAAGGGCTTATCATTTCACCTATATGTAAACTGCTATGCAAATCAGTGCCTGTAAAAGAAGTAAACAAGTAGATAAAGCAGAAACAAGCACTTAGATTCTTACAGGAGAACTGAGTAATCTGAGGTGGGAGTGCTGAAAAAGGGGAGAGGGTTAACAAAGAATTGAGATAGAGGTTTATTAGGAAATGAGTGGTGGGTGGGATGTGGCCACAACATTTGAAGGAGTGTCTACTAGCCAAATTTACCTCAATTAAAAGAAAAAAATGTAAGCTCTGTGTATTGTAACTTCCTCTGCTCCTGCCCTTTGCTGGGAGAGAATTCCGGCCGGCAGCTTTCTCTCAACCGGGACAGAAAGCAGAAAGCAGCTACAAATAATTCGCGAGTATTAAGCTCTTTTGTGAACACCTAAAAAATTAAGCTGTATAAATTAGTAGAATGGCTCCTGGTGACGTAAGCCAGTCAAGAGGTTTATTGAGGGAGAGAGGAGGGCTTTTATGCCCTGCTTCAGTGGGAGGAGCAGCAACATAGGATTGAAACTTAAACCAATCAGATTTGTACAGGTACAACGATTTTAACCAATGGGAGCATAGACACATTTTGATGGCGGGAAGGATAAAGAGGAACCTGGCAGGATGGGGGGAGGGGAAGCAAATCCTTAATAGATCTTTCTTTTGTGCAAGCAATAAGGATTACAGTTTAAACCTTACAAAAACCTATCTATAATTACGTTTTTGAGAGCAGTTACAAAAACAGGTTCCATGGAAAGGTTAAGGAATCTGATTTAAGCCAGATTCTGTGTGCCGGGCTAAATTTATTTGCAGAGTTTCTTTTTGGCTCGGGGCTAAGCAAACTTATGGCTTGAATCAGGCAGCGGTGAAAAATCCATTGTATATGTGGGTGTACGGTCGCCCACATCTCCCCCTGTTTAGTATACAATATGGAAGGGACAGACATGCCTCGGTGGACTGGCCACACTGGGTGAAGAGGTGTGGGGCTTCCAGTCACCGCATCTGCTACCCTTGAGTCAGTCGTTTCCAAAGCTTGGCAAAGCGTGAGCGCACAGATTGAGGTCTATGCGCCAGCTCCTCGATTACTTCAAACTTAAGTGGCGGAGAGTTGGCAGGAGGGGAGATGTCAGGCGTCAGCTGGTCTTCTGAGGTGCATAGTTGTTGGTACAAAACTTTTGAGTCCTTTCTGGTTGCTTCATCCACTTGATTCTTCACGAAGGTGGTGAGTTTGCGAAAAGCCCAAGGACCAAAAGAAACTAGCAACATGAAGCCAATGAAGGGTCCCAAAAAGGCTGGGAGCACTGTTGTTATCCATGGAGTGGTAGAAAACCAATTTTTGTACCAGCTCTCACTCTGCTCTATATTTTTTTGTCTATCTACTAAATCATCCTCTATACGTTGAATGCTATCTCTAACTAAACCTGTTTCATCCTTAAAAACACAACATTCTTCTTTAAGGGCTACACAGACTCCCCCTTTCTTCAAAAAAAAAAAAAGGAAACCAAATTAAAACACGGTGGTTTTGCTGCACTATCTTTGCTAGGGATTTAACAGTGCGCTCTAAGTATTGTAAACTTAGTTTAAGTTTGTAAACATTTTTAACAACAGTTATACTTAAGGCATTAACAGATTTTAGAGTATGAATTAATGAATAAATTATTGTGCCAGCACCAATAATACCCAGGCCCATTAATAAGGCAAGGGTAAGAGCAGTAACTGGTTTTTTCCTGCAGAGGGAGAGAGACACAGAGTTATCTTTTAAGGGGTAATAAATTATTTTCAGGTTTAACAGTTAATTTAGGCATTAAAACAACCAACACAGTAGTTTTTGGACTGAAAAAACAAATGTAAAACAATGTGGGGAGATAAACCAGTAGAACAGGCAAGAAACGTTAAATTGGGGGCAATTGTGAACTGAAAGGAGAAATCAACGACAAGAATTTGATTACAATTTTCAATAGGGGGAATCATATTGGGTACCAAGGGGCAAAGTTCAAGTTTCACCACTAGTTTTGAAGTTAAGCTATGTTGAAGCTTCATACCGCATTGCAGAAGTTTGTTGTCGTTGGTGAAGTGAGGCAGTTGAAGGCAGCAATTTAGGCCGGTGAGGTGGGTGAATAGCAGGTACCGAAGGCGTCTGGGCGGAGGCGTTGATCATGACAAGGATGAGCTGAGAAGAGGAGGGGGGTCCGGAGGACAGCATGGACTGGAAGGGTGGGGAAGCAGGCAGAGTTCTGAAGAGCTCAGGGCATGGGAGAGGTTGAGCTGACATCGCCAGGGGAGTTGGCTATGTTTCTGGCATTATAAAAGGGGAAGGGAAGGAACCAGAGGTGTTGTCATCGTCTTGCAAGGGAGAGTAAAGTGGAGCAAACAAATTAATGAAGCCTTGGTTCGAAGGGGGTGGTTGGTGGCAGCCAGGCAGAGTACCAAATTCAGCATTGTCAAAGGTGGAGTCAGTTAGAAACAGGTTCGCAGGAATGGCAGCTAGCAGGAGGGGTAGCAGGCTCTTTTGAAGTGAATGAGGGCAGGACTGCGGGAAGCTGCAGGAAGTATGTCTATAAGAAAACAGCTTGGCAGGAGGCAAAATGGTTACTTGGGGGCTTTTTTTGGGGGGGGCAATAAAATTTTTATGAATTTAATTTGTCATATAAAAATGACATTACACAAATTATTTTAGAATACCATGGGAATGTTATTTGACCTCTGTTAGACTTCAGCATTCAAAAAAAAGTGTTATAATTAACAATAGCCAAATTTTTTAAAAACTTTAATCTGAACCTAAATGATTTTTGTTAAACTTTTTAGTTATTATATTAAAGCTAGATGCTTCTTTTTCTAGCCACATTTGGCCTTATACTTTTGGCCTTAACTACACATAGCAGAAAGTTGGGTGATTGTAAAGTCCAGAAATTCTCCAGGGAAAAATTATTCCTGATGGCCATTTGAGAAATTTGGGATTTACCATCCCCTACTCTTTCTGCCATGCTGATAGGACAAAGCTAGCTTAGCACAGGATTTTTTAGCAGGATTTCACAGTTTGTTAGATGACCAGACTAAGCCAGGTTAAAAAAAATTAATTGAAATTTTAAAAATGGATAAGGCTTTAAAAATTGTATTTATCATGAAATGCAAAAATAACAAATAAACAGACAGAACAAACAACATGAAACACAACATTGTGGCCACTTTTATTCATAACACACACATGAACAGACAAGAGGATTCATTCAAAACTTGCATTAGAAAAATTGACAAGCGCTTTTAAATATTTAGCCGGCATGTTTGTAAAAAATTGTTAACGTAGCTGGAGTGGAACTGCTGAAAATAAATTTTAAGGTTTAGCTTTAACACAAAACATTTTTAAAACAATTTTAATTTGAAGTTTAAAACATGAAGTAAAATGTTAGCAGTTAAAAAATTTTGTTAAGTGAAATGGTTAGGGGAGCACTGTAGAAGGAGTTTCCACTCTGAAGTATGATATCATTCGCTGTAAAGGAACAGGTTTTCTTTAAATTAGTGTAACAGGAAAACAGTGAGGCAGCTGCAATAAAGTGTTAAAATTTTTACGCGGTTCGATCCCCCGGTGTCCCATATGGTCCCCCAAGCCAGGAGCAACTTCTGAGCGCATAGCCAGGAGTAACCCCTGAGCGTCACAGGGTGTGGCCCAAAAACCAAAAAAAAAAAAAAAAAAAAAATTTTTAACAACTGTTTTTACTTTGAAGACTTTAAGTGATTAATTTGTAAAATTTATATACCAAATTAACAAGATGTGTAGACATTATAAAATATAGTTAAAGACATTTGATGCATTTTCACACCTAGAACTTAAGACCAAAATTATATTTGATATTAGTTAATTTGCTTCTATAATATTACTTATAAAATTAAATATGTATATATATTTTTATCAATATTAGATTTGTTTACTTTGACACAGATGTACAGATTTGTATAATGTACTGACCTTTTGAATACACTTAAAAAGGATAGTTGTTGTAATGCAAAGGTAAAGAACAATTTCTTTAGCACAAAATTAAAGCTAAGGGTATTATGAAGCACACTTGGGTGTTAACTGCAATAAAATTAACTATGTTATTTAAAAAGGTTAACCACGTTATTTTTAACATTTTTTTAAATACCTTAAGAATTAAAATAAAATTTTAATAGAAATATAAAAAGACTCAGATTTTAATACCTGTGTGTACGATTAAATTTTTAAAACACCAAAAGTTTTTTGGGTCACACCCAGCAGTGCTCAGGGGTTACTCCTGGCTGTTTGCTCAGAAATAGCTCCTGGCAGGCACGGGGGACCATGTGGGATACTGGGATTCGAACCAACCACCTTTGGTCCTGGATCGGCTGCTTGCAAGGCAAACACCGCTGTGCTATCTCTCCGGGCCCGCTGTGCTATCTCTCCGGGCCCTTATGTATAAATTTTTAAAACACCAAAAGGTTTCTCTATTTTTTTTTATTATCCCTCGCAGACATGAATTTAGAAGGTTTTTTAATTTCAATGTTTTACTAATTACTTTACAACACCCAATGCACAAAACTTAATTACACAAATGCTTTTAGAAAAGGCACACTTATACCACAGAATTTAATTTACAAACTTTACATTTGAGGCATTTTATGAGACGCAACAAAATTGTACCCCCGCTACTTTGTGCTACAAACACTATCTATGAATAGATTAAAGGGCTTAGTATAACATTTTTGAACACTTTTAAAACTTTATAATTTTACCAACTGTGGCCTTTATCTTAGAAAAAACATTTTAACTCAGGCATACCAACTCAGGGGAAAGGAACATTTGTCACAACAGAGAGACAACAATAAAAACCTAAGGGAAGATAGGGCTGCATTTTTATCCTAAGGAATGGGGGATTTCCGCCCTGCTTGCTGAAATTGTTGAAGCAGCCGCCTGGCCAGGAGGGGGGGGGGTAGCAAAAGTTTGTTGCCACGTGTGGAACCTGGGCTCAAGCTGGGACCTGGAAAATGTGCACTGCACCTTTAAGGCGAAGCCAGCCATAGGAGCTGAGAGATTAGAATGTGTGCATGCTTGCTTGAAGGAATTTACAGCGGAGAAAAAAGTTAACTTTGCAAGAGACAAAGAGTTTAGCTTTAAGCGCTGTGTAGACAATATTGCGTGATTCAGTGGGGGAGACAGCGTCGCCCCCCAATAGATTTTAAGCAGGAGAGCGTGTAAGGGGCTTGGGGTCATAGGAGGTTACGGCTTAAAACAGCTCTCTGAGGCTTTTTTCAATTAAAGGCTTTGTGCTGTTTGAGCCAGCAGAACCGTGGCTTGTGCACTTTTAGGCGTGCCTCTTTAAGCCTGGAGGCAACAGCGAAACAAGCAGGGGAAAGCTTTTGTCCTAAGGGAGGGAAAGGTTGTCGTGCAGGTAAGCTGTGTGAGGTGCGGTTAAAACAAAACAAGGGCAAACATCATGAGCGAGTTCAAAAAAAATTTATAGAGATTTTGTTTGGAGATTTCTACGCGTCTGGCTTTTAACTCAGACTGAATATTAGCAATGAATTTGGCTTCTGTGCTTGAGGGGGTTGCCCATAGTAAAAAAGCACAGGAGTCCCAAAGCCAATTGCGGGACTATGAGGTCGGCACAAATTGAAAGTGTGCACACAAGGAAGGCTGACTACTACGCATCGTCACCCCTGATGGGGGCTTACCCAACGTTTTATGCGTAAGCTCCTGGACTCGCCTGCTCCAGCCGACCGGATGATCACGTAGGATTCAAAACACTCATGTAGGGCGCCATTTTGTAACTTCCTCAGCAACATAGGATTGAAACTTAAACCAATCAGATTTGTACAGGTACAACGATTTTAACCAATGGGAGCATAGACACATTTTGATGGCGGGAAGGATAAAGAGGAACCTGGCAGGTTCTTTAGGGCCATACCTGGCTGTGCTTAGGCCTTCCTCCTGACTCAGGAATCACTCTTGGCAGGGATTGAACCCTAGTTGGCCTTGTGCAAGGCAAGAGTTCTATCTGCTATACTAGCTCTGGTCCCTGGGGGTCACAATCTTAATTGAGGCACACAAGGTAAAATTGTGATGTTTGATCATGGGTGACTGCTGTATTCACATATTTGCCAGTGTCATGCTTTTTGATTGTGGCACTTGGGACATTTTTCTATTTAGTTGTGTCTCTTGTAGAAGGTTTCTTTTTGTTGTACAATACCTAAACACTTTGCTCCTGTGAGGCCAAAAATTGTATCAGAGCTGTCAGCTTCAAACAATGGAGTAGCCAGTGTCTCACACAGACATGTGGGACACTAAAGATTTGAACTTATGATTTGAACTTTAGGCTGGTAATCTAAGGCCAACATTATAACTTTAGAACACCAGATCCTTTTCAATATAATCAAGTTATCATTCCTTGGAGGATTTAATAAAGATTGATATATAAATTCCAAATAAAGACTGGATAGATTGCTCAAAGAGCTGCATGACTTGTCTGCATACTGAAGGAACAATTTCACTCTGCAGCACCTCATGGTCCCCAAACACTGACAGGCAAAATTGGGTATTGCAGGGTATGGCCCCCAAACTCATTCGCAACACTTGAGGGTCCCTTGAAAACCTCTAGGAAGAAATCATGACCTTAGATCTAGAATTATTGAGCATTGCTAGATGTGGCTCAAAGCAAAAGGAAAAACAGACAAGTTTCAAATACAAACATATGAGAAGATAAATTACCCATTATTTGAAAGGTAAGGAGAACACATGTCTGGTAAATGTTTGAAAATGAAGAACACTCCCATTATAGACTATACTAAAGGCATTAATATTGATTTACTAAAGATATAATGCATTTATGATGTATTTTTATCTTAATTTTTGGGGGGTCACACCTGACAGCTCTCAGGGGTACTTCTGGCTCTGCACTCAGAAATTGCTCTTGGCAGGCTCAGGGGACCATATGGGATGCCGGGACTTAAACCATGGCCCATCCTGGATCGGCTGTGTGCAAGGCAAACACCCTACTGTTGTGTTAGCTCTCCAGCCCTATCTTAAATTTTGATAAGCTGATTTAATTGATATCATTAAGGTTGTTCTTATATTTTATATATCTTTTATTTGTTTAAATGCTCTTACACAGTATTCAAGTTTCATAATATCTAAGACAAGAAATAACCATTGATAATATAACTTACCTAAATTTTCTTTATCTTTTATTTTCTTTAAAATTACAGTTTATTTTACTAAGTTTATTTTACAATTTACAGTTTATTTTACTATTCAACCTGTTTCTGATAATACTATCAAGAAGATATCACAGTATCTAATTCTAATCTATGTTGACCTTGAGCTAGCCTGTTTAAATTAATTAGGTAATTTTTCTAAAATGGTTTTTTATCATATAATTATATAATTATAATGATAAATTTATCTTTTTGTTGTCACATAAAGTGCCATATCTTATCTTATCCAATATCTTTAGTGGGCAACTCCTGGTGAACATGCCAACTTACAAAATTGTCTTCATTTGTTGAGATCCTTGATCACAGGATTTTGTAGAATTCCTGGACAAACTAGTACCATGGATCTTCCACTTCATGTAGAAATTGTTAGATTAGTGTGGGATGTTTGAACCAGGCAACAGCAAAAGATGGCCTCTTTTGATATATAATAATGGAATCTATAAATGACTTGTCTGTGTAAGGAACTGTACTAATGGGAGCTGAGAAAGTCTTTTTAGAGAGAGAAATGGGGAATAGACAAGCACCAAAAATATATTAGTAAAATGCTCAAAAAACTTATAAATTTCCCAGATTCCTTTTCCAGAAAATATTCTAAAGCTCACAATTAAACTTATAGTTTACTTTAGTCAGGTGTGGTAAGTTGCTATCAGAACATTTTAAGTTGAAATATCAATCAATGTTTATTTTCTGCTTATGCTACATTTATAATAGATTATTAAAAATTTCTGTTTAATCTCAGGGATCAATAACTCAAAAAGTTTATATTATCTGGAACATACTAAAATTAAGCTTGTTTCTCTCCCCATTTGCAGGTGCAAATGCTAGTTAATTTTTGTTTAGTTGTCTAACACTGGGAAGACAGGAGTACAAAAACATGTTGCCTACTGCTTTGGATAAAATCTTTTCTAAAGTGTTTTGCTTTGTTTCTTTAAAGAAAAGTAGAAGCTAAGCCCATGTCAGCATTTGGTTCAAAGATAAAAGATAGTGCATTCCTCCGGATCTCCAGGTGGGTTCCTGGGAGGAGTTGACGGGGCACCCGGGGTTTTCCCCACTCCCAGGCCGAGCCGGGACACTGGCCTAGGGTGGGGCGCAAATCCCTGAAGTCCGGGCTTGGGAGGGTCTCTCTCCCTTCCCGGAGCAGGATTTTTAGCCGGCATGGACGGGCAGCTGGCAGGCCCCCCCATGTGCCAGCGGCCTCGTGGTCCAGCCTAGGGTAGGGGTACTCGGATCTGGGTCACCCGACCCCCCTCCCCCCCATCCCTCCGGATCTCCAGGTGGGTTCCTGGGAGGAGTTGACGGGGCACCCAGGGTTTTCCCCACTCCCAGGCCGGGCCGGGACACTGGCCTAGGATGGGGCGCAAATCCCTGAACTCCAGGCTTGGGAGGGTCTCTCTCCCTTCCCGGAGCAGGATTTTTAGCCGGCATGGACAGGCAGCTGGCAGGCCCCCCCATGTGCCAGCAGCCTCGTGGTCCAGCCTAGGGTAGGGGGGCTCGGATCTGGGTCACCCGACCCCCCTCTCCCCCATTCCTCTGGATCTCCAGGTGGGTTCCTGGGAGGAGTTGACGGGGCACCCGGGGTTTTCCCCACTCCCAGGCCGGGCCAGGACACTGGCCTAGGGTGGGGCTTAGGGGATGGAGTTTGATTTGGTGGGTGGCAGATAGCTGCTTAGCTATACTCAGTCTGTCAATGGTAATTTCATACCAGTCTACATTTTGCAAACCACGCGGGGGCGCTAGCCCTTTCAACCATCAGTACCCCAGATTTACGCTCCTTAACTTCAGTAACACATAGTTCTAATCTCTGACCTAAGACATACAGTATATCTAACAAATCCCAGAACTATTTAGAAGGACAAAAATTGAACACATATATCTTTTGAATATTTTATGGGTATTTTCTTTAGCTGATGTAACTCTCTATATATTCTTCTACCATGATGTTTCTATTCACTTTTCATCTTGTCTTTTCTTTGTAAGCTGTTCAGTAAGGATTGTTGGTGGAACTGTCCCTCAGTTTGATGCCTATGATTGAACTATGTCATGGAAATTGCTGGTCTTGTTCCTTTTGCCTCCAGATGCACCAATAACGCCCCATGGCATTGATTCTTGTTTGCATAGACACATTAAAATGGGAAAACACCATACATACAGATACGTTCTTATCTAATAAATCTCAGTACAATGTACCTTATACCCTGAACATTGATATAATGACCTGGCACAGGCCTCAGAAGAATGGGCATCCTCCATTCACGCTGGAACCAGGCAAGCTAACTACGAAACATCCAAGGTCTTTTACAGCAACAGCTGGAAGCAGTCCTCTACCAGGAAAGACACTACCAAGGGTCTGACATCGACCTCTTAAAAAGAGACTTCCGTTTACACTGAGAAGACTTGACAGTAACAATGACCTGCTCTACAGGACATGGTTCTCTCTAGTCCCCCTTAAGTGTGAGGTGAAACGAGAGGATGCTCTGCACCATCCTGACTGCAATATGGGATATGCAGACTCCAGGATCTTTAATACAGAAGCATGATACCAACAACAGAGACTATTTGAGGAATGGAGGTGTATTGCCACTACAGACGATGACTTGAATTGTGTTAAATAATTAACGATGAGGCTGGATGGCGGTGGATTTCTCTCCGTGCCATCCCAGTCCACATGGCTTTGCAATCTCCATGCAGTCGGCGAGTCCCAGGCCCAGGTGAAATTACTCACTCACAGTCAGGTGTCAGGAAGCAACAACTTTATTCAAGCCCTAGCCACCATGTGTGTGTGGCCTATTCATAACCTTTCAAGCACAGCAATATTTTGCTAGCCCTGCCTCTTATTTCCTGTTAGCCATCTTTTCTTTGGGCTCCATGCTGGTCAAAGACCAGAACACAGAAACCCAGAAGCCAGAGCGCACAGCAGCGCAGAAAGGGCAAAGAGCCAAAAGGGCAAAAAGCCAAAAGGGCCGAATTCCCTTGGTCCAAGCCTTATCTAACATTTCCCAGACCCCTCCCAGGAATGGGAGGGTCTTGCAGGTAAGGTTACACCTACTATCTGGTTCCCAAGACCCCTCCCAGAAAAGGAGGAAATGTGGGTGTACCTATTTAAGACCCTAGACCCACCCATTTCTGGGAGGGGTCTTGGGAACCGGATAGTAGGTGTAACTTTACCTGCGAGCCCCTCCCATTCCTGGGAGGGGTCTGGGAAATGTTAGATAAGGAGTGAACCAAGGGAATTCGGGCCTTTTGGCTTTTGCCTTTTGGCCCTGCTGGGCTCTCGAAGAAAGAAGACTGAATTATAAGATGCAGGGCTAAGAATGGCCAAATGCTTGAAAGGTTATGAGTAGGCCACACACATGTGGTGGCTAGGGCCTAAATAAAAATGATCTTTCCTGAAGCCTGCCTGTGAGTGAGTGATTTCACCTGGGCCTGGGACTCGCCGGCTGCATGAAGGTTGCAGAGCCACATGAACTGAAATGGCACGGAGAGAAATCCACCGCCATCCAGCCTCATCGTTAATTATTTAATGCAACACCCATCACAGAGAAACATTGTAAAAGAAAACTAGAAGCAGCCTTAGATTTTTGAGAAGACATGGGAATTGCCCACATAAACCGAGAATAAGTGTCCACCACAACATGAAGATAAGGTTTCCTTGGAAATAAATCTGTTCGAGTTATATCCATTTGCCAAAGTTCGTTAGACTGTAAGCCTCTTGGGTTTGCTCCTGCTATGTGAGTCTTTTTTGTTAATGGTGCACATACGTTGCAGTTTTCTACGATTTCTCTAGCTTGCCTCCATGGAATTTGGTAATTCACATGTAAACGGCGAGCATTTGTGTGTAGGGCTGAATGTTCCTCTACAGGTGATTTAAATATAGGCATTGCTAGCAAGTCAGTAGTTTTATTTCCTTGAGCCATAGGTCCTGGAAGACCTGAGTGGGCTCTAATATGCGTGATGAAGATGGGCTCAGTTCGGTTTTGAAGAAGCTGCTGTAATTGTTTAAGTAAGTCCTGTATGATCGGGTTATTAGCATTAAGGGATGCAGTGGCTATCACATGACATAAATTTACCACATACAAAGAATCAGAAACTATATTCATGGCTTCAGATACATTTTCTAATAGGTAAATTAACGTTGCTAATTCAACTTTCTGTGCAGATTTATATTTGGTATCTATGGTCATATTAATGTTGTCTCCAGTTATTCCTCCTTTTCCATTTTGGGATCCATCAATGTAAAAAACCTTGGCATTGGGAATAGGGGAATCCCGAACAATTGAAGAAATAACAAACTGAGTTTTCTTTAAAAAGTCCCAAGTTTTTCCTGCTGGATAATGGGAGGATATTTCTTCTGTGAAATCTGAGAGGGCCCTTTGTAGAGATTCATTAATTGGCAATATTGACTCAATTTCCTTTTTTGGTACTGGCAAAACTATTATATCTGGGTCAAAACCTAGTAAAGATATAGATCTGAGTCTTGCCTTGATAATAATCTCTGAAATCAGTTGCAAGTAGGGGACTACTGAGCGAGGTTGTTTGTTATGTAAATACACCCATTCCAAAGGTCCTGACTGTTGCATCAAGGCCCCTGTGGGGGTTTCTATAGTAGGGAAGATTAACAGTAATACCTTTTCTCCTGGGATGAATCTTGAGAGAAACGATTTTTGTAATCTGCTCAAGAAGATGTCCAATTCATTTTTGGCAGCTGTTGTTAAATTTCTCAGGCTATCTAAAGCAGGGTCACCCTCCAACGTTTTAAACAGATTAGATAACTCTGCATTTGGGATTCCTAGTGCAGGGCGGAGCCAATTTACGTCACCTAAAAGTCTCTGAAAATCATTAAGCGTTCTGAGGTTTTCTTTTTTGATAGAAAATTTTTGTGGACGTATAGACGTCCGGTCCAAAATAAAACCCAAATATTGATACGGTGGCATTATCTGTATTTTTTCTAAAGCTATTTTCAGTCCTGATGTTTGTAAACAGTCAGTAACATAAGAGTATAATTCCTGTAAATCTGTTTCGTTGTTCATTGTGAGCAAGATATCATCTGTATAATGAAATATTATGGCTTGAGGAAATTTTTCACGAGCAGGGCTCAAAACCTTATCTACAAAAAACTGTCACATGGTTGGGGAATTCAGCATGCCTTGGGGGAGAACAGTCCATTGGAAACGTCTGCAGGGATGGGTATTATTGAGAGAAGGAACTGAGAATGCAAAACGTTTTTTATCATCTGGGTGGATAGGAATATGGTAGAAGCAGTCTTTCAGATCAATTATAATTAGTGGCCATTCCTTTGGAATAACTACAGGTGATGGTAAACCAGTCTGCAATTTGCCCATAGGTATCATGGATAAATTTATAGCTCTAAGATCCATCAAAAGTCTCCATTTACCGGATTTCTTTTTTATAGTGAATATAGGTGAATTTCATTGAGAAAAAGATGGTTCAATATGTCCTAAACTTAGCTGTTCCTCCACTAATTCTGTCAGCACCTTTAATTTATCAGTTTTAAGGGGCCACTGACCTGTCCAAATTGGTTCATCAGATTTCCATTTTATTTTTATTGGTGCTGGTGTTTTTACGGTAGTGGCCCCCACTAAAATTTTTTGGTTTTTAAATCAAAAGAAGGTTCGGGCTCTTCTGGAGCTAATGGGATGTGGAATTCTGCTTTCCACTGTTTGTGTAGGTCACGGCCCCACAGGGATGGTGAAAATGGGCCCACGTGAGGTCTGATTATTGCTTTTTGATTTTCTGGGCCGTAAAATAGTATAGTCCTCGTACTCAACAGACAGGAACTCAGGCCTCCTATTCCTTCTAGGGAATACGGGATTTCCTGAAGAGGCCAATTTTCTGGCCATTCTTTATCAGAAATTATGGTAACCTGAGCACCCGTATCTATCATTCCATCAAAGGGTTTGCCTTCCAAGTGAAGTTTGATCATTGGGTGTTCATCTTTACATTTAGTAACCAGAGCCACGATTGGGTTTTGAGCAGCATCCGGATCTGTGCTTCCAAAACCTCCAATTCTAGTCTTATCTGAAGTCCCAAATTTGACATAAGGCACTATTACTATCTGGGCAATCGCTTCTCCTTTTTTAAAGGTCCATGTAACTGGTACAGTAATAACTACAATGATTTCTCCCATGGAATCTGAGTCAATGACACCAGTGATTACTGATATACCCTTTATGTTGAGGGAACTTCTGCCAAGAATCAAACCCATACTATCTGGGGGTGGCAGGCCTACAATGCCAGTTTCTAACATGTAAGGGCATGCTCCTGGGTAAATTGTAATGTCCTCTGGGCATAATATGTCTAATCCAGCACTCCCTGAAGTGGAGTGGATTAATTCCCTTATCGTGATGAATTTTCTTGGGCTGGGCTTGGAAGGATTATTGTCTGTGAACTTTGCCCCTGATTTGGAAGGGCCTGGGGGGAGGCCCTGTGGGCGTTTCCCTGCATCTTGTATGTGTGTTCTTGGGGAGCTGAATTTATAAGGAGACGACAATTTCTTTTGATATGTCCCTGTTTTCCACAATGGTAGCAGGCGATTTGCCTCCTGGGGACTGTGTTGAAACCTCTACTTAGGTTATTATTAATGAGGTTTCTGGATCTGCAATCTTTCGCCCAGTGGCGACCCCTTTTGCATTTTGGGCAAAGACCTGGTTTCCGGAAAGTGTTCTGTCCCCAAGGGGAGTAAGGCATTGTTCCCTTGGTAACTGGGAAGGTTTGTACTGAGTCTAAGTGGGGTGGGGGTTGGGGTTCCACATAGACATTCCGGCAGGCATAAAGGTAATCATTCAGATCTGACTTTTCATTTAATGTATTCAATACTAATCTACAGGCTGAATTTGCATTATGATAGGCCAAAGATTTTACTAGGAAGTTTCTAATCTCCTCATCTTCTACCTGTAACTTCAGAGCATCTTTAATCTTACCTACAAACTCTGCAAATGACTCATAAGGGCCTTGGGTAATTTTTAAAAAGTTTCCTCTACCAATGCTGTTAGAATCAATTTTTTCCCATGATGACAATGCAATCTCCCTGATTAAATTTAAGATTTCCTTAGGTAAAGCTGCTTGTGTCTGAATATTTGCAAATTGATTTTCTGCCATCAATAATTCATACGATAGAGTAACACCTGCCACTTGCTTTTTCATACCATCCGGACTATATAATTTAGCTTTTACGCCTTCTGAATAGTACATTTCCCATTCAGTTCGCTGTTTAGACGACAGGCATATTTCAGCGATTCTTTTAAAATCATACAAAGTCCAAGATGAGTTATGACTCCAAAGTCTTAATAACTCCACACTGTATGGCGATTTTGGCCCATTTTCTTTACATGCTCTTTTAAACCGATCTAATTCTTCCATCTGATAGGGTACATCGTTAGAAACATTTACCCTGTCTATAGGGGATAAGGCCTGATTAGCAAAATTACTCTGAATAGAGCTCTGAGACCGAGCATGTGGTTCATCGTTTGAATCTGCTCTGCTCTGCGATTCAATTTTGTGACTAGAAGGAGGCATCCCTCGTGGAGTTAGCACTGGAGGTAGATCATTATCTGAGTCACTACAGTCAAGCAATTCACTAGAATCAGGCTTAACATTCTGAGTTGTTTTTCTTCCAGCAAAAATTTCTATATTGTTGATGGTGGGGCTGGATTCGTCAGCCTGCACCTTGGTCTGAGTTTTCGTCAGATAAATTTCCTTATTATCTATACTGGTTTTAGCCTCACCATTTCTACACTTTCTATTTCCTAAATAGAAATAACAACAAATAACTATGCTCATAATAATAACGTTAGTCAACACAGAAATTCCACAAACTATGATGGCTAGAGACACTACACTTTTCATTTGAAATATAGACCACAACCATCCAACTGCAGTGATTGTCCTTAGATCAAAACCAATTAGTTTTAAACAAAATGGAATGATCCACTTGTATACTAGAGCACCAATGCGTAAGACTAAGGGTGGTAAAATCCACATGACTAACCACAGAAACCATTTGATGGTCAGCATAGGAAATTTCCAATGAAGTATTTCACTTACAGTTCTGAGGTTCCAGGGTTCAGGTCCCTGTCCGGGCGCCATTATGTAGCAGGTCAGCCCCTGAAGAGGTTGACTGATGGTGGGATGGAGAATGAGGCCCTTTTCTTCCAGCTCGGAGCACGAGTCTGCCACCCTGTCTAGCCAACGGTTCTGAGGTAAAACGGCGGGTAAACAGCACGCAGACAATCAGGCTCGTGGAAATATTTGCTTTATTCGGATGGACAAAACTGAAGTCCAAAGACTCAGATTCAGTTCCAGCCAGCAAAAAGCCCTCGCCTTCCACAGACCCTTGCTCTTATACTCCAGAGTCAGGTCCCACCCAATGGTGGGATCAGATACCAACCAATGGTGGAAGCAGAATCAGGTCCTACCCTAGGGTGGGGGCAGAATGCCAGGTCACACCCTAGGGTAGGGCACAGATTAGGGTGAGCAACATAGTGATCCCCCAAAATATTTACATACACAACAGAATTGGACAAACTAATTTGCCTGGAGCCTAGAGTCAGTCCTGTGCCAGGAAACTTCAGGGGTAAGATCTCCTTGTATTTAGACCATAATTTGTCTTTCCATGTCCCTTATGTTTTGGTGGGCCTATGCAAACAAATGCCACTTTAATACCATTTTTTACTATGTTCCCTTGACTCCAATTCTTAAGAAAAACAAGCCACTAAAACTTTTGATGTTAACTTAAACTAGTTAGCATGTGCATGGAAGTAGAGAAATGTACTTTGCCCTCAATGTTTAAGGAGTTACATAAGTCTAATGTCTTTAGATTATATTGTGTGCTGCTAAGAAATAGTATGTACTACAACTGGGGATTTGAGGGACAAAGTAATTGTATTGTACAGGGGTTCAGTTTTGTTTCTATTAATGTTCTTTGGCTGAAAGTTCAAGGCTGGAATATCATCGATGGGACTACCGAGAATTCTTTTTATGGGTGATTGGGCTTCCACTGTAACTTTACCCTGTCCTCTTTCTTTGCATTTTTGTTGTCATAATTAAAAAATAAATAAAAATAAAAATTAAAAAAAAAGATAGTGCATTTATAATGCATTTATAATGTTGACACCATTTCATGGAGAAAAGGTAACTGTGTTCACTGTTCTTTGCTTAATACATTGGGAAATAAAGATTTTTTGAAGGCATCTTTGTCAAGTTCAATTAAGAAAAACAATGTTGGGCTCAGGAAAAGATTATTTTTGTACAATTACTTCAGGTATTTTGAAATATTTCTATGTATAAAACTATTTTCCTTCGTGATGAGTGGTGACTGTGGTATCACTGAATTTTGATTTCCACAAAGGTCCTTTCCCCCACAATCTGATGAGAAAGAGAATGCATTTTGTATTTTAAAATAAAACTCGAGGGAAATAAAAGAAAAATCAATATTTGATAATAGAAGTCTTAGGTTTATTATTGAATAAAGCTGGAAAAATATAAAATTCTATGACCCAGTCTCACATCTTCAAAGAAAAACTGTCTCAAGGTATCAAGACACAAAATCAAGAATTTGAAACATGTTCTTTCTGGGGTCTCCTTTGTAATGATTCTTCTATGCCTTTTCTTAGAGCTTTTGAAGAAATTCTAATGATTCTAGTAATTATGAGAATCAAAATGTTCTCTAAGAAGATTAACCCTAAACTTATCCTTCAATATTCAACAACAGACTCATTGAGATATAAATCATATATTATAAAATGTGTTTTTCAATAAAAAAACTATGGAGAAATATCTCTTCAAATCTTTTGGTTATTTAACAAATTGGGTTATTGTTGAATTTTTTAGATTATTTTTCATAATTGTTCTTATGTATATTTAGAATTTTTAGACTCTTTTTAGTTTAGTTTTTTTTTTAGGCCACACCCAATGATGCTCAGGGGTTATTCCTGGCTCTGTGCTCAGAAATCGCTCCTGGCTTGGGGGACCATATAAGACTCTGTGGATCAAACAGAGGTCCGTCCTGGGTCAGCCGCATGCATGGCAGATGCCCTACCATTGTGCTATCACTTCGGCCCCTTCTTTAGAGGGAGATGGGGGCACTGGTGGTGGGAATGTTGCATTAGTGAAGGGGGGTGTTCATTTTGTGACTGAAACCCAACTACAGTCATCTGTGTAATCATTGTGTTTAAAGAAAAATATTACAAAAATAAATAAATGGAAAGCATTAAAAAGTTGTTTTGTTTTTAGGATTCTTTAGATTTTTTGTTTTTTTGGTGGGGTTTTGGGGCCACACCCTACAGGACTCAGGGGTTACTCTTGTCTCTCCAGTCAGAAATTGCTCTTGGCAGGCTCTGGGAACCATATGGGATGCCAGGGCTCTAACCCAGTAGGTCCCGGGGTTAGCAGTGTGCAAGGTAAATGCCCTACCCACTGTGCTACTGCTCCAGTACTGAATTCTTTAGATTTTATAATATGAACCTTATACTAGACTTATGATTTGAAAATGTTTTTTCTCATACTATAGGTTATTTTATATTTCATTTAGTTTTATATGAGGACCACCTCTATCTCAGTGAGGATGAAGGGACTTAAAATGGTGCATTCCTATTTAAACTATCTCCCTGACCTCTCCTTTCACTTTTTTTTTTTGGATGGGGAGTTGGGTCACACCCAGTGGTGTTCAGGGGTTACTCCTGGCTCTACGCTCAGAAATCACTCCTGGCAGGCTCCGGAGACCATTTCCCTTTCACTTTTGTTTTCTTTTTTTTAATTAATTTTTTATTTTTAATTATGAGAACAAAGATGCAAAGAAAGAGGACAAGGTAAAGTTACAGTGGAAGGACAATCACCCATAAACAGAATTCTCAGTATTCCTATTGCTAATATCTTAACTTTGAACTTTCAGCCAAATAACATTAAGAAAAATAAAACAGAACCTATGTACAATTGCTTTGTTCCTCAAATCCCCAGATTGTAGTACATAATATTTCTTAGTAGCACACAGAGCAATCTAAAGACATAAAACTTATGTAACTCCTTAAACATTGAAGGCAAAGTACGTTTTTACATCTCCATGCACATGCATATTAGTTTAAGTTAACCTCAAAAGTTTAAGTGGTTTCTCTTAAGGATTAGAGTCAAAAGAGCACAGTAAAAACGGTGTTAGAGTGGCAATTATTGTTTGCATAGGCCCACCAAAATATGAGGGACATGGAATGGAAAAGCTTTGGCCTAAATACAAGGAGACCCTACCCCTAAAGTTTCCTGGCATAAGACCAACTCTAGGCTCCAGCAAACTAGTTTGTCCAATCCAGGTCATTGTCTGTAGTGCCAATACGCTTTTATTTTTCACACAGTCTCTATTGTTGGTATTATGTTTCTGTATTAAAGATCCTGGAATCTGCATATCCTATATTGCAGTCAGGATGGTGCAGAGCATCTTCTCGTTTCATCTCACAATTAAAGGACAATGCAGAGAACCCTGTCCTCTAAGCAGGTCGTTGTTGTTGTCAAGTCTACTTAGTGTTAAGGGAAGTCTCTTTTGAGCAGGTCGATGTCAGAGCCATGGTAGTGTCTTCCTGGTAGAGGATTGCTTCCAGGTTTTGTTATAAAAAAAACCCGTGGATGTTTCGTAGATTCCTTCCGTGGTTCAGGGGTAAATGAAGGATGCCCATTCTTCTGAAGCCTGTGCCAGGTCATTATATCAATGTTCAGGGTGTAAGGCCCCATTGCACTACGAGATTTGTGTGTTCTGATCTCTAATAGATAAGAACTTATTTGTATGTATATTATTTTTCCCATTTTAATGTGCCTATGCAAACAAGGAACAATGCCACGTGGCATTATCGGGGCATATGGGGGCCATAAGTACAAGTCCAACAATCCCCATGACATGGTTCAATCATAAGCATTAAACTGGAGGACTCTTCCACCAAAATTCCTTATTGAACAGCTCACACAGAGAAGACAAGATAAACAGTGGATAGAATCGTCACAGTAAAAGAATATTTAGGAAGAGTTATAGCTGTTAAGGAAAATACACAAAAAATATTCAAAAGACATACGTGTCCATTATGTCTTTTGAAATAGTTGGGGGATGTTAAATCCAATGCATGATTTTGGTCTGTGATTAGAACTGTGTAGTGCTGAAGTTAAAAAGGGTAAATATGAGGTACTGATGGTTGAGGTGGGAGAGTTAAGGAGTAGTGCTGGGGCTTCACACCTGAACGGTAAAATGTTCCACCACTGACTATCCCTGGCACACTCCTTCACTTTCTTAATGATGTCCTTTAAAACACAAAGATGTTTAGGTTAGTTAAATCTAGTATATTTACCGTTTGTTTCTTTTACCTTGCTATTATGTTTACTAAGACGTTGAATAATCTCAGGCCATAAACGTACTTACTTTTAAGGAGGTTTTTTTTTCTTTGAGGGGGGAGGGACCACCAGAGTAATTGTACAGCAGGTATGGTGCTTGGCTTGCTCACATTCAACCAGGGTTCATCCCTCAGCATCCCATATGGTATCCCAAACACCACCAGTAATAATCCCTGAGTTCAGAGCCAGGGCCCTGAGCATTGCATGGTGTGGCCAAAAAAAGAGCAGAAAAAAAATTGTGTGTGTGTGGGGGGGCATTTTAGCCCTGACATTTAGGTCTTTGATAATCGTAATTATATTGTAATATTTTGTGCCTGAGATACTGTTCCAAATTTCCATTCTTTTTTATTGAGTAGTCAGTTATTCTTCTACTAAACCTGGCAATATTAAATGGACTTAACAGTCTTGTTGATAATTTAATGGGTTTGTTTTTACTTTTTCAATTCTCTTCTATATATATAGATATATACATATATATATGTATTTATATACATATATATTAGCTACATGTCACTGCCTGGATTACTGGGACTTTTTCGTATTTCTCTTAAATTTACAATGATTCCCCTGGACTCTAGGCCTGGCCTGAATGCCACCTCGGGTAGCCTGCTGTGGGTCCAGGTGGGCTCTATTAGGGGTCCCCAGGCTTCCCCCCTCCCTACTCTATGGGGGAAGAGCAGAGAGAGGGGCCGGGCAGATAGCTGGCTTCCAGCACCTTGATCCTGGAGGCCAGCTCTTCCCAGGTATAGGGTTAGGGGACACCCCATTCCAGAGGCCTATTCCCTAGCTTGGGGGTGCTGGGAGGCTTGGCAAGCCCCTCCCCAGCTGTTCTCCTATTTCTCCCCTACTCCAGGCCTTCCCTGGTTGCCAGCCCAGGTGGACTCTATAGTGGTCCTCAGGCTTTCCCCCTTTCTCTCCCTACACTAAGGGAGGAACACATGGGGTGGATGGCAGGCTCATACAGCACTGGTGTATGTTGGGACATTATGTCGTGGCATTCACTGATATTTTTTTTCTCATTGGTCTCCATCTCAAAAACCATATATATTTAAAATAAAAATGGGAGAATGGACTCTCAGGCTGGGAAGAGATCAGTTCGGGTGGTGGTACCATATTTGAATATTGTAGATATATCCTCTCAACCACTATAACTATTATTGAATATCCCCTTAGACGGTGACAATTTTGTCCACTGTTTTAAGTTAGATTGTTTATTTTCACCACAGAACTCATAAAGATAACTAATAAATCTAATTCTATAAATCTGTACTGTGAGATTCAGCCTTTGCTTGGCCTTAGGGAAACTTGGTAATGTTAGAATTTTCTGATTAGCATTTATTTAATATATTTATGTATCAGATATTGCAGCACAACATTTATAATACACATGTAAATACATTTTTTTATTTTAGAGAGCACATATTCTGATGAAAGAATAGGAGGGAAATAGGTCCATTTTAATGGACCTTCAAGTCATAAAGCTTATGCACAGTTTTAGTGAAAAGATGGTAGAAAGAGGTACTGTCTCTGCCTAGGTATGAAAGGTCTTGAAAAAGGAGGTTACTTATGATAAAATCACAATGTAATTCAGGGTGCCTTCTAGAAAATAAAAGTAAGATTTCTGAGCTAAAATGAAGCATAAGCATATGAAAGGCATAATTATATTAGTGACTTTTATATTTCTTGCCATGTAAACTAAAATAAATGTAATTGTCAGCTGCATCAATACAAGTGTATAAAATGAAAGTAAATTCTGATGCGGAAAGAATGATTCAAAATAATTATCTCTAGGGGCGGAGAGATAGAAGGTGTTTGCCTTGCACTCAGCTAACATAGAAAGGACCCAGGTTCGATTCCTGGCATCCCAGGTAGTCCCCCTTGCCTGGCAGGAGCGATTTCTGAGCACAGAGCCAGGGTGCCGCTGGGTGTGACCACCCCTAAAAAACCCCCAAAACCAAAAATAATAATTACCTTTACTATTATTTTAATTTTAATTGTATTACCTCCTTCCCCTTTCTTTCATTGCTACTGTTGATGATAGTGTTGTTGCAACGGCCAGGGCTGCACTCATGCTGGTTGTTGTTCTCACACACTTTTTAGCTGGCTTGTACAGTTGGAATCATGCGTTGGCTTGCAATGCTTATACTGTCAACCAAAGTGATCACTGGGGTTTGCTATCACTTAGCTGGCATAAGATACACTCTTAGCTGAGATACACAAATTCTGCCTTAGGAGCTAGCCAGGGCCACTGTAATACTCACACATATGCTGGAGAGGCCACAATTCCTAGCCCTAGTGCTTTTAAATCATTTAAAAATACTTGTTTTTGTGTGGTATTTTGGTGAACGTATGTGTAACTTGATGCAACCGAAACTTACTGTGCTATCAAAATTGCAGACAGAAAAGCTATGAGGCCTAAACAATAGAGATAAAAGGATCATGCTTAGCTCATGCAATGCGTTAGTGCTTTGAACTTTAGCTCATGCAATGCGTTAGGGCTTTGAATTTGTGGCCAAAGAGTTTCAGGCAGGAGTTCAAAGTCACTCTATTCCTCCATGCCCTCAAATACGCTTTGAGTTCATTTTCTTTAAGTGGCATATGACTGAACAGGAATGACATTTTAGCATGATAAGGTGACAGAAATCTGAAACTGTTATCTGAGGACAGGTAGTGAAGCTATCAGACTCTGTCCTACAAAAGAAATAGCATGATGAAGCAAGCCTCTGTGTGTGTGTGTGTGTGTGTGTGTGTGTGTGTGTGTGTGTGTGCGCGCGCGCCCGCACGCGCGAGAGCATGAGAGATAAAGAGAGAGATGTGGTGAAAGGTATGGATTAAAATGGCTTTTAAAATTCAAAGAAATTTAAAGTTTAAGTGCTTGAAGTTTAACCATATGGAAGAGAGAGTAGATTCACTCTCTTCTGCATCATCAAACCAAGAAAGGCATACTTTGGTTTAATATGATGAAAATCTGAATAATAATTGAAGCTATCCAAGAATGGTAGAATAGACTGCTTAGGAAACTATTGAGATTCACATCACTAGAAGAGCTTGCTCAAAAGCTGAATGACCTTGTATTTAGTCTGTTGTGCACAGAATTTTTCAAATTTTTAGAATTCAGTAGAAAATGTTTAATATATTTCATAATTATAAAATTCACCAAATTTGGCATGATTTCTATTATTTTTTAGATTATTTAAGACAAAATAAATTCCCAGTGAGATGTATGAATGAAGACCAGTACTCTTCAGTTGGCCAGGAGACACAGATAATGTGGCCAACATTGTTAATAACCTTTGAGTCACTAGAAAAATACTTTAAAGCAATGATGTACTCTAATCTTTTTCAAGCTGTTTTTACATTTTTACTTTTTTAAATAATACTAGCAAAGTGAACCCAGGATCTTTTTCATGAAAAGCAAACCCTCTAACTCTGACCTATTTCTGGGAAAATGCTTGGGAAATTGTTTAATTTCAAAATTAAACAACCTTTTCCATGAGAATTAATTTAGCTTGAAGTCAAACACATAAAAATTTGGTTATTTGAACTCACTTAAAAATTAGGCAAAAGTGAGGGGGCTGGAGCAATA